>NW_027052708.1:1971543-2336140 GCF_011386835.1 Chrysemys picta bellii
CCCCACTGTGGCCCACTTTCCACGGAGGGGAGCTCCACAGTTTGAAAACCAATATGCTCTAGCCCATCAATCCTGCCAGCTGTCAGGGTTGGCATCTCCTAGCCTGCTTGGCAGAGCCAGACTAAGCTGTGCAGAACTGAGTGAGTAGGAAGTGAGAGTAGAAGGGCAGGAAAATACAGGCACAGGGAAATGTGGGAATGGCATTGGAGGACTATCTCAACATGAGGTCAGTGTGAGAGGTAAGGTCAAGGCTTAAGTAAAACTATGCCCCACGCCCCCATTCATCTACACCGTCACAGATTCAATGTGCCCCTAGACACATGTTCAAGAGCTTTGAGTGTGGATGGAGGGGGAGGGGAGATGGGAATAACACACGGCAAGCCTGCAATGTAGACATAGCTTTAGGCCTCGCAATGCCTAAATACCTCTATCAACCTGACATAAGGGCCAATATTCTCCCTTATTGGTTTACAACTGTTCACATGCTTTCTGAACCAGTGCATTGAAAGGGCATCAATCTAACTATTTACATAATCTAAGTTCTTCACCAAGCTGGGTATGCAATAGATCTTGCTGAATATTAGTTATCAAACCAAAAACATGGTGAGTTTTGGCTTTTGTATCATTTGCTCACCAGCACTAGTTCAGAAAAATTTCTTAGGTATTCTCAACCCAAGGAATGTTTGCAAACTGTTCACATTGAATACTAGTTGTTCACTATTTGTGGTGCATGATTGGTCCCAAAATGTTGTGTCTGCTCCTCGACTGGATGAGTGAAACTTCTAGAAGAAGAACACATGATGCACTGTGATTAATAAGGACGTAATAATGTATTTCTGGGACAAATTGATGAAATTTCTGAGATTGGAAAGTAATTGGAAGAGTTGCAAGCAGTCATTTGAAAGGTGGCCTGACCTCATGAACAGCAGCAAATGGAGTTGGAGATATTTGTCTGAGATTATTTGTAATTTTTTCCCCTTATTCAGCCAGTCCTACTATGAAGTCTCCATTTTGAAGAAATTAAGGTGTATGAGGTCACCAGTTCTAGTGAATCAAATTTATCCAAGGAATTGCTGAAACTGAGTGAATTCACTACAAGAGCTGACCATTGATAGCCACATCCAACCATATGGGGGGATGGCTGTCATCTTGTGTGTACGTAGCAACCCCAGCAAGGCAGACTATGGTCAATGTTGCCTGAGCATTTCCATGTGAAAGGGTCCCTTTTCAGCTCCTTACAGCTTTTTATCTTTCAGGCTGAATTCTTCTATATCTGGTCTCTACTTAAGATGATCTAAATTTGTTTTTAATGAAAACAGATCAACCGTTCGTGAGCACAGAAAGAAACAATATACTTGTACAATTATTAAAAGTAACTAAACAAACCAACTAACCAACAAACAAAAAACAACCCCAAACCCACCTTATCCTGAACACCAATAGTACTTCTGGGGTTTGGTGCAGACACTAGATGTTTTGCAGATGTTGGTTGCAGATGTGCTCTTAGATGGCACAGAGAAAATCTATCTGGATTTGGCCTAGTTCTGAGAATGTATGAAATGGATGTGACGGATATTGCAACCCAGATATTGCAGTAACTTTGGGGACTATATTGTATTTGATATTTAAAGTATGGAAACCTGCAAAAGCCATTGCACTGAGATAGGCCAGAGAGTCTGAGCTGTAGAATATCCATAGCCCTATAAAATATGGCATTATATTTGTGATGTTGCACCTCATAAGGCTTTATGGGAATATGTTTATGAATGTAAATATGACATAACTGGAATATGTTTTATGCTACATATGCCATGTAACATATCTCTGTAAAGGTTATGATCTACTGAATATATTCATCCTATTTGTATGTATGTATCATTGTTGTATTCGAAGTTATGAATATTGGCTATGTACTTGTTCAATTTTAAGTAGCCTCAGTGAAGCAGTTGGTCATCTTCCTGAGGAAAGACTATTCTCAGTAAGTGCCTAATCAAGAAACACTTAAGCTAACAATGAACTTGGAGATGCCAATCCACATCTGAGCTTTCCCAGGAATGTGGCCTGGCTGGTAAGAAACTCAGTCATGCATGGGCATGTGACTTGCCCATGTGACTCCAAAACTCCATCTTGGAGCTGAATTCTGGATAGGAGAGAGGAGGGGGTCTCCACCCACAAGAGAAAGTCTATTTAAGCCCCTGGGAAACTCCTCCATTTTGTCTTCAGCTGGCTCAAGAGATAGCCTCTCCACCCCCAAAGGATACGTGAAAGAAACTGGAACAAAGGACAGTAACCACGGGGGTGTGAGTGATTGCTGGACCCAGATTAGAAGGAGGCTAGTCAGTAAAAGAAATCTACTGGAACATCTCTGAGGGTGAGATTTCATCATTAATCACTTTCTTACTGTATTAGGTTTAGACTTGCGTGTTTTATTTTATTTTGCTTGGTAATTCATTTTGTTCTGTCTGTTATTACTTGGAACCACTTAAATCCTACTTTTTGTGTTTAATAAAATCACTTTCTACTTATTAATTATCCCAGAGTATGTATTAACACCGGGGGGGGGCAAACAGCTGTGCATATCTCCCTATCAGTGTTATAGAGGGCGAACACTTTGAGTTTACCCTGTATAAGCTTTATACAGGGTAAAATGGATTTATTTGGGGGTTGGACCCCATTGGGAGCTGGGCATCTGAGTGTTGGAGACAGGAACACTTCTTAAGCTGTTTTCAGTTTAGCCTGCAGCTTTTAGGGGACATTGTTCAGATCTGGGTGTGGATTTGTAGCAGGCAAGTGTGTCTGGCTCAAACCAGGCAGTGTTCTGAAGTCCCAAGCTGGCAGGGGAAACAGGCTCAGCGGTAGTCTAAGCAGATCAGTTGGCATTTCCCAACGGGTTTTCTGAGATCCAACCCGTCACAATATTTATTATGATTTATACTAGTTTAGTGTTCAGAAGGCCCCTAATATGAGCTGGGTGAAACGTTAGCATGGCTTGAGTTAAAACCCCAGGGAGACTGAGAAGTATGAAGTCACCTTTCAGTTAACATAACAGTAAGTGTAAGCCCCCAACTAAGACAAAGTGTATTACTAGCCCTTTCCCCATCTTGAGAATAAAAGTCCTTATTCATATGTGTGAATAGGTGCTACAGCTAGGGTGCTGGGGGTGCTGCTGCAGTTCCTGGCTTGAAGTGGTTTGCATCATATACCAGTTGGGTTGAATGGTTCTCACCTCCCCGCACTCTACAGTTCATGCCAGCACCCCTGTATGTGTGGCACTGGCTCGATGGCAAAGTGTGAGCACATTAGGATGCAGAGCCAGGTATCACTGGGCCAACCTGGGGTTTCTCTCTCATGGCATGTGGACATTTTAAAGGGGTTCGTTCTAAGATGAGAGCAAAATACTTGGTATAAGTAGTACAAGTAAATAGTATCTAAGGGCCTTGACAGCCCACTTTATCGCAAGGCATTCTCTCTCAATGACTGTGTTTTTGTTCTTGGGGCAGCAACTTCTTTCTCAAGGGCAAAATGGGCTGGTCTCTGTCCTTCAATTCCTGTGAGAGTGCAGCCCCCAGACCCCATTCCAATGCACCCATTTGTAAGATGAACTCTTTATTAAAGTCTGGGCAGTGAAGTGCTGGGGCACTGCAGAGAATTTGCTTTATTTCGCCATATGCAGCCGCACATGCAGAGGTTCACTGCATCTTTCTGGGTGCCTGGCTGCACGGTAACTATGCCATTTGGGCTGAAATCATAAAAATGTAGGGATATGAAGCACTGGTGGCTCCTAGCCAACCCTTGGAAAGTTTTTATTTGCCACTTTGTGGTGGGGACAGGACATTCTATGAGGGCCTTTACCTTCTATATTAAGAATTAAATCCTCCCATTTCCCAGTGTGTAGCCGAGATACTTTGTCTCTGTGCAGCCAGTCTGGCATTTGGCGGGGCTGCTGGGAGACTCACAGCTCAAAGGGACTGGAGTATGTCATCAACACGATGGAGGCTCTCCACCCAGGTGGTGGAATAGACCATTACATTGTCTAAGGCAGTGGCTCTCAAACTTATTTACTAGTGACTGCTTTCACATAGCAAGCCTCTGAGTGTGATCCCCCTTATAAATTAAAAACACTTTTTTATATATTTAACACCATTATAAATGCCTTCCCTCAGGCAATGTCACTCTTTCCGGAGTTTGGGGTAGAGTTTGACAGCTCGTGACCCCCCATGTAATAATCTCATGACCCCCTGAGCAGGGCTATCCCCTAGTCATTTTGGTGCCCTATGCATCCCCCCTGTGGGGCGGCTGTGTGGGGCCCCAGGCCTCCATGGGGCGGGGAGGAGCAGGAGCTGGTCCCAGGCCTCTGTGTGTGTGGTGGGGGGAGTGCTGGCCACCTCCTGCGAGAAGTGGAGTGACCCGGTCCCAGCCTGCTCTGCTCCCCTGGCTCGAGGGGCAGGGGGGAACCATCCCCCAGCACTCGCTGGCGGCGCAGTTGGGAGCGGAGCAGGCTGGGGCCGGGTTGCTCTACTTATCACCGCCAGTGAATGCAGGGAGCCCGACCGCTGCAGCAGTCCTCAGGGGAGGGGCTAGCTGGAGTGGGGGCAGGGCTGGGGTGGAGCAGGGGTGGAAAGAGGTGGGGCTGAGGTGGAGCGGGGCAGGGGCCATGTGGAAGAGGCAGAGCAAGGGCTGGAGCAGTACGCAGCTGCATACTTTGCCTATGGGTGGGGGCGGCCCTGTCCCTGAGGGCTCCTGATCCCCAGTTTGAGAACCTCTGATCTAAGGCCATGTCTACACTCGCACCTATGTTGGCTAAGCTTTTGTTGCTCGGGGGTGTGAAAAAATACACCGCCCCCGAGTGACATAAGATTTGCTGGCATAAGGGCTCATATCACTCATGTCTCCCGCTGGCATATCTACCACCGCTGTTTGAGCTGGTTTTATGATGTTGATGGGGGAGCGCTCTCCCTTCAGCATAATGCAGCTGCCCCTGTAGAGATCTGGTAGTTATTAAGTGCTCTTGTATGAACATCTAAGTACATTAGAGCAGAACAGGTAAGCATCAAGTGATCCATCCCTGTTGCCCATTCCCAGCTTCTGACAAACAGAGGCTAGAGACACCATCCCTGCCCATCCTGGCTAATAGCCACTGATGGACCTATCCTCCATGAATATATCTAGTTCTTTTTTTAACCCTGTTATAGTCTTGGACTTCACAACATCCTCTTGCAAAGAGTTCCAGAGGTTGATTGTGCATTGTGTGAAGAAATACTTCCTTTTGTTTGTTTGAAACCTGCTGCCTATTAATTTCATTTGGCGACCCCTAGTTCTTGTGTTATGAGAAGGAGAAAATAAATTACACTTCCTTATTTACTTTCTCCACAGCAGTCAATGTTTTCATGGACCTCTACTATATCCCCCCTTAGTCATCTCTTTTCCAAGCTGACAAGTCCCAGTCCTATTAATCTCTCCTCATATGGCAGCCATTCCATACCCCAATCACTTTTGTTGCCCTTTTCTGAATCTTTTCCCATATATCCTTTTTGAGATGGGGCGACCTCATGTGCACACAGTATTCAAGATGTGGGCTTACCATGGATTTATATAGAGGCACTATGATATTTTTTTGTCTTATTATCTATCGCTTTCTTAATGATTCCCAACATTGTTAGCTTTTTTGACCATTGCTGCATATTGAGTGGATATTTTCAGAAAACTATCCACAATGATTCAATCTCTTTCTTGAGCGGTAACAGCTAATTTAGACCCCATCATTTCTTCTCAGCTGGAATTCCTTCAGCTATCAGCCCTCATTCATTACAGCTGACCCATTGCCAAGGCTGTGCCCAGCTTCCAAGTCCCTTGGGGTAGCAGGGGTACACCCTATAGCCCATGAGACTGTTCCCAAGGGGTCTCTTGGGGCCTGGGCCCCCTTCCCCACTGGAACTGAGCTATGGATGTTTGATTGCCAAGGTTTCCCAGAGGCTCACACTCCAATTCAGTCTCCAGAAAGTTCTCTACGAGGCAGACTGCCTCCTTCAGCAAGTCATTCTGTGTCAGCCAACCCACTCCTTGGACCACGCCAGGGTTCTTTGCCAAAACTGTTCTAACATCACCATTTCCACTGGCAAATAAGTCTCTGATTTCAGCCAGAGAGATCACAAATCCTGGAATTGTTGTGCTACCGCTCTTGATCAGGGATCTACAGCGAATGGTTCATGTTGGAATGGCTGACAATAGCCCTTTTCAGTAAGTCCTAGGCAGGCTAGTAGAGGGGCTTGAGTGTCCCATAGGCCTTTGCCACTTCAACCCCCAGGGCATGATACGCTGCCTGGGCTCTCCTGTTGAGTAGGGCACAATCTTAGTGGCCCATTCCTCCCAGGGCCAATGGTATGTCCTGACCAACTGCTCAAAAGTCTCTAGCAAGGCCTCAAGAACATCTTCTGTCCCCATTTTGGCAAGGACTCCTCCATCCCACACAGGTAACCACAGTCCCACACCCATCTGTGGGCTTCAAGTCTCTGGGGTTAATAGGCGAAGCATAAACCGCTGCTGCTCCCTGCTGCTTTGCTGGCACTGTTGTTGTTGTAGGTGAAGCTGCTGGTGTAACTGCTGCTGCTGGGTCACAATCTGCTGCAGCTGCTGATGTTGTAGCTACAGTTACTCCCCCATCCACTGTAAAGGGGATTCAAGATCCATGGTTTCCTGGGCTGTGGCAGACACAGCCAGCATTCTCCACCCAGACACTGGGCCTGTGCACCAGCCTGGGGGCAGAACGAGTCCCACCCAACTCTGCTTTAGCCACCTCTGTTATTCCTCTGCCACACAAAGTCAAGGTGTATGGAAAATTACCACAAAGGATAGTCCTGACCTGATACAGCAGGGTTCTCTACCCCCAATAGCTCAAGGGTCACAGCCCTCCCTTAGCCTCAGGGGGCTACAAGGCCCTGCCCTGTTACCTCCTGCTCCTGCTCCTGCTGAGACATGTTTATCTTTTCTCCTCCCCAGGGCTCGGTCCTTATTTACATCTTCCAGCTGCGGAAACCAGAGCCACTCATTAGCTGCTGCTTAGCTGGATCAGCTGGTTCCCAACACCTGCCTGCTGGGCTTCTCCTTAGGCCAGGGCTTGCTGCTCCCTGGCTCTGCAGGCCCTTAAAGGGCAGATCCCCCTGCAACAGGGAGCGTTCGGATCTATTGGCTAAAGAAGCTTGGGGGCTGCAAGCTAAGAAACGTCTCCTTTTGTTCTTAGTCCCTCCGGGGTTCCGAGTAGCAGGACTTTGTATGTTCCTGGTAAACAACCAAGATTGCACCATAGAAAATACGACTCCATCAATTTCTGCTTCCAGCTGGAATATCGCCACAGCCCCAAACTTTGACTAGCTGCTGGGGTCGAAAAGGGGCAACAGGCCCAGTCAGGATTAGGGCCTCACTGCATATTGAGCACTGTACAAATATATAATAACAGGTAGTATCTGGCCTGCAAACTCATAGTGTAAAAGTGTATGAGTGCGAGAGAGAAAACACTCCCCATCTCCTAGCCAATGTTTCACAGTTTTGATTAGAACTGTATGTTTTCTGTGAGTGCGCATGTGTGATTCTCAGCTGCTGTTGCCTCTTATAATGGTGGTTTTGTAAGAGATGAAGCTAATAGCACAGTTTACAGTCAGGAAAGGAAAGAAGGAGTATGAGTCTCCTACAGATGAGGGGCTGCCTACTGTGGTTTCAATAGTCAATCTGGCTTTTGAAAGGATTAATCTCTGTCTCTCAAATGAGAGGATGTTGGGACACTTTTTTAACCATGCACCTTGGGATAAATCTCTCCAGATCTGTGGGTCTGTGTGTACTTTCCTGTATGTGCCAAAGAGCCCGTGTAATAAATTTCCATTGATAGTCAGAAATGTATTAACTTCTGCAAGAGCTGAGCATGTCAGGGGAATGCTGATGAAATACTTTTCTCGTGAAAAAATTTCATCAAAAGTGCTGGTTTGAAAACAGCAAATTTGGAAGAAATTTCCTTCTTGTGACAAAATTTCAAAAAGACAGATAATGGTGTGTTTTTTTAAATTATTATTTTCAAATGTTTGCTTTTTTTTTTTATTTCATACTTTTTTCTCTCTCTGTTTCTACTGTTTACTGACTGAATTTTATCCCAAGTGGCCAGGAGGTTTTTCTTGCTCGGTGAGTGTGCCCACATACTGGAAGAATGTGTGTTTGGCTCAGCTGACTTGCATGTTGCACAGAGTGAACTGTTGATCTGTGATGAACATTGGTGCTAGGTCGACACACAGCACAAGACTGACCGTCTGTCTGGGGTTCTGAATAGAGCAACTGCACCCCCCACTTCTCCCCCTGGGCCCCCCTGCCCTGATGTCTTTGAGCAGAGGGAAATGATTTGGGGCTGGTGATTGTAAGTGCAGTTGCTTGGCTAGGATTATCATTACACAGGGATCCTGTGCAGGCCTTGTACATTGTAGAGGTGGGCACCTGCTAGCAGGGTTCCCTGCAGGGTGGCTGGGCAGCACTCCCCTTCTCCTCCTCTCCTCATTATCCTCCCCGTCCTCCTCTTTCTTCTCTCCCACTCTCCACCCCACCTCCCATCCTTTCACACTCCATAGGGGTTATGTTGATGACATTGCTTTGGGGGGAAGGGGGAGGGGTTGTGTCTGTGTCTCTGGCAGCAAGGGACAGCCCACTCTTCCCTTCCCTTCCCTTCCCTTCCCTGTAATTGACACAGAGGAAAATACACACAGAGGGCAACACCTCAACCTCCTCTGCTGAACTGAGATTTCAATGTTCCATTAGCTTCAAACTAAGAATATCCAAACTTTTCCTTTCTATGGTTTTCAATTCAAAATTGTCTGAATTTTATTGGAAATTTCAACATTTTGTTCAGCTGTTTTCCCATTTAAGGAGACAGGGAAACTGAGGCACAGAAAGGTGAAGTTAAGACCACACAGGGTCTGGGTGACAGAGCCTGGAGTAGAAAGCAGGTCTCCTGACTACCAGGCTGGTGCGCTGTCCACTGCCCCACATCTTTTGGTGACACAGTCTAAGATCTGCTCACCAGGCAGACACACTTGCCAGTCTTGCCATAAACAACCAGTTGTTAATTAACCCAGTGGTAAATACCGTCTGGGTGATGGCACCAGTGAGAGCTGTGAGGAACACGCTCAGTGCCTGATTTTCAAAAAGCAGCCTTAATTAGGCTTCCAAGTCCATCCTTAGGCACCTGCATTCAGTTGTGTTGCTGGGAGTAAACCAGGATAAACAGAGTTTATCCACATCTCATTTGGGGAATACGGAGTTTAGTTTGGGAGTTTATCCACTTATTTTTTTACCACTCCGAGATAGGTGTGTATCTGCATGTACGCGTGACAGCATGTGCCCCCACCTTTAACACTGCATTGAATCTATCAGTGTTACCCACACAAAATTCTCTATCACTCACACACTCTGTTATTCACACACTCCACTTTACCCAGTTCCTAGGACTCAAGGAGTAACCCTCTTGATTTAGACACCCCCCTTACCCAATTCCTAGGGCTCAGGGTGTAAACTTCTGCGGGTTTGCAGGACCTTCTACCAGTGAAAGAGCCTTACACAGTAATATCCTTATCCTCTATTTATTAACAATTACCAAGCAGAATACACATGATAAGCATACAATACTATCTAGTATCAGGGGTAGTCGTGTTAGTCTGTATCTACAAAAACAACAAGGAGTCTGGTGGTACCTTAAAGACTAACAGATTTATTTGGGCATAAGCTTTCGTGGGTAAAAACCTCACTTCTTCAGATGCATAGAGTGAAAGTTACAGATGCAGGCATTATATACTGACACATGGAGAGCAGGGAGTAACTTTGCAAGTGGAGAACCAGTGTTGACAGGGCCAATTCAATCAGGGTGGATGTAGTCCACTCCCAATAATAGATGAGGAGGTGTCAATTCCAGGAGAGGAAAAGCTGCTTCTGTAATGAGCCAGCCACTCCCAGTCCCTATTCAAGCGCAGATTAATGGTGTTAAATTTGCAAATGAATTTTAGTTCTGCTATTTCTCTTTGAAGTCTGTTTCTGAAGTTTTTTTGTTCAATGATAGTGACTTTTAAATCTGTAATAGAATGACCAGGGAGATTGAAGTGTTCACTTACTGGCTTATGTATGTTACCATTCCTGATGTCCGATTTGTGTCCATTTATTCTTTTGCGGAGGGACTGTCCGGTTTGGCCTCACCCACAACCAGATGTTGTCAGATTTGGGAACAACTTATACCTTCAAGTCAGTGGCACTTCGGATGCATAAGTGGGCTGTAGTCCACGAAAGCTTATGCTCTAATAAATTTGTTAGTCTCTAAGGTGCCACAAGTACTCCTGTTCTTTTTGCGGATACAGACTAACACGGCTGCTACTCTGAAAGTTGAATAGGATTGGTCCTAGAACTGACCCTTGGGAAACACCACTAGTTACCCCTCTCCATTCTGAAAATTTACTATTTATTCCTACCCTTTGTTCCCTGTCTTTTAACCAGTTCTCAATCCATGAAAGGATCTTCTCTCCTATCCCATGACAACTTAATTTATGTAAGAATCTTTGGTGAGGGACCTTGTGAAAGGCTTTCTGGAAATCTAAGTACACTATGTCCACTGGATTCCCCTTGTCCACATGTTTGTTGACCCCTTCAAAGAACTCTAATAGATTAGTAAGACATGATTTCCCTTTACAGAAACCATGTTGACTTTTGCCCAACAATTTATGATGTTCTATGTGTCTGACAATTTTATTCCTTACTATTGTCTCAACTAATTTGCCCAGTTCTGATGTTAGACTTACCAGTCTAATTGCCAGGATCACCTCTAGAGCCCTTTTAAAATATTGGCATTACATTAGCTATCTTCCAGTCATTGGGTACAGAAGCTGATTTAAAGGACAGATTACAAACCATAGTTAATAGTTCCACAACTTCACATTTGAGTTCTTTCAGAACTCTTGGGTGAATGTCATCTGGTCCCGGTGACTTGTTAATGTTAAGTTTATCAATTAATTCCAAAACTTCCTCTAGTGACACTTCAATCTGTGGCAATTCCTCAGGTCTCCCTAATGTCCTCAGCCGTGAAGACTGAAGCAAAGAATTAATTTAGTTTCTCCGCAATGACTTTATCATCTTTAAGTGCTCCTTTTGTATCTTGATCGTACAGGGGCCCCACTGGTTGTTTAGCAGGCTTCCTGCTTCTGATGTACTTAAAAAACATTGTTATTACCTTTTATGTTTTTGGCTAGCTGTTCTTCAAACTCTTTTTTGTCTTTTCTTATTACATTTTCACACTTAATTTAGCAGTGTTTATGATCCTTTCTACTTACCTCACTAGGATTTGACTTCCACTTTTTAAAAGATGCCTTTTTATCTCTCACTGCTTCTTTTACATGGTTAAGCCACGGTGGCTCTTTATTTTAGTTCTTTTACTGTGTTTTTTAATTTGAGGTATACATTTAAGTTGGGCCTCTGTTATGGTGTCTTTGAAAAGTGTCCATACAGCTTGTAGGGCTTTCACTCTAGTCACTGTACCTTATAATTTCTGCTTAAGTAACCTCATTTTTGCATAGTTCCCCTTTCTGAAATTAAATGCCAGAGGATTGGGCTGTTGAGGTGTTCTTCCCATCACAGGAATGTTAAATGTTACTATGTTATGGTCACTATTTCCAAGCGGTCCTGTTATAGTTACCTCTTGGACCAGATCCTGCGCTCCATTCAGGACTAAATCGAGAGTTGCCTCTCCCATTGTGGGTTCCTGTACCAGCTGCTCCAAGAAGCAGTCATTTAAAGTATCGACAAATTTTGTCTCTGCATTTCATCCTGAGGTGACGTACCCAGGCAATATGGGGATAATTGAAATCTCCCACTATTATTGAGTTCTTTATTTTGATAGCCTCTCTAATCTCCCTTAGCATTTCATCGTCACTATCACTGCCCTGGTCAGGTGGTTGATAATAGATCCCTACTGTTATATTCTTATTAGACCATGGAATTACTATCCATAGAGATTCTATGGAACATGTGGATTCATTTAAGATTTTTACTTCATTTGATTCTACATTTTCTTTCACATATAGTGCCACTCCCCTTCCCACTTGACCTGTTCTGTTCTTCCGATATATTTTGTACCCCAGAATGATTGTGTCCCATTGGTTGTCCTCACTCCACCAGGTTTCTGTGATGCCTATTATATTGATAGGCTCCTTTAACACGAGGCACTCTAGTTCACCCATCTTCTTATTTAGACTTCTAGCATTTGTGTACAAACACTTTAAAAGCTTGTCACTGTTTACTTGTCTTTCCTTTTCTGATGTGTCAGATTCTTTTTTATGTGAATGTTTCTCATCTGATCTGGCCCATACTTTATCCTCTTCCATCCTCCTGACTAAAATCTAGAGAATCTCTATCAATAGACTCTCCTCTAAGAGAAGTCTCTGTCCGATCCACATGCTCCTCTGCAGCAATCGGCTTTCCCCCAGCTTAGTTTAAAAAATGCTCTGCAACCTTTTTAATGTTAAGTGCCAGCAGTCTGGATCCACTTTGGTTTAGGTGGAGCCCATCCTTCCTGTATAGGCTCCCCCATCCCAAAAGTTTCCCCAGTTCCTAATAAATCTAAACCCCCCCTCTCCACACCATCGTCTCATCCATGCACTGAGACTCTGAAGCTCTGCCTGCCTACCTGGCCCTGCACGTGGAACTGGGAGCATTTCTGAGAATACCACCATAGAGGTCCTGGATTTCAGTCTCTTTCCTAGCAGCCTAAATTTGGGCTCCAGAACGTCTCTCCTACCCTTCCCTATGTCATTGGTACCTACATGTACCACGACCACCGACGCCTCCCCAGCACTACACATAAGTCTATCCAGATGCCTTGAGAAATCCGTAACCTTCACACTAGGCAGACAAGTCATGATATGGTTCTCCCGGTCATCACAAACCCAGCTATCTATGTTTCTAATGATCGAATCTCCCATTACTAACACCTGCCTTTTCCTAGTGACTGGAGATCCCTCCACCGCAGAGGTAACCTCAGTGCAAGAGGATACCCCAACATCATCTGGAAGGAGGGTCCCAACTATGGGACGGTTTCCCTCTGCTGCCGTTGACTGCTCTGATTCCCTGGGCCTTTCAACCTCCTCAACAGCACAGGGGCTGTCTGACTGGAGGTGGGACAATTCTACAGTGTCCCGGAAAGCCTCATCAACATACCTCTCTGCCTCCCTTAGCTCCTCCAGTTCTGCCACCCTGGCCTCCAACACCCATACACAGTCGGAGGGCCAGGAGCTCCTTACACCGAATGTACACATATGCCACCCGCCCACAGGGCAGGTAATCATACATGCTACACTGAGCGCAATAAACAGGATAGTCCCCACTCTGCAGCTGGGCTTCTGCCTGCATTGTCTCCTACAGATACCTAGGTTAATGACAGGGGGTTTTGTTTAAATCAAGAAGTTTTTATTATAGTTTAGTGTAAAGGTTTTAAAGAATGGCAAGTGTACCTCACCCCCTTCCCACTCCCCTTCCAAACTCCCTCTCAAAACTCCCTGTTAGCCGCCCCTGGTCACTGACTCACTGCTTTATAAAGCCCTGGCCTTCCTGATAGCCCCGCCTCCCGACTAAGGCTCAGCCAATGAACAGAGGCTTCTAGATTTCAAACCTTGTTTAGAAGCTCACAGCTTCCAACTGCTGGGCACAGCACTGCAATGCATTGGAGTGCTAAGAGGACTAGTGTGAAGCTTAGCTTTATAAACATGGGCATGTCAAACAGGAGTAGCTCTATATGCAGCACTGGTGAGACCAATTCTGGATACTGGGTCCAGTTCTGGTGTCCACACTTCAGAAAGGATGTTGGGAAAAAAAAAAGGTTCAAACATCACATGTCAGGACTCAGAATCATAAGACTGGCTTAAAAATCATGAGATGTTTTCAAACAATACATTTGGGGTCTTGTCTTTGCTTTTTGTGTTGGAGCCTTTAGGGGATCCTGTGTTTAAGCTTTTCTCCACAACCACAAGGGCTAGAACATCGCTGTGTTCTATGAAGGCTGAGACTCTCATGCAGTCTATGGACACCAGAGCTGGGGCTCTAGAAACTCCTAATAAAATCGTGTTGGCAACTCTACAACATTTCCTTTCCCCACACACTCACTGTGTGCCAGGGCACAGGAGCTACGCTAACCACAGGGGATTCTCCTGGGAAAGGATTCGGCCCCCATTAGAGAGCAGGAAGCCAGGACTGCTCAGGCCACAGCAGCCCTGAGATTCAGCTCCCCTGTGTGTGCCCCACTTCACAGAGCGGTCTGGGGGAGAGAGGAGAAGCTGCTCCAGCTGCTCTGGCAGATTCTAGAGTGCAGCTCATCACCCTCCTGGGAATATGCCCAGTGGGACTCAGGGGCAGCCCAATCCAAGCTTTGCCAGTCCACGCTCATGGGGCCAGGTCAGATCAGAGCCCCTGGCTCTTCTAAGGGGCAGGAAGTAGATTAGGAGACAAAGAGGAGCCTCCCTGCTGGGTACCCCAGAGAGTGGAGAATAAAGGAAAGGATTCCATGTACTTTCCCCTGCCCCACTGATCAAACCAACTCAGGCTGCACAGGGCCCCTCCCACCTCCCCTAGCAGGCAGGGCCATGGCCAACCAAAGCATGTGCCATGACAGGGAAATCACTCTCTGACAGAGCCTGTCCACAGGAGAGACACTAGTGGAATAAGGCCTATGGACAATCTTCCTGGGGTAACGGGAAGGCCTTATTTCCTATGAGCAGAGCAGAGTTGGACTGAAAATCCAATTGCTTTTGTGGGATTTTTTTTTTTTAATTTCCCATTAAAACTTTTTGGTTTTCAATGGAAACATAAACCCAAAACTAAAACGTTAAGGAATTTTTTTTAATTTTTGAAAACCCCACAGTGAAAAGCAGTGAGTTGTGCTGACTTGTTGTCAGTGTCTATCCTTTTTCTTTTCTTAGACTCAGGTCTACAGCGTGTCAGTCCTACTGAGCCTTGGGCCATGCTGTCTCCAAGGTTTTGGAGACGTTCCCTACCTGTCCTGGCTGTGGTCCCTGCCAGCTTATGTGATGCTGTCTTTGCTGACTGTTCTGCTGTGGGAGCGAGAGGGAAACTTTGTCTATCAATTGAATGTTCCCTTCAGTTGCCCAGTCTTCAGTGTGGCCTGAACGTTCGTGGATCAGGGTTCACTGAACCCAGAGATAGCTTTACAACATTTAATTTTTTCACAAACACTTTGAATTTCTCACATTTTTATTTCTTGATAAAATGTCATGGATCTTTTATGGGTAAAAGAATACAGGAAATCAATGTGTTTCCAAAACTATGAAAGGTTTCAGAGTAGCAGCCGTGTTAGTCTGTATCCGCAAAAAGAAGAACAGGAGGACTTGTGGCACCTTAGAGACTAACAAATTTATTAGAGCATAAGCTTTCGTGGACTACAGCCCACTTCTTCGGATGCATATAGATGTCAGATTTGTGTCCATTAATTCTTTTGCATCAGGAATCAAAATACTCAAAAACCAGTGGGAGAACACTTTAACCTGTCTGGTCATTCAGTGACAGACCTGCGGGTGGCTATATTACAACAGAAAAACTTCAGACTCCAAAGAGAAACTGCTGAGCTAGAATTGATATGCAAACTAGACACAATCAACTCCGGTTTGAATAAGGACTGGGAATGGCTGAGCCATTACAAACATTGAATCTATCTCCCCTTGTAAGTATTCTCACACTTGTTATCTAACTGTCTGTCTGTACTGGGCTAGCTTGATTATCACTTCAAAAGTTTTTTTCTCTTAATTAATTGGCCTCTCAGAGGTGGTAAGACAACTCCCACCTGTTTATGCTCTCTGTATGTGTGTATATATATCTCCTCAATATATGTTCCATTCTATATGCATCCGAAGAAGTGGGCTGTAGTCCACGAAAGCTTATGCTCTAATAAATTTGTTAGTCTCTAAAGTGCCACAAGTCCTCCTGTTCTTCTTTTTCCAAAACTATATTATTTAAAGTTTGCAGTTAAAGGTACATAAAAGAGCTCAATAGGCAGATGCAGACTTTAAGACTGTTTCTTTAAACAAATGGGAGTGTGACAGGGTGGGACTCATCACCGCAACACCTCCTGCTGGTTGCCTCCAGGAATTAGCTCAGTCCAGTGGAGCGCCCTCTCCTGGTGGTGTCCCACCCATTGTCTCACCCTTGGTTGGCATATGAGTCCGCATTGCTCTCCAGCTCGCGGCATCCTCTTCCGGACCACTGCCTCCAGCAGTGCCCCTTAGTCCAGCCACACCCCCTTTGGGGGGGGGGGAGTTTATCAGTAGTCCTTCTACACCCCAGCCACCATGTCCAACCACGCCCCCAAAGTCTAATCCCTCCTGTCAGGGATCTGGCATAGTCTGTAATGGTCGCTCTCCACAGCCAATGACTGGGTGTACTGCAAGGGGGAGGACCCAGGCACCCTCTGGCAGCAGCCTTGCTGTCATCCTCCTCCTCTCCCCTCATCTGTCCACTTCCCTGGGGCGCTTCCCCTCTGGCCCTTGCACATGCTAGGCCCTTCCCTTCAGGGCCTGCAGCCTGACAGGTTTCAGGCTAAAGCTCCTGTCCGCTCCCGGAGCCTGGCCAGCACTACTCTGTCCATGGTGCTAGTTTCCCACTCTGGATACAGACCTTCCCCCATAAAGGTCTTAGACAGACTCACTGCTCCCTTCCTAGGCAGCCTTTATATAGGGCTGAGCCTGGCCCTGATTGGCTGTCTCCAATCTGGGCCCCGATTGGCTCCCAATAAGCCCTTCTCTCATTGTCTGTCTGTCTGCACAGGTGCACTGGCCAGCTGCAGTCCACACTCTTAAGGAGTGGGGTAGCCACCCCCTTGCAGGGAGTGATCAGTCTGCTTGGGTTGTCCTACTGGCTGGAGCTCTTTCCTTCCCTTTCTGGGCTGCTGCTGCTGGCTGGAGTCTCCCTCCCTGGACTACCGCTGATGTTGCTGCTGAGTGAGTTGGGGGGGGGGGCTTACCAGCCTGCCCTGCTCTCCGCCTCTGGAGGGAGAAGTATAGGCCCCACCACTACCACCTAGCGGTCTCTCCTGCCTGCCTGGCTGGCTGACTGCTGCTGCTGTGTTGGAGCTATTGTCGCCGTTGAGGAGAAAGAAGAGAGGATTTCTGCTTCGGGACATTATGTAGGGGGTTTGTTTATGAACTGAGTGACTTTTACCATCTCTGCTCCTGGGTGGTGGTGAATCCTGTTGCTGTTGAGGGGGAGCAAGGGGGAGAGGTACATAGCCCTCCTTTGCCCTGCCCCTAGTTCGGTCCCTCTTAACTGTGCACCCATGCTCCCTCCATAAGTGCCTGTGTCCCCTTTTAATTGTGCCCCCACCACTGTTCACAGTCTCCTCACTGATATTGTAGTCCTTCCCCTTCCCAGTGCAGCCGGAGGAGCCAGTATCCCTACCCAGTACCTGTGCCCCCTTTTGTCCCCCTGTACCCCACTGCTGGTGCCCTCCTACCCTGCCTGCAGCCTAGCGGGGAGGAGTGGTTAGCTGTGTTCCCTCTCCCCCATCCCCCCTGCATATCCCACCGCTGGACCCTCCTTCCCTGCATGTTGCCTAGCAGGGAGGAGTGCCTGCCTGTCGCCTCACCCCACATTAGGGCCTCCTCTTGCCATCATGGAGGAAGACGCTGCTGCTGCCCCGTCCCAACCCCTGTTTCAATCCCCACCCCTGCCCCTGTCCTTTCCTCTGCTGACCCTGTGGTGTTCCCATTGCCACCGCCCCTGCCCGCCCCAGCGGCTGACCTCTTGGCCACCACTAGCCCAGACTCTGCCGCTGCCATGGCCGCCACTTCCACTGGCAAAAAGGGCCAGGGGAATAAAAAGGGCAAAGGCCTCACCCGGAAATGAAAACCTCCTGGCAGTGGGGCCAACCTCCCTGCCGCGGCCCCGACACCTGCTGTGGCCCTTCCTTCCCCTGCCTTACTTCCACCAGCTCTGGGGGCGTTCCATCTCGAGCCCCCAGAGTGTACGCCCAGGTGGCCGCTACGCCACCACGCCATCCGCCCCGACCGCCGCCTCTGGTACCATCCCTGGTGGCCTGGGCCCCTTCCCCTCGATGACCAGGAGACATGGCATCCATTGCCTTCTGGTGCCTGCCTCGCCGCAGTTCGAAACATACGTGCAGGCATTGGCAAGGCCGGTGGGGCCCACGGCCATCGTAGCAACCTCCAAAATGTACAGGAAGGTCGTATTCTTCCTGGCGTCGGAGGCAGCCGCGCAGGAGGTGGTGAAGAAGGGCCAGGCAGTAGGGGGCGTGTTTGTTCTCTTGGAACCCCTGTAGGACCTGGGCGTACTGGTGGGGTTAACCTCTGTTCCACCCTTCCTTCCCAACGCTGCCCTGTTGCCTGCCCTCTCCGCCCTGGGGAAGCTCATTTCCATCATCAGCCCTCTCCCGCTGGGCTGTAAGGACCCCACCCTCCGTCACATCCTGTCCTTCTGCCGGCAGGTCCAGATCCAGCTACTGCTGGCGGCGTGTGATGGAGTGGCACTCGAGGGGTCCTTCCTGGTCCCCTACCAGGGGGCCCATTACCGGGTCCATTATACGACGGGGGAGGCCCAGAGCTTCCTCTGCCAGGCGACGGGGCATGTCCGGAGGGACTGTGCCCTGGCCCGGCACGGAGGGGCATCCGGGACCCCCGAAACCTGGGAGGGTGCCAGCCTTATCATTGCTGGCAACCCTGGTGGCCCGGCTACCACTGCCCCTCTTCCTCCTGCCACAGCCCCCACTCGGGCTCCAGGGACAGCCGAGCGGGCGGGACTCACCTCCATGGGTTGCAGTTCGGCGGGGCCCGAGGAGGAGAGGGCGGCGAGACCCCTGCCGGCCGTGGGAGAGGCCCTGCCCCAGGGGGAGGTTTCCCTTCCCCCCGCTGTCCCACCTTGCTGCCCCGAACCTTGAAACCATTTCCCTTGACCCCTGTCTTTGTCCCCACTGACCGGCCCTCCACCTCCACTTCCGCCTTGGAGGGCTAGGTGCCCATCCAGGGGAAGCGCGGCACCCACAAATCACGAGCTCTATCCCTCCCCTCCTCATCGAAAGATGCTGCGGGGGGCCGGGGCTGCTACATCTTCCACCGCGCCCCTGGACGGAGCCCAGCAGGAGGCGGCAGCTATGGAAGCCATGGCAGCAGACGGAGGCGATCCTGCCCCCCTTGTCGAGTCCCGCCCGAGGAGGCCTCTGCAGGAGTTCCCCCGGCCACTGTACCATCTGTGCCCGCCGCCGCCGCCGATGCCAGGGCAGCTGTTGCCCCAGTTGCTGGCGGGGAGGACTCTGGAGCCACAGGGACTGATTTTACGTCCATGTTTGATGAGATTGAGGCCCTGGGTCTGACCCTGGTTACCCAGGTGGAGGACGACCCCCCGCCAGCGGGCCTTGGTCTGGGTGGCGGTTTAGCCCTGCTTCCCCCTCCTACTCCCTGCCCTTCACCCCTTGCTGTAGACCCCGCTCTTGTCCTTGGGGCTCCCCTGGCCCTACCCATCAGCCCGGCTGCAGATACCACCTCATGTGAGGTCAATGCCGAGCAGCTGGGCCCTGAGCCTGTGGGCGCACCCACTCCCAACCGGACAGAGCAGTTAGCCTCCCCTCCGGAGGGGGGGCCCCCTGATGACTCCATCCTGCTGGACGTCGTGGCTGCAGATGACGTGCTTGCAGTGACGCCCGTGCCCGGTGTCGGTGATGGCTCCCCTTCTGCCCTGAGTCCCAGTCGAGAGGAGCCGCACCCCAGTTCGGCTGCTGGGGACCATGTATCCATTTCTGTCCCCGTCCCCATTCTCATTCCAACCCCTGCCACTGCCCCTGATTCTGTCCCCTCTCTTGCCCCAGCGCTAGTCTCAGTCTGGACTCCCACTCCAGTCCCTGCCCCTGTTCTAAATCCTGTCCCTGTCCCTGCCTCTGCCCTTGATCCTGCCCCAAAAGCATCGCCTGTCCCCTTCCCCTCCACCTCCCATTATATTGCCGCCCCCAAGGTTGTCTCATTCCCGCTACCCATGGACAAGCCTCAGGGGGCGGTTTTCGTGTTTCCTCTTCCCGACATTATGGGGGCTGCACTATTCCCTCCACCGCCTCCTTCCTTGCCGGGGATGGAGATGGGCTGTCGCGCACAGCAGCGCCAGGGCTCGGCCCCTTGTTTGCCTGTCTCTGCAGGCCACGAGGATCTCTCGGGGGCCTTACCAGAGGACAGCAGCAGATTGGCTGCCGTGTCCCCCTCCGCGCTGAGGGATGAGCTGCGCCACTTCTTGAAGGACACCTGTGGCTCAAAGGTCAAGGTGCAGCTCACCCTCCAGCGCTGGGGGGACTTCCGTCACATCCTTTGGGCCGTGAAGGCTTTTTTGGGGGAGGGGAGAGGGACCGGGAGGCAGGACATCGAGGCCTACCGGCGGGCCCGCAAGTTCCGCAACTCCCTCGTGACCTTTGGGGTCGAACATGGGTTGTTGCAGGGCCTGCTGGAGGCTATATATCACCCTGCCCATGAGGATCCACCCCAGCCCTCCCTATGAAAGCTATCACCCTGCAGCCAGTCCGGTTCCAAACCGCGCCTAGAGACCAACTGTACATGCTTGTGCTCCACACACTGCATTTCCTCACCCTCGCATCCCGCACCAACACCAAATGGTAGGACTATCTTCCACCTAAAGAGTGTGAGGAGCCCCGGTGGGACAGCCTTTATTCCATCTTGGTCCCACGGCCTGCCGGGGACATCGGTTGGCGGCTCCTTCATGGAGCCATGAGCACGGGCATGTACCTGGCGCAGTTCACACCCGTACCCGAGGTCTGCCCCTTTTGCGGTGTGAGGGAGAACCTGGCGCATGCCTACCTTGAATGCGCCAGGTTGCAGCTCCTATTCCAGCTCCTCCAGAACCTCTCGTTGAGGTTCTGGCTGCACTTTTCCCCGCACCTGTTCCTTTTTGCACACCCCATCTGTGGCCCCATGAAGTTGCGAGACCTCCTCGTCAACCTTCTCCTGGCCCTGGACAAACTCTCCATCTATGCTACCAGGAGGAGGATGCTGGATGTGGGGGTTCTCTGCAACTGTGGAGCCTATTTCCGTTCCTCCCTAGTTTCATGCATCCGGGCAGAGTTCCACTGGGCAGCATCCACTGGCTCCCTCCACACCTTTGAGACGCAGTGGGCGCTGTCCAGGGTTCTCTGCTCGGTGTCCCCATCCGGTACCCTCATTTTGAACCTATGACCTTCACCTCAGTCCCTCTTTTTCTCATTTATTGTTCCCCATAATCACAAACACTTTGAATTTCTCAATTTTCTATTTCTTGATAAAATTTCATGCATCTTTTATGGGTAAATTAATACAGGAAATCAGTGTGTTTCCAAAACTGTATTATTTAAAGTTTGCAGTTAAAGGTACATAAAAGAGCTGAAAAGGTAGATGCAGACTTTAGAACTGTTTCTTTAAGCAAAAGGGGGCAATCCATGTGACCTCAAAACTCTTTGGGAATGATATGGCAGAGAGGAACCTTCTTTGTTTGCAGAATCTTTCATCCTATGTTTGGGACTGTGATGGATATGCTAAGAATGGAATTACGACCCCCACCAGACCCTTCCCCGCTGCACTTTCCTTTCCACTGGCCAGGTAAGGGGAATGGCCCTGAACCAGGAAAGGGCCGGGATATTGTGGGAAGCCGTGGCCGCATGGCAAGCGAGGAGCTGCAGAGAGCTGGATGCAGAGGGCAGTCCCCAGGAGCTGTATGCAGAGCTGCACATGGAACAGGCTGTGACTGCCAGAGATAACAGCTGGCTGCAGGTCTGTGAGAGGTTTATGGAGGAACAGCAGCGACTGGGCAGGGAGCCAGTGGAGAGCGGCCCCAAAGAGAGACAGTAAGTGAACCTGGCCTGGAAACCTGCAAGGTCCCATTTGCTCGAATAGAGATTAAACTAGAGAGGGCACTCAAGGCACTAGGCCAGAAGACCCTTGACTTTCAACTGGACTGCCCCAGAGACCCAAACATTTACCAGTATTGTTCCCTATGAACTGTAACTGTTTAAGCCTCTGGACCTAGTGTGTGTTTAACCTTCCCCTTTCCCTTAGCCACATGTCTGAGCAGTTAGTGGGACCAATCAGACCTAGCTGCTGAAGCACCTAAAGTGCTTGCCTCCGAGTGACGGTGTATCGGGCACGCTAGTGGCACTTCAGGGGTTTGCTGTACTCCAGCACCAAACTGCCCCAATAATTACAGGATTGTTTCTAATGGGTTAAAGCAGAACTTGGGCCGAGACTAAGGCCTGGTCTACACTACGAGTTTAGGTTGAATTTAGCAGCACTAAATCGAATTAAGCCTGGACACGTCCACATGACGAAGCCCTTTTTTTTTACTTAAAGGGCCCTTTAAACCGGTTTCTTTACTCCACCTCCGAGGGGATTAGCGCTAAATCAACCTTTGCGGGTCGGAATTGGGGTAGTGTGGACGGAATTCAACGTTATTGGCCTCCGGGAGCTACCCCACAATGCTTCATTGTGACCGCTCTGGACAGCACTCTCAACTCAGATGAACTGACAAGGTAGACAGGAAATGCCCCACAAACTTTTGAATTTCATTTCCTGTTTGCCCAGTGTGGAGAGCACAGGTGACCACGCACAGCTCATCAGCACAGGTAACCATGATGGAGTCCCAGGATCGCAAAAGAGCTCCATCATGGACCGAACAGGAGGTACAGGATCTGCTCGCCATATGGGGAGATGAATCAGTGCTAGCTGAACTCCGTAGCAGTAAATGAAATGACAAAATATTAGAAAAAGTCTCAAAGGCCATGAAGGACAGAGGCCATAACAGGGACACACAGCAGTGCCGCGTGAAAATTTAAGGAGCTAAGGCAAGCCTACCACAAAGCCAGAAAGGCAAACGGAAGGTCCAGGGCAGAGCCGCAAACATGCCGCTTCTACGCAGAGCTGCATGCCATGCTAGGGGGTGCAGCCACCACTACCCCAACCGTGTGCTTTGACTCCATCAATGGAGAAACACGCAACAGGGAAGCGGGTTCAGGGTATGAGGAAGATAGCTCACAGCAAGGAAGCAGAGAAACCGGTTTCCCCAACAGCCAGGATATGTTTATCACCCTGGACCTGGAACCAGTAACCCCTGAACTCACCCAAGGCGTGCTCCCAGACCCTGAGGGCACACAAGGGACCTCTGGTGAGTGTACCTTTGTAAATATTACACATGGTTTAAAATCAAGCGTGTTTAATGATTAATTTGCCCTGGCAATTGCGGCCAGTACAGCTACTGGAAAAGTCTGTTAACGTGTATGGGGATGGAGTGGAAATCCTCCAGGGACATCTCCAGAAAGCTCTCCTTCATGTACTCATAAAGCCTTTGCAAAAGGTTTCTGGGGAGGGCTGCCTTATCCCGTCCACCATGGTAGGACACTTTACCACACCAGGCCAGTAGCACGTAGTCTGGAATTATTGCATAACAAAGCATGGCAGCGTATGGTCCCAGTGTTTGCTGGCATGCAGACAACATCCATTCCTTATCTCTCTTTGTTATCCTCAGGAGAGTGATATCAATACACGGTCACCTGGTTGAAATGGGTTGATTTTATTAAGGAGACATTCAGAGGTGCCCATTCCTGCTCGTCTGAACAGAAATTTTCCCTGCTGTTAGCCACGCGGTGGGCGGGAGGGGTGAAGTGATCATCCCAGATAATTGGGTGTGTGTGTGGGGGGGGGGGGGGGGCGGTAGTTGGGTTTGTGTTGCATGTTAACCCGGAAACCGCAGCCCCTCCTTTTACATTGCAAACCCATTTTAAATGGCCAACCCAACGGGTGCTTGGTATGGGAAATGAGGGCACTACTGTTTGAAACCATTCCCACATGTTAAGAAGGTTAAAAAAGCCAAAAGACTGTGGCTTACCATGGCTGCCTGCAAGACAAAATCTGTTGCCTAGCACTGCGTGAGTGATCTCTCACACGAAACTGGCAGGGCTTCAATATAAGAGGAAAAATGTGACCTTGTAATGAAAGCACATGTGCTGTGTAATGTGAACAGCAAAATTTAACGTGAAAGAGTGTACCCATTGTTCTTTAAAATGTGTCTTCTTTAACCACCTCTCCCTTCTCCTCCACCAGCTGCAAATGTTTCTCTTTCACAGAAGCTAGTGAAGATTAGAAGGAGAAAATGGCAGACTCGGGATGATATGTTCTCGGAGCTCCAGATGTCCTCCCATGCTGAAAGAGCACAGCAGAATACGTGGAGGCAGTCAATGTCAGAGTGCAAAAAAGCACGATATGAACGAGAGGAGAGGTGGCGGGCTGAATCGTGGGCTGAAGAGAGCAAGTGGCGGGCTGAAGAGGCTGACGCCATCTATCTTGCTGACAGAAGGCAAGAGTCAATGCTCCGGCTGCTGGAGCATCATACTGATATGCTCCAGCGTATGGTTGAGCTGCAGGAAAGGCAGCAGGAGCAGAGACCGCCGCTACAGCCCCTGTGTAACCAACAGCCCTCCTCCCCAAGTCCCATTGCCTCCTCACCCAGACACCCAAGTGAAACGTCCCTTGTGATCCACCAGGGCTTGCAGCAGTATTGAAAAGTACCCCTTGCGGTTTATGTACTCGGTGGCTTGGTGCTCTGGTGCCAAGATAGGGATATGGGTTCCGTCTATCGCCCCACCACAGTTTGGGAATCCCACTGCAGCAAAGCCATCCACTATGACCTGCACGTTTCCCAGAGTCACTACCCTTGATATCACCAGGTCTTTGATTGCCCTGGCAACTTGGATCACCGCAGCCCCCACAGTAGATTTGCCCACTCCAAATTGATTCCTGACTGACCGGTAGCTGTCTGGTGTTGCAAGCTTCCACAGGGCTATCGCCACTCGCTTCTCAACTGTGAGGGCTGCTCTCATCCTGGTATTCTGGCACTTCAGGGCAGGCGAAAGCAAGTCACAAAGTTCCATGAAAGTGCCCTTACGCATGCAAAAGTTTCGCAGCCACTGGGAATCATCCCACACCTGCAACACGATGTGGTCCCACCAGTCTGTGCTTGTTTCCCGGGCCCAGAATCGGTATTCCACAGCATGAACCTGCCCTAGTAACACCATGATTTGCACATTGCTGGGGCCTGTACCTTGTGAGAGATCTATGTCCATGTCAATTTCCTCATCACTCTCATCGCCATGCTGCAATCGCTGCAATCGCCTCCTCACCTGGTTTTGCTTTGGCATGTTCTGGCACTGCATATACTCCAGGACAATGGACATGGTGTTCATAGTGCTCATAATTGCCGCGGTGATCTGAGTGGGCTCTATGATCCCAGTGCTATGGCGTCTGGTCTGAAAAAAGGCACGAAACTAGTGTCTGACAGAGGGAGGGAGGGGCGAGTGATGACATGGCGTACAGGTACAGGGAATTAAAATCAACAAAGGTGGCTGTGCATCAGGGAGAAACACAAACAACTGTGACACAGAATGGCCCCCCCAAAGATTGAACTCAAAACCCTGGGTTTAGCAGGCCGTTGATTTCACGGAGGGAGGGGGAAGGAAATGAATACAGAACAAATCTGGTCCATCTATTTTTTACATCTCAAGCTGGCAGCAGATGGTGCAGCATGACTGATAGCCATCGGCATCTTCTGGGTGCTTGGCAGAAGATGCTGTACTACGATTGCTAGCCATCATCATCAAGACGGTTCAATAGGACTGCCGGCAGGACTGAGTCTCCAGGAGACAAAACATGTCTGCCCAGGTGCCTCTGATCGAACTCACTGAGGAATACGACAACGACGGATACCAATTGTAATACACCATCTACTGCCAAAAGACAAGGAGCTGCTGCTATGTAGCAATGCAGCGCCACATCTGCCAGCACCCAGATAGCCGATGACGGCTACCAGGCATACTGCATCATTTACTGCCAAAAGGCAATTAGCTGCTGCTGTGTAGCAATGCAGTATCACGTCTGCCAGCACCCAGATGACATATGGTGACGGTGAGCTGAGCTGAGCTGAGCGGGCTCCATGCTTGCTGTGGTATGTTGTCTGCACAGGTAACCCAGGTAAAAAGGCGCGAATCGAATGTCTGCCATTGCTCTGACGGAGGGGGAGGGGCCTGATGACATGTACCCAGAACCCCCCACGACACTGTTTTTGCATCATTCAGGCATTGGGATCTCAACCCAGAATTCCAATGGGCAGCGGAGAGTGCGGGAACTGTGGGATAGCTACCCACAGTGCAACGCTCCGGAAGTTGACGCTAGCCTTGGTACTGTGGACGCGGTCCGCCGACTTAATGCACTTAGAGCATTTTATGTGGGGACACACACAATCGACTGTATAAAACCGATGTCTATAAAACCAGCTTCTATAAATTCGAACTAATTTCATAGTGTAGAGATACCCTAACATGTCCCTCTTGGGTTTGGTGTTTTTACAGTATGAACTTGCTCTGCTTGTGGGTACAGTGCATGTGTTTTAGCTGGTACCCCCACACCAACGTGGCTGAAACATGCAACTCCCTCTCTCATTCCTTTCCACTGGGGGTGCTGGCCCATCTTCTGTATGGCCAGAGACCCTGATGTGCAGCAGTCAGGGGTGTTGGGAGAGGTTTTGTTTTCTGTGGCTAGTGACTGTCCCTAAAGTTACTCTTACCAGCGCCCTATTGCCTTTCACTGCATCTGCCATTCCCTGAATACTAGGAGGTGACTGGGTTGAAAGAAGGGGGCACCTGTGAGTTGAAGTGACCACGGGTCAGACACAGCAACATCTTAGCCATAACATAGATATGTAGATTTTAAGGCCTGTAGGGACAATTAAATAATCTAGTCTAACCCCCATACACATGACAGACCATCAAAGTCACCCCTGCATTGAGCCCAACAACCTGGATTAGAGCAAACAGTTACAGCCCTCGGGAGTCTAAACTATTGTTTGCCACAGGCAGAGATTAGGAGGGAATGAGGTGCACTCAAACCTGATGCCCCTTTAATGGCAGGGAATTGATTTGGTGAGATATACTCAAATGATCCTAGCAAGTGACTTGTGCCCCATGCTGCACAGGATGGCAAAAACCTCCGGTGTCCCTGCCAATCTGACCAGGGGAAAAATTCTTTCCCGACCCCAAAAATGGAGATCACTTAGACCCTGAGCATGTGAGTGAGGCCCACCAGCCAAGCACCTGAGAGAAATAGTTTTCTATATCACTTGAGAGCACTTGCTTAAGTAGCCCCTGTCCCCTCACACCAACTCCATGTGGGGTGGAGAATCCATCATTTCCCTTGGTACTTTGTTCCAATGTTTAATCACCTATTTCAAATTTGTCCTTTATTTCTAATTTTAAATTATCTTGCATTAATTTCTTTATTATGCCTTTCTCTGCTAGATGAAAGAGCCCCTTAGTACCCAGTATTTTCTCTTTGTGAGCAGTGGCGGATTAATAATTTTGCCGCCCCTAGGACGGGAAATAATTGACGCCCTGGCCCTGGCCCCGCCCCGATTCCGCCCTTTTCCCGCCCCCATTCCAACCCCCTCCCCAAAGTTCCCACCCCAACTCCGCCACCTCCCTTCCCCTATTGGATCCCTTCCCCAAATCCTCGCCCCCGGCCCTGCCTCTTCCCCCAGTGCACAGCGTTCCCCCTCCTCCCCGCTCCCTCCCTGCCCCGCGAAACAGCTGTTTCGCGGCGCAAGCACTGGGAGGCGAGAGAAACAGGACGCAGCGGCGCGTTTGCAGAGGAGGCGGAGGTGAGCTGGAGCAGTGGGGTGGGGCACGGAGGGGAGCTTCCGCCCCTGCAAATTTGCTGCCCTAGGCCTAGGTCTTGTCGGCCTAGGCAATAATACGGCGCTGTTTGTGAGGGTATTTATGCACCACAATCAAGTCACCTCTTCATCTTCTTTTTGATAAACTGAACAGATTGAACTCTTGTCTCTCACTGTAAGGCATCTTTTCAGCTCTTTTTAAAATAACTCTTCACTATCCCTTGTCCAATTTTTCACAGTTAGTCTTAAAATGTGAACAATGCAACTGGATGCAATGTTTTGGTATTGCTCTTACCAATGTTGAATACAGAAATAAAATCAGCGCCCTATTTCTAGTCATTATTCTCTTGTATATACTTCCAAGAATTGTGTTGGCCATTTTGGCCACAGCATCACCCTGGGATTTCATGCTGAGTTATTTGTCCATTATGATGCATAGATCCTTCTCAGAGTCACATATGTATGATCTTGCATTTTATCAAAGCTCATTTATACAATGGAATTCCCTCCTCAGTCACCTTCACCTGCTGCTGTCCCTTTTCTCTTTCCTTTTCTCCAGGATCTGTGTGTGCCATTTTGGGGGGAGTTCTCCTCCTCTCTTTGCCTGTGAGCAACATGACCCCCCTGGATGGACTGACCAAACCCAGGATTCCATCAGCCTGAAAGAAGAGGGGAGAGTTGACCTGCTCCCTCTTTAAGGCTCTAGTCACTTGCTAGGATCATTTGGGTAATCTCACCAAATCTCACCCTGCCTTTAAAGGGGCCTCAGGTGTGGGTGCACCTCAGTCCCTCCTAGTCTCCCCCTCACATCAAATAGCCTGCCAGACCCAGAGGTGGCCCACCCTTGTCTCTTGATTTGTTCAATTTCAGCCTCTCCCTGTGATGAGCCGTGGAAACTGCACAATTCATCTGGCAAGAAAAACTTCCACTATGGGGAAGACTTTCAGAAAGGATTTAATAAGAAAAAAGGCACAAATTGAAGCTGAAGAAATTACAGGGATAAAAAAATCAGGAAACTTTCATCCTGGCCAATCAATGGGAAGTTATACAGAGGAAATTTGTGAACCTTTTCCCACTCACATTTGAATTTCCTACAACTTCACACAAATTCTATAGAAACCCCTGCTTTGTCTATCTACCAGGCAGGGACTGTCTCTGAGCATCATGCCAGAGGGAGCATTTCTCAGAGAAAGAGGCAAAGCTTTTACATCATCCCATGGTTATTTGGTCCATTCACATTGTTCTGATACTGATCCCTCAGAGTCACCATGTCCCACATCATCATAACTTGTGTCTCCAGGAGGCAGGAACAGGGTTTCTTTCTCCATCCCAGAGACACCTTCACTCCTTAGCGAGTGCAGATTCCAACCTGAAAATACAAAGGGAGACACATACAGTCAGTGGATCCATTTTATGGCTACGTGTGGCTGCATAGCAAGGGTGGAGTGCACTCTCTGGTATGGGTTAGAAAATGTTCCCTCTTTCTTCTTCTCATTGGGTCCATGACAAGTTTTAATCCATCTCTGTACATATTCTGGAAGTAAAATCCTTGGTTTCCAGACCATTTACAGTTGCCAAGTGAGAACTATATTCACCTGTCACTTCATGTAGAAAACCCAGTCACTTACCAGGAAGTAGCTTTTACTTAAGGACATTGTATAATTCACTCTGCACTAATCACAACCATAAGCATGTTATTCTTATCAAGTACTAAGCAATGCATATTTGATCGCCAGTCCACTTTCTTTAGGGAGGATGGTGGTGTCTCTGCTCATGACACAGTGGGGATGGGAGGGGAGATGTTGGTTAAGGATAATGGGAAAAGCCCGACTTTTACAGAAAGTGTCACAGGCTCTTTAACATTTGTGCATCAATAAGAGGACTTTGGTTTATAAGATTCTGTCCAAAAGATACAAGCACAGTAAACTGGTGGGAATCCAGTACATCCAGGGTGTGGCAGCCACACAAGGATTTGAACCTAGAGATTGAGGGATTTTGCTGCTTTAACCATGAAGTAGTACACAGGAAGAACTCCCCTTTTCCTGTCACCATTGCAAGCACTGAAACCTCTGCTTTGAGGGAAAGGAGAGAAGGAGAGGGTTTTTTCCCCCCCACAGACATTGGGTTGGCCAGGTTTATTCCCTAGCTGTGTAATGCACATTCCGAGCCATCCCATTCTGTAGACACACTGTGAAGTGCAAACTCACCTGTCTGTGAATCCCTGTTCCTGTCACTCACCCTAGTGCCTTCCTCATCATTCTGCCCCAAACCAGGGTCATCTTCAGGGTCAGACACTTCTCTGGCATCATCATAACCAGCCCCTGGGACATCTTCAGCCAGGACAGGGGCATCTGACATGAAGATGTGAAGTAATTAAGAGAATATTCATAGTGAAGATAGACACAAACTACAAGCTGCAGATGCACCAGCCTCACTGGTTCTTGGGGATCTCTCAGCACTTCCACCCTCAGGGTGGTAAGAGGAGCCCTCCTCTGGAACCCTCAAACTGAGGGGTTTTACATATCACATTGATTTGATACATTTCAATAGCTGGTTGAGAGGATCCTAGAGCTCCCAGATAAGCAGGGGGAGGGGCAGTTATGGAAAGAGGTGACTGAGATCTAGACCAGAGCGATTTCTCCACAAAGGCATTTCATTACAATAATTACAAATAGAAATGGCTTGGAATTGTCCCGAGTTTGTTTCCAGATTCCTAAATTTGACATTATTTTAAAATGTCTTTTCAATGTGTTCTCCTGATAATGTTTACCCTATAACCTGTCATGAGTCTCCAATGTACTGACACCACTGGGAGCTGAGCCAGGTAATAAGGTTGGGACATCGACCCGTGGGTGTAAAAAGTCTATGTCCCACCCACCCCCAGTCACAGCGTGTCTGACACAGATATATATAAGCTGCCATAACTGCATGCAGTGGCTTCCCCAGGAATTGAAATGGGGGGGGGATTGTTCAAATTTATGGGTGTGTGTGTGTCAGGGCTGATGGGGGGTGAGACTGTGAGGGTGAAGGTGGGCTGTATGGCACCGTAGTAAAAACTGAAAAATGTTTCATGACCATTTTATTAAATTTAACTCATGTTTTAAAATCATCACACAAATTAAAGTTGGCTACTCAAGCCTTCTATGAAGCACTATGTCTACATCCTTCTTGGTTTCTTGTTATAATTTTGCACAACTCTGTTTATGAACTTCTTGAATGCAATGCGTTCATCTTTGGTGGCTTCTCATGTGTCTGGTACTTCCATTCTTTCAGTTGATATGCTCATTAGTTCATTCACATGATCAGGCAGAAGGCGACTTCTTTCAGAACACAAAATTCTATTCAACGATGAAAAAGAATGCTCAACTGTAGCTGTTGTGACTGGGAGTAGCAAGAGATGAATTCCTACTTCTTTCATCCTAGGAAACAGAACACAAAGATCGGGTCGAGCCGCTAGTAGTGATAAAAAAGAAGTTGAAGTCAAATCTTCATTCATTCGTCGTATGATATTCCACTCTGTGTTCAAATTCTCTATTCTGTCCTAATCACATGGCAGCCCCATTGCTGGTAGTGCCTCACTCCACTCAACTGTTGGTGTTTTATAGGACAGGCATCTGTAAAACCTATGTACAGGTTGAGTAGAATCTAGAAGTCGCTGTTGTAGATTTTAAAAAATCAAGTCTGTGTACTTTTTCAGTTGTCTTAACAAACACTTCTTGTCTTCTTCACTTAAGGATTCAATATAAATGCCTTCATTAGTCAGCTTCTGGACTGAAGTCTTTGCTTCTTCCAGTACTTTTTCAATGGATAGATTGCTGATTGATCCAAATGTAGCTTCTATTGCTGGACAAAGATCTACTACTGTTGTAGCAGATGCCTGGATGGCATTGTTTAATGACCCAAGTGGTTTCAACTGTAGACTTACGAGAGAGAGAAAGGCAATAGTCTTCTCTGAACGTAGTAGCAAAAGTAATCCACCAGCCTCACTACTTAGATCCATCCCATCTTGGTAGATACTTTCCAAAGCCAGTAATAACGGCTGGAGTAATTTTAAGACAACAGCCAAGGATCACTCATGAGAAAGCCAGCAGGTTTTCCCAGGTTGGACTAATTTGAACTTCAGTCCCAGTGTATCTTCTATATTTTCGAAGATATTCAGTCTTTTTGGACTTTTGCTGAAAAAGAATATAATGAAGACATTAAATTTACAGCTTTTTGAATGTCTTTTGAAGATTCTGCAGCTCGTACTAGTGCTAGTTGGAGTAGATGGCCTCTGCAGTGTGTATAGGAGAGATTAGGGTTACACTTTTCTCTGAGCAAAGCTTGTACTCCACCATGTCTTCCAGAGAAGTTTGCAGCTCCATCAAATGCGCAAGCAGCCATCTGTTTGGGGTCCAACTGACAAGCATTTAACTCTTCTAAGATGTGGGTTGTCACAGATGCAGCCGATGGGTCTTCTATAAGTTGAACATCTAGAAATGCATCTACTGGCCTAGCCCTAACCTCCCTGGGGGAGGGATAGCTCAGTGGTTTGAGCATTGGCTTGTTAAACCTAGGGTTATGAGTTCAATCCTTGAGGGGGCCATTTAGGGATCTGGGGGAAAAAATCTGTCTTGGGATTGGTCCTGCTTTGAGCAGGGGGTTGGACTAGATGACCTCCTGAGGTCCCTTCCAACCCTGATATTCTATGATAACATACACAATGACTTGATGCCCATTTGCATTGGTGCATTCATCAGCCATATATGCAATTTTTTTGAATGTGGTGAGAGAGTTCTTCACTTTTTCAACTGTTGAGTCTTTCACTGTTGCACCGCATGCTTCTAGCCAGTCAGTTGAGTTTCTTGCAGAAAGATAGTGAGCATTTGCTGGTCTTGTTCGGAACCAGTGTTCAACTTCAGGATGAACAAGTGACAATGCACTTAACATTGGCTTCCAGTTTGTAGTGTGTGGTATCTCTTGCTTAAATAGAAAGTAGGATGCCACAGTCTTGTTTGTTCGCATGAACTGTGTTGTGTCTCCAGCATTCTTAACAGCCTCATTAAGTACTTCTAAAATTGAAATTTGAAAGTGGGCTTATAAGGCTTTCTGCATGTTGATACACTCCAGAGGCATGGTGTTTTAGCAGCCTTTTCACGTAGTTTATCAGCATTGGCTTTGCTGATCGGTTTGACAAACAAGCTTCTCCACTTTTACCAATTATAGCATTGGGAAGCTTTCCTTCTGCGTAAGCTTTTTTGCAAGAGGTGTACCAGTAGCCATCTTTTGTAACTTCAATAAATGGGAACACTTTGACCGACAAACATCGGGAACTGCCTTTAGGTTTTGGAGACACTGTTTCTTCAGTAGGTAGCTGTATTTGTGCTTCAGGCTGGTTGGATGTAGATATACCACTTGAATCTTCAGATGACATGCTGATATATTCTTGGTGCTTGATGTGTTCTTCACCTTGGTTAGTTTTTGAGGCCTTTGAGAGGAAAAATTATTGTATTGTTTTTTGTCTTTTCATTTTCACTTTGACCTGCAACATATAAAAGAGATATGAATAAAGTAAATGTTTTGTTAGGATAATGCAAATTTAACATAAGGATAATGCAAGTTACACCAAAACACATAACAGGTCTAGATTTCTAAAAAAATATAAATTTAAAAAAAAATGTATTTAATTTAAATTGACTTTTGAAAAGTAAGCCCTCATGGGATAAGAGGGAAGTCCTCTCATGGATCAGTAACTGGTTAAAAGATGGGAAACAAAGGGTAGGAATAAATTATCAGTTTTCAGAATGGAGAGAGATAAATAGTGGTATCCCTGAGGGGTCAGTACTGGGACCATTACTGTTCAACATATTCAAAATGATCTGGAAAAATGGGTAAACAGTGAGGTGGCAAATTTTGCAGACAATACAAAACTATTCAAGATAGTTAAGTCCCAGGCAGACTGCGAAGAGTTACAAAGGGATCTCACAAAACTGGGTGACTGAGCAACAAAATGGCAGATGAAATTCAATGTTGATAAATGCAAAGTAATGCACATTGGAAAGCAATCTCAACTATACATACAAAATGATGGAGTCTGAATTAGCTGTTAACACTCAAGAAAGAGCTCTTGGAGTCATTGTGGATAGTTCTCTGAAAACATCCACTCAATGTGCAGCGGCAGTCAAAAAAGCGAACAGAATGTTGGGAATCATTAAGAAAGGGATAGATAATAAGACAGAAAATATCATATTGCCTCTATGTAAATCCATGGTATGTGCACACCTTGAATACTGGTGTGCAGATCTGGTCACCCCATCCCAAAAAAGATATATTGGAATTGGAAAAGGTACAGAGATGGGCAACTAAAATGATTAGGGGTATGAAACAGGAGGAGAGATTAAAATGACTGGGAATTTTCAGCTTAGAAAAGAGACAACTAACGGGGGTTATGATAGAGGTCTATAAAATCTTGATTGGTGTGAAGAAAGTGAATAAGGAAATGTTATTCATAAAAGTTATTTAATCCTTCACATAACACAAGAACTAGCATTAATAGGCAGCAGGTTTTAAAAAAACAAAAGGAAGTACTTCTTCACACAACATAAGTCAACCTGTGGAACTCTTTGCCAGGGGATGCTGTGAAGACCAAAACTATAACAAGATTAAAAAAAAGAACTAGATAAATTCCTGGAGAATAAGTCCATCAGTGACTATTAGCCAGGATGGGGAGGGATGCAACACCATGCTCTGAGTGTCCCTAGCCTGTTTGTCAGAAGCTGGGAATCAGCAACAGGGGATGGATCACTTGATGATTCCCTGTTCTGTTCATTCCCTCTGAAGCACCTGGCCTTGACCACTGTCGGAAGACAGAATACTGGGTTATATAGACCATTGGTCTGACCCAGTATGGCCATTCTTATTTTTTTGTGCACCCACTATATAGTAATTTCATCTAGATCACATATCCCTTGTTTGCATATGAGAATGTTATGTAAAAATTAATTATAATAATAAAAATGTTTAGTACAGAAACTCCCCAACATAATGACCTCTCAAGATAGCAACAATGTGAGATAACAACCTTGGCAAATAATGCATTTTAAAAATCTTGGCCTCCTAGGAAACATTTATATAAGTTTCCATTCCCAGTCACAAATCTAGCATTCTGGAGCAAAGTCACTAAAATATAGTCCAACAAACAAATGTTTATTTAACGTGCCCCTCACTTTTCCCTCCACTGCACCCCACTTACCGGTGTTGTCCTTGGTCAGTGGAGACTCAGAGTTCAGAGTTCAGGTCAGGGGCAAGAAGGCACCTTGCTCGTTTCTCCAGCTGCTCACTGTTCGCTCCGGCCACTGCTGTTTGTTGTGCCAATGTTCACTCCATCGCTCTGTTGCCAATGGCCCTGCACAGTCACCTTCTGCTGCCACCTGCCACTGTGACCTCTGTGAGTTGGTCTCTTGAGGTTCCACCCAGCTCTCAGTGATTTCAGCGGAGCTCTCCGGGGTGGAACCTCGCTGCTAGTGCAGTCTGGGCCGTCTCTTCCACAAGAAACACTATCCCCACAGCACGACTAAGCACTTAGACCTGATTATCAGTGATTTCAGCTGCAGTGGTCACTTAACAGAACAAAAGACTATCTATGGAGCCTAATTCTGTCTTTAAACAGTGGAGAGGGACAGGTCCCCACTCTCTCTCTTGATGCCCTCAATCAGCACAGGCTCAGTACAGTTCTATTGCCCTTTACTCATACAATAAGAACAACAACATTTCACCACCACCCCTGCATTCAAGTGATTTGTAACCCAACCCCAACCAAAATCTATCACTTGGGCAACACAGCTCTGTTTGCTGGATACCTAGGTAGATTAGGTGTGAATATAAATACAATCTGGTCCTGAAGCCTTTCTCTCCAGCCCCAGCTCATCACTAGCTGTCAGGGAGAGCTCATTTAGACTTCGTTTACAAATCATCATTTGAAATTATTAGGTTGGCCGACATCACCGAAATGAATACACTGACATTGTCCTAAAAAACAATAGCTGCATAAGGAAGCTAGTCTATGTTCATACTTTTCAAATCTATTATACTTTTTTCAGATACATGTATTTTATCATACACTGTATATGATTTTAAAGTGTGTATTAATGTTTCAATTTCAATTCAAATTTCAAAACAGTCACTAAATTGGCATGTAATTAGTTCACAAAACTGGGGGGAGGGGTTGGGAAAATTCAGGGGGGGTGTGTAGGGAAATCACTGGCTGCATGCCAGGAAAGACTGGCAGGGAACATTGCTGCTATATAAAGGTCTCTGCTTCGGTGCGTTGTCATTACAAATTGTGAGTAACCCTAGTGCTCATGGCAGTGAGGGTCACAGGGCAGTGACCTGAGCCAAGTACCGCCTGGGCAGCTCCTGAGTGAACTGTTCCTTCAGTCCCTGCAATGGGCCCCTGGCATGACCTAGGACATCACATGCTTCCCTACCCCTGGACCTACACACAGCTCTTGTAATGCACCTGGTCAGTGCCCCCAGTGTTATTCCAATAGAAAATACTGGTGGGTGAACTTTTGTGGTTTTCTTAACAAACCACTATTGTCCCTACTGGGAAATAAAGTTAGTTTTCAGTCAGGGTGACGTTGGTTTCAGGAGGCGGATTCACTGCTCACCTCGGCTGTCTGGAGCCTGGAGGACGTCGTTCAAGGCAGGATCCTCCACGTTATCGTAATCCAGCTGAGACCCCTCCGGGGAAGCTCCCTCTGGAAGAGCAAACACCACACTCAGCCCATGGCACCAGCAGCTTATAACTACAGCTGCTCCGTTTATGCCACCCCGTTTATAATTAGAGATGGGCCAGGCCAGGAAGTTCAAATACAGGATTTTGCTTCAGCCTGTTATAGTGACAGGTGCCAGCCCCAAAACTGAGATCCAGAGCTGGGGTCAGAATCTGCAAATTCCCCCTCCCCTAAAATTCTGGTGGGTTCGGATCAGTCAGTTGGGCTGAGCCCATCTGTAATTATAAGACAGGACAATCTTCTCATCTCTCTCGCGGGATGTGTGTTGAGCCCTGCTGGGCACTGACACCTTCCACCCAAAGAGACTGACCCATCTCCCCTCCAGCTCCTCACCTGGGGAGGTCACTGGGAGCCACTCCCAGGGGTGTGTGCTCAGGAGATGGTCACATGTTCCCATCCTGAGATTCTGACAGAAATCCTGTTCAATGGGATTAGACCCAACTGTGTACAATGGGAACCATGTGAGGGGAAATGGTTGCAATTGCAGAAAGTGTCATAGAAATTCTGTTCTCTGCCCAGATTTGGGTCTCTCGGCCTGAGTCTGCCCCTCCCCCATTACCTTGTTCTGATCCAGGATCGTTTTCATCCTCGCTGTCCCCGGTGTAATACTGCAGCTTCGTCACTGAGTCACCTGAATAGGAGACTGGAGAGACGAGAACCAGAAATTTATCATAGTGAGAACAGCAGAACTGTGGGACTGGGAACACACCCGGTGCCAGAAGCAGGATTTCCAGTCTCAGTCTATTCCTTCTTCTACAGGAGATGGTAACTCACAGTGACTCTGAGCAGTGAGAGGCTGACACAGACTCCCCAAGAGAAATCTCCATGTTACTGTGGTAAATGTGATTGAGGGGATGCTACAATCTGACTTGAAATATATTGGGGTGAGTGAAGGGCACATCTCTGGCTTCTGGTCCAGGGAAGGTCCACAATGGTTCTGGCCTCTTCAGTCACAGAGGGGACTCCTCTCTCTTAAGGGAAAATATCCACCTCCCCCATGAATCAGTCGATCAGCTCCGTGGTGCTTCCAGGTTAGACCAAGACAGGCCCAGAGCAGAATCTGTGATTCACTGTAACCATCTTGGCAGTGGTGCTGGGAGATGCCCTGAGCATGTTCCTAGAGCCCCACCACAGCACAGCCCTTGGGCAGGAAGTTCCCATCAGACATTGAGACAAAATGGCACAAAGGATAAAAGGGCCGTGATTCAAAGGCTCTCCTGGGCTGAACTCTCTGCTCCGGGGGCAGGAGGGAGCCGACCCAGCAGACCAGTGGCTGCGGTAGGAGGGGGGCACAGAACATCTACTGCTTCAATGCTCCAGAGCAGTTTTCAAGTGATAGTTTAGCCTGGCCTCAGACAGGCGCTTTCCTGACCCATAACTGGTTACACTCCAAGGCTGCAGGATGGGCAGAGTGACATTAACTGTCCCTAGAATTGGGACACTAAGTATATGGTGGGAAGAAAACCCATCTCCCTCAGTCTGCATGAGTAATTGCTAGTCTCACCACAGACCCAGCTCCCACAGCTAGAGTGTGGGGGAAAAGATGGTTTGGTTCTCTGGCCATTGGGGGAAAAAAGCAAAAACAAAAAAAACCCCAACATTCTTTTGAGTTGAGCCAAAAATGACTTTAAGTTTTGGCAAATGCAATAGTAACAAAAAAAAGTTTAATTTTGACTGAAACCATTTGGTTTTCTTTTGGACATTAGTTAATTTTTGTTTGTTTGTTTTTATAGATAAAATTAACGGAAATTTCTAATGGAAAAATACTATCAAATTGAAAAAACAAATGTTTTCTTTAGTGTTGAAATGAAATGAATTTTTCTTTGTGTACAAAGAACAATCCCGGTTAACGCTGTTTCATTGTTACATTTCTGATCAATTAGGGAACATGCTAATTTAAAGTTGTGCAATGCTCCCTTCTAACGTCATTTGGCAGCCACCTGCTTTGTCCACTACATGCAGGAAGAGCAGCCCGGTGGAGCTAGCTGGTGAGGGCTTGGAACCAGGGTGGACCGACAGCCCCCCATCAGCTCCCCACTCCCCTAAGTTTCCTGTGCAACAGCTGCCTGCAGTTCAGCTGTGTCCCTCCCCACACTGCAATGTGCTGCTCCTGCCCTCTGCCTTGGAGCTGGTTCCCGAGACTCCTGTGTGCTATATGGGGGGGTGAGGGGAAGAAGATGGGGGCTAATGTCAGGGTGTCCCCCTCCCTCCTGCTCCTGCACCCTGCTTACCCCATCTTCCATACAGCAGGGGGGACACACGACAGAGGGAGCTTCCAGGCAGCTGCAGCTGCGGTTGGGTCTCAGCTGGCTGATCTAATTAACCAGGCAGTGTACTTCTGACCCCACTCTTCATACTTAAAGGGGAAATACACATCTCTCTCTCACACACAGGGTATGTGTCTCTGTCCCTGTCTGTCCTCCCTCCTTTCCTGCTGCCTTGTAGAATGTGAGAGTTAACCCTTGAGGGCTCAGCCCAGGTAAGTTTTTTGCTGCCCCAAGCAAAAGCAAACAAAAAAAAAAAGAGCTTCGAGAGCGCAATTGCCGAAGCAAAAATGCCACCCCTGTAATTGTGCCACCCCAAGCACATACTTGGTTTGCTGGTGCCTGGAGCTGGCCCTGGCTCAGCCAATTGCTAGTTCATCATTTAGCAGTAAGGCATTCCCTGGAAAATATCCCACCCTCTGACTCCTCCACCTCAATGAAGCTTCACAATCATCATCACTGTGTACTAGTATTTAATTGTTTGTTTAAAACTTATACTGTGTGTGTGTGTGGCATCACTGAAACTTGGTGGGATAATACACATGATTGGAATGTTGGTGTGGATGGGTACAGCTTGCTCAGGAAGGATAGACAGGGGAAAAAGGGAGGAGGTGTTGCCTTATATATTAAAAATATAGACACTTGGACAGAGGTGGAGATGGACATAGGAGACGGAAGTGTTGAGAGTCTCTGGGTTAGGCTAAAAGAGGTGAAAAACAAGGGTGATGTCATGCTAGGAGTCTACTACAGGCCACCTAAGCAGGTGGAAGAGGTGGATGAGGCTTTTTTTAAACAACTAACAAAATCATCCAAAGCCCAAGATTTGGTGGTGATGGGGGACTTCAACTATCCGGATATATGTTGGGAAAATAACACAGCGGGGCACAGACTATCCAACAAATTCTTGGACTGCATTGCAGACAACATTTTATTTCAGAAGGTTGAAAAAGCTACTAGGGAGGAAGCTGTTCTAGACTTGATTTTAACAAATAGGGAGGAACTCGTTGAGAATTTGAAAGTAGAAGGCAGCTTGGGTGAAAGTGATCATGAAATCATAGAGTTTGCAATTCTAAGGAAGGGTAGAAGGGAGAACAGCAAAATAGAGACAATGGATTTCAGGAAGGCAGATTTTGGGAAGCTCAGAGAGCTGATAGGTAAGGTCCCATGGGAATCAAGACTGAGGGGAAAAACAACTGAGGAGAGTTGGCAGTTTTTCAAGGGGACTCTGTTAAGGGCCCAAAAGCAAGCTATTCCGCTGGTTAGGAAAGATAGAAAATGTGGCAAAAGACCACCTTGGCTTAACAACGAGATCTTGCATGATCTAAAAAATAAAAAGGAGTCATATAAAAAATGGAAACTAGGACAGATTACAAAGGCTGAATATAGGCAAACAACACAGGAATGCAGGGGCAAGATTAGAAAGGCAAAGGCACAAAATGAGCTCAAACTAGCTACAGGAATAAAGGGAAACAAGAAGACTTTTTATCAATACATTAGAAGCAAGAGGAAGACCAAAGACAGGGTAGGCCCACTGCTCAGTGAAGAGGGAGAAACAGTAACAGGAAACTTGGAAATGGCAGAGATGCTTAATGACTTCTTTGTTTCGGTCTTCACCGAGAAGTCTGAAGGAATGCCTAACATAGTGAATGCTAATGGGAAGGGGGTAGGTTTAGCAGCTAAAATAAAAAAAGAACAAGTTAAAAATCACTTAGAAAAATTAGATGCCTGCAAGTCACCAGGGCCTGATGAAATGCATCCTAGAATACTCAAGGAGCTAATAGAGGAGGTATCTGAGCCTCTAGCTATTATGTTTGGAAAATCATGGGAGACGGGAGAGATTCCAGAAGACTGGAAAAGGGCAAATATAGTGCCCATCTATAAAAAGGGAAATAAAAACAACCCAGGAAACTACAGACCAGTTAGTTTAACTTCTGTGCCAGGGAAGATAATGGAGCAAGTAATTAAGGAAATCATCTGCAAACACTTGGAAGGTGGTAAGGTGATAGGGAATAGCCAGCATGGATTTGTAAAGAACAAATCGTGTCAAACCAATCTGATAGCTTTCTTTGATAGGATAACGAGTCTTGTGGATAAGGGAGAAGCTGTGGATGTGGCATACCTAGACTTTAGTAAGGCATTTGATATGGTCTCACATGATATTCTTATCGATAAACTAGGCAAATACAACTTAGATGGGGCTACTATAAGGTGGGTGCATAACTGGCTGGATAAACATACTCAGAGAGTTGTTATTAATGGTTCCCAATCCTGCTGGAAAGGCATAACAAGTGGGGTTCCACAGGGGTCTGTTTTGGGACTGGCTCTGTTCAATATCTTCATTAACGACTTAGATATTGGCATAGAAAGTAGGCTTATTAAGTTTGCAGATGATACCAAACTGGGAGGGATTGCAACTGCTTTGGAGGACAGGGTCATAATTCAAAATGATCTGGATAAATTGGAGAAATGGTCTGAGGTAAACAGGATGAAGTTTAACAAAGACAAATGCAAAGTGCTCCACTTAGGAAGGAAAAATCAGTTTCACACATACAGAATGGGAAGAGACTGTCTAGGAAGGAGTACGGCAGAAAGGGATCTAGGGGTTATAGTGGACCACCCGCTAAATATGAGTCAACAGTGTGATACTGTTGCAAAAAAAGCGAACGTGATTCTGGGATGTATTAACAGGTGTGTTGTGAGCAAGACATGAGAAGTCATTCTTCCGCTCTACTCTGCACTAGTTAGGCCTCAGCTGGAGTATTGTGTCCAGCTCTGGGCACCAAATGTCAAGAAAGATGTGGAGAAATTGGAGAGGGTCCAGAGAAGAGCAACAAGAATGATTAAAGGTCTTGAGAACATGACCTATGAAGGAAGGCTGAAAGAATTGGGTTTGTTTAGTTTGGAAAAGAGAAGACTGAGAGGGGACATGATAGCAGTTTTCAGGTATCTAAAAGGGTGTCATAAGGAGGAGGGAGAAAACTTGTTCACCTTAGTCTCTAAGGATAGAACAAGAAGCAATGTGCTTAAACTGCAGCAAGGGAGGTTTAGGTTGGATATTAGGAAAAAGTTCCTAACTGTCAGGGTGGTTAAACACTGGAATAAATTGCCTAAGGAGGTTGTGGAATCTCCATCTCTGGAGATATTTAAGAATAGGTTAGATAAATGTCTATCAGGGATGGTCTATACAGTATTTGGTCCTGCCATGAGGGCAGGGGACTGGACTTGATGACCTCTCGAGGTCCCTTCCAGTCCTAGAATCTATAAATCTATGAATCTTATATACTATAGTCTTTTGTCTGGTGAAAAAAAATTTCCCTGGAACATAACCCTCTCATTTACTTTAATTCTTATGGGGAAATTGGATTTGCTTAACATCATTTCGCTTTAAGTTGCATTTTTCAGGGACATAACTACAATGTTAAGTGAGGAGTTACTGTATTTGGAACAACTGGGTGAAATTGACAGGAATTTGTGAAATGTTTCGGTGTCTCTTGATTTGAATTTTTCACCACAACATTTTGTAATGAAGACTTGTGCCCAGCTCCAATGACAAGTTCACTGGGCTGAAGCTGCAGTGATTGAACTCTGGGTCAGGGCCTCAGATGGAAAGGGCATTAGATAGCTGCTCCCTGTTAAGAGTGAGACACACAGACCTGAGCGACTGAACATCTCCTGCTTCTCTCTCATCAGGTTATAATCAATCTCCTCATACACGGCATCAGAGAAGGGATCCAAGGGTCTTCTGGAACCTGAAAACAAAGGACAGGGTTTGCAGAGGGTCATTGAAACCAGAGATGGGAAACACTATGGGATCATTCAGCCCCTCCCCGTCAGTCCCAGGGCGAGCCTGAACCCTACAGCACATTCCCACTGCTGGAATTTAAATGAGCCAGGTGATAGGGTTTCTTTCCACAACAGCCCTTTGATGATGGTTCCCAGGGCTAGTTCGCTGTCAGGAAGCTTCCTCACATTCATCTTAATTGTTCCCTTTTTAATCTCATCCCATTATTCCAGGCTATTCCCCTTTGGAGCAGTTTAAATAATTCTTCCCCCACGCTGGTGTTTATCTTTTTTTTCCCCATCGAGTTTAAGGCCAGAAGGGACCATTAGAACATCTACTCTAACCTCCTGTATAACACAGGCCACGGCATTTCACCCAGATACCCCTAGGTTTGAGTCCAAAGATGCACTTAGACTAAAGCATTTCAGTCCTCAGCAGAATGTGCGACAGGCAGAAATCAGGAGCAATGAAGGTACCACCAATGCCCAAGGCCCCTGCAATGGCAGGGAACTGACTAGGTGAGAGATGCCTAGATAATCCTGGCAGGTGATCCATGCTCCATGCTTCAGAGAAAGATGAAAATCCCCCAAGGTCCCTTTTTGCCAGTGTGACCTGGGGTAAAATTCCTTTGTGACCCCAAATCTGGCAATCAGTTTGACCCTGAGCATGTGGAAAAGACACACCAGCCAGATATCTTAGAAAGAGCTTTCTCTGTACCACCTCAGAGGACTGGTACAGCCTATCCAGTGTCACATATCCCTTTGTAGCTAATGTCTGATGCTTCAGAGCAGGGCAAGAAACACAACAAAGCAAAACAAAACACAAATATGGGGGTTTCCCAGATTCCTTCCTGACCCCTGCAGGCAACCGGCTGAAGCCCTGAACCATGAAGTCTGATTATAGACATTGTCTTACTGCAAAGTTGTGAATGTTACGTATATGTTGATGGTGATCCCGTCCTCTATCTTCTTGCAATGGAGCTGGTAGCTAATGTTTGTACAGTGTTTTATAGAAGTAAAATCCCCTACAAGTGCCAGCTTTCAGTACAATACAGTATAATGCTCCTTTCCCGCACTTCTGCTTCCTAAGATTGTCTTTTCTACTGGATCACTCTCTTCACAACTATGTGCCACAGCTCTATTTTAATACACTTTTTACCCCTGAAAATATTTCCAATTTCTCTAGGTCCCTTTTCCACGATGTCTCTCCTCATGATATTCTGAACCCCTCCCTGGGACAGATACTGAAACTCCGGGCAGTATCTTTGGGAATCACTGTATTAAAGCTATGAATGGTTTATGTTCTGCTTCATGTGGGAGGGTTACCACAGCTCCTCAAGGAAGAAAAAACAATGAGAGTGTGTGTGTTTGTGTGTTGTGGGGGAGAAGTGGGGGGAGGGGAGTGTGATTAAGGTGAATCACTGAGATTGTAAACAACTCCAGAAAGGTAATGACCTTCAGGGTGGTTTGTACAGACTGGTCCAAACTGGGTTACCAGAGACCAAGAAAGACTTCTGGTATGAAAGGCTGAGTTTAAACCAACTCAGGGCCTTCATTTTGATTCAGCAAATCGGCAGGACCTTCTGTCCACGGGGATCCCAACACTGAACAGTTGGAGGGACGTTGGTCTACCAGGCTGCCCATGAAGAAGACGGGTGAATTCTTGTATGTTCAGCAAGTGTGGAGGAATTTTTATTGTTTTAATGTTTTCTCTGTCATACTTTTATCCTAGGAATAAGGTGTAGTTTGCAGAGAGTTGGGTGGTGACTTGTGACTGCTGGCAATGCACTGCTCATAGCCCTTGGGGCGAATGCACAGCATGGGGGCTGGCCTGTAGGTAGACTGGTTTGCTGGGGGTATCACAGTGGAAGGTAGGGGGCTGTGCAGTATTAAAAGCCCCTGGCCACAAGGAGGTGGGACAGGGGGTTCCCACCCAGAGACAGGTGACGGCTGGAGGCCTGAGTAGGCACTGCTGGAGTGGATCACCGCAGGGTGGGGGGGAGGGGGATACAGATGGAGATTCTCTGAAATTGTAAAGGTCCCTAGCTAGCATCATTTCTAGATTTCATGGCTGGGCTGTTCCACTGCCAGACAGTTAATGAAATATTAAATGAGAGAGGAGTTAACAGGCACCCTTGGCCACCCCACCCAGCCCGGTATCACGCTCACCCTGACACCCTGCAGCCCCTTTGCTATTACAGAGGCATTTCACACAGTGACACCAATCAGCACCCACCTCTACGCTGTGCCTTGGCACTTCGCACCTGCACCCCCAGGATGATTAAGACCAGGCAGAGCAGGGCCCCCAGGATAATGCAGACGACCACGGGCACCGTGACTCTCCCACTGTTGGTCGGAGGGCGTCGCGCGGGACCTGGATGGAAATGAACATGCGACAAGGAGAGATTATCCTGTGAGATTCGGGGGAGGGAAGGGAACTTGGGGAGCTCCCCAGTCACTCATTGCACGGCCCAGGACAGCAGGGTAATGTGCTGGGACAGTCTGTGCACCATGGGGGCAGCTCACAGGCTGCTGTTTAAATCATGGGTCCTTCCCTTTCAGCTGGAGCCAGAAGACAGGAATTGTGCTGCTCAGTACAGACTGCAGCTCCCACTCGCCCTCAGATGTCACAGGCCATGGAAAGGAGCTCCTTCCCTCAGGCTGCAGCTTGCAGCTCATCCTCTGTGACCCAGCACCAGGGAAATTTAACCCTTGATGGGAGGAGGGGGATGCTTTCACTGGGGTATTCGAGGAATCTGTCCTTTCTGTTAGAGCTGCAAAACGAAAGGGAGGAGAGTTGGAGTCTGGAGCAAGGGGGAGGTGACGTGTTCGTTCCAGGGGGAAACCTCACCTCTGAGAGTCACTGGATGTCTCCAGCTGTCACCTCCACAAACTCCATCACAGCAGCACAGGGCCTGTTTGTTAGTGATTTAGGGCCCAAGTCCCTTGTGCTCTGTGCAGCGATGAGGACTCTAGTAATAAACCAGCACACTGGGGCCTGTGATGGATGCAGGGGCTACGTGGGCTGATGCCTGAGCCAATTTGACCCCACAAAGGTCCCACCCCACAGCATTCATGATGCTCCTGCACACAGGAGATGAGAGGTCCTGGTCTGGGAACAAAGGGATAGGGGGGTGGGCTGATCCATCCTCCTCCCTGAAAATTACAGCATGTAGCAGAAACATCTCCTGTCATTCACCTGAGCAATTCACGGCAGCATCTTCCTTATGGTCACAGTTACTCTCACCCCAGGGCTTGGCAGGACAGTCCCAGAGAGATGACTCTGTCCCTCTGCAATTCAATGTCTCCACCCAGATGGCACCAGTCCCCTCACCGAATGCAGCCTCGCCCAGGGCAGATACAGCAGATCCACAGCCCAGTTGTTTACACACAACGTTAGCATCCGCCATGTCCCAGGAGTCATCACAAACTGTTCCCCAGGAGCCACGGTACCAAACCTCCACTCTCCCCGAGCATCTGTCCTCTCCTCCCACGACACGTAACTTCTCCTGGTCTGGAAATGCAGAAACCTCACATGTTACTGGGACAGCTGGGAAAGTCCTTAGGGATCAAGAGTGAAACAGTGAGAAGCAGAGATACCTGTGCAGCTTGGTGAGTTCGGGCATTCGGCAAACAGGGTCTGAGTTGGTTTTGCTTTCTTTCCTATGGAGAGAAAATGCCAAGGTGAAGCACTGGGTTGTGTGTGTGATGTGAGAATAGAATTTATCTGTATTTTAAACCCCTAATTTCAGCACTTTATGAACTGAAATGTGAACTCTGGGTCATTTCATACCTAATTAATTTGCTATTCAGCTGTTACTCAGACACACAGGGCGACATGCACCCAGACTTGTGGGGGATTCCGGTCTTGACCCAAACTGCACAGCCTGGGCCCATCTCTGATTGTTCATCCAAAAGGATTAATAACCACAGAGCTGCCTAATGACAGTCTCTAGGTAGAGGCTTTTCTTCACTCTCACACTACCTTATCGCACTGTATAACACTGGTCTCTTTTATAATTAATTGATTAACTTCCATGTTTGTTGTTAATCAGACAAATGTGTATACCTATAAAAGACCATGAAAATATGTTTGTATCTTGTGTTGAGACTTTAAATCTGCCTACACTGAGATGTGAACATCAACAAAAGTTCTATCCTAACCCTTCTGTTAATTGAACACATCGCGTACATCTGTGTTTGCATGAGCACATGCAGGTAGTTTCAGGATTACCAGTGCAAGAAATATGGGTCTCTTCTTCTCGGTTATCACATGACTTTGGATCCCAGGGCTCTGACGGGCACTGCCAGAGGGAGCTGTGCTGCTCACTGCATGCAACATGGTCCAGCCATGTGGGACCCTTTCCATATTCAGAGCCTCCTGCAATATATCTTCCGTCTCCACAGTTCAGCTGTTTGCAGACAATTGCTGCAGTGACTCCAGACATCTGATTGGAGCAAACACTGCCCCATGTCCCATTGTAGAAAACCTCCAGCCGCCCAGCACAGTCACTGTCGCTCACCAGCCTCAGATCTGTGAATTCTAGAAGGAAAGGCACAAAAAGGGAATTTAAATTGTCTGATTCTGAAATGAACTGGGGTGTGAAGAGCGAAATCCCAGCAATTGCTAACGATCCTGTGCATCATTCTTCAGGAGCAAATGTCAGGGATAATCACTCCAAGAATCAGAGAGACCTTTAGACACCACAGGCCCCTTAGAAATATAGAGGGCATCTCCGGAAGGCCACCATTTACAAGCAGCTACATACAGATTGTAATAGATTAAGACCTGAAAGGATTGTAACATTGGCAGGCCAGATGCCAGCTCTTGCCCAGGCTGCAGACATTAGCTGAGAACTGTCCAGGTCACCTGTATGTTAGTTTTGCTCAAAACAGGTATTAGTCTTGTAAGAATGTATTTTGTGTTTAGAGTCTATGAAATGGTGGTTAGTTGCTGCAGGCATTAATCTCACTTGTAATGTCTGTGGTCCACGCTACAAACAAATATGTAAATGTTGTTTTATAACTGAAAATGTTGGCTCTGAACTTGTGAACTCAGGCACAGGAATCATCCCCCCTCTCCATCCCCAAGGACTATCAAAATCAGATCGGCCATCAAGGATCATCACAATATAAAGGATTGGTTAATGGCCTTATCACACCCGTGGAGCAGTACATGCAGAAGACCTCGTCCCATCACTTTGAAGGCTGGAAGACGGAGGTAAAAATAGCAGATGTGAAGATTTTTCATCTTTTTGGTTGTTTGAACTATGACAGGGCTAGAGACACCAAACTGAAGTTGGAGATCCCATGGGGTTACCCCTGGATCAGCGCTGAAGGACATTTGGAATTGACAGATCACTACAACTCTGTCACTCCTAGGATGTAAATGGTAACTCATTTGTGTGTATATGTTTGCTTGCTTTAAGCTTGTAAATAGCCGTTTTAGTTCTTTTTCCTAGTTAACCAACTGATCTGGAGTAAGCGACTGATCTCTTGGGACTGGAAGCAACCTGAATGTGGTGTGATTTTTGGTGTAAGTGACCAATTATAACTAAGTCCAGTTTGTCTGGGTGACAAGATAGACTGGAGAGTCTAAGGGGAGTGTCTGTGACTCCATGGTAACATAGATATAGTGATCCAGGACTAAGTTTCCTCTAAGCTGCACAGCCATGTGTCTGTGCAGCAGACTATCAAGGGCCGCATAGGGACGCATCCACATTGGCCTGGACTGGAGAGGAGCCTCTTCCCCAGCGCCAGAGCTGCCACAGCAGGGACAGAGGTGCCTCTCCCCTGGCCCCAGGCAGCTACAGCAAGAGAGGGCTGGAGGAAGTCTTCTCTCCCCACTGCAGTCCCAGGGCAGCCTGCACCCCAAACCCTTCCAGCCATGGCCCCACCCCATAGCCCCACCCCCAGCTAGATCCCTCACTGCCCCCTCATACTCCATCACTCTGCCCCAGCCCTGAGCCCCCTCCTGCACCCTGAGCCCCTCATCCCCAGGCCCACCCCAAAGCCCGCACCCCAAGCCAGAGCCCTCACTCCATGCACAGCCACCCTCTGCCCCAGCCCTGAGCTGCCTCCCACACTCCGAACACTTCAGCCCCAACCTCGCCACACATCACCTCTATACTGGTGCACATAACAAAATTCATTCCACACATGGATGTAAAATATTAGAGGGAACATTGGTCCAGGAGTTCACATCTGTTACTGTCTTGGTGAAATCTACTTATAGACACACCACCAGTTTGGGGTATTGCCTTGTTTCTCACCATCTGCCCTGAGGTGGGCACTCAGAGTCGTGAGCCACTCCAGAGCAGCGTGACAGGGGATCATGAGATCAAATAATTTGACCTTCTGTAAAACAGCTGCATAGAGCCTAATAACTTGAGTTTGACTTAAGCATCACTTCCAGAAAGGCATCCGGTCTAGACAGGAAGACGTCAAGAGATGCAGAATGCACCATTTCCCTGGTAGTTTGTTCTGATGGTTAATCACCCTCCCTGTTAAAAACCTGGGCCTTTTTTCTGATGTGAATTTGTGTGGTTTCAGCTTCCAGTCATCGACTCTTGTTCTGCCGTCCTCCATTAGATTAAAGAACCCTTTACAGGGCGGGCTCCAGGCACCAGCTTAACAAGCAGGTGCTTGGGGCGGCCAAGGGAGAGGGGCGGGACGTGCAGCAATTCGGTGGCGGCAGGTCCCTCACTCCCTCTAGGAGCGAAGGACCTGCCACCGAATTGCTGCCGCCGATCGCAATTGTGGCTTTTTTTTCCCCCCGAATTGCTGCCTCCAATCGCGACTTTTTTTTTTTTTTTTTTTGCTTGGGGCAGAAATGCTGGAGCAGCCCTGGCCCTTTAGTAAGTGGTATGTTCTCCTTGTGAAGGAACCTATGCACTGTAATCAAGTCACCTCTTGATCATTTTGATAAGCTGAACAGATTCAGCATCTTAAATCTCTCACTGTAAGGCTTTTGTGATCACTTTTTTGTGTGGCTCTTCGCTCCCTCTCCAATTTTTGTGGACATCAAACCTGGACACAGTATTCCAGTATCTGTCTCATCAGTGCCATATACAACAGTAAAATTTAGTCCCCACTTCTACTCACTGCTCCCCTGTTTATACATCAAAGGTTCACATTAGCCCGTTTTGCCACACAGGGCACTGGGAGCTCATGTTCAGTTATTTCTCCACTAAGAATTTCTCCTACATACTTTTCAGTCACTGCTTTCCATGATACAGTCTCCTTCAGATACCTGAGATGCAGCATTCTAACATTAGGGAAATCTTGCAATATCTCCAATACCTCCTGGTGGGAGTTGAGGATGTTCTAATGGTGACCCTGGTAGGTAGTTACACAAGGGAAAGGGGGGTAGAGACAGTCAGGGAGAGTATCTTTCTCAGCGATCTCCTTAAACATCTGCCCCCTCCATTAAATCCCTTGGTAACACGGCTCACAAGAGCATTCACAGAACAGACCTGAGCAGAGAACTCCGGCGTCCTCTTTGTGTCTGCAGTTGTGCTGGCCCCAGCCTCTGGAAGGACACGCCCAGAGATTGGATTCGTTCCCAGTGCAGTTCACATCATCCAGCCAGATCTGCCCTGGTCCTTGCCCATAATGAGCAGAGACAGTTGCATTGATGGCGTGTCCACATCCCAGTTGTTTGCAAACGACATTGGAGTCTGGCAGGTCCCAGGAATCATCACAGACTGTCCCCCAGCTGCCATTGTAATAAATCTCCACTCTCCCGGCACAGCGACTTGTCCCATTCACCAAACTGATCTGTCTGCTCCCTGCAGGGATAGATCCCAGCTGTTAATATGTATTTTCCTACTGAATAGAGTATGTTTGTGAGATTTGGAAATGAATCACCTGAACAAACGACACCGACGTCCTCAGCATGTCCTGCCTGGGCTGCCTCAGACGTGGAGTTGTCACAGAGAGTCAGATGAGTCTCATTTCCTGCACACTGGACACTTCTCAGCCCCACAGGGCCTGTTCCTCGCTCAGACGTAGGGGGGTTATAAGCTTTCTCAGCGACTCCGCATTGGAGCTGCCTGCACACCACGCTGGCATCGTTCATGTCCCACTGGTCATCCAGCACTCTGCCCCACACACCATGAAGGGAAATCTCAACTCTCCCATCACATCGACTCTCTCCATTCAGCAGTCTGAGTGATTCAGAGTGACCTACGTTCAGGAGAGATGGGAAATACACTGAATAACACTCCCTGTTATACATTAGAAATAATACAGAGTGTGCATGAAATTATGGAGTGTTTCTCAATAAGAAAGTATAAGCCAGTGATCAGAGTGCGCCATAGTGTTAAAGGGAACAACCTCTGTCAGAAGACACTTATTCTTTTGAATCTATAAGTGGAAGGTGCTATAAGGATTGTAAAACTCTGAGCTTGACAGCGGGGCTTGCTAGGAGACCCTGTAAATGAGTGAGTGAGGGAATTCCTGCAGATTACTGATTGGGAAAATAGTCTCTGTGTGTGGTGGTGGAATGGCTGCTGAGGTTTGTAGTCACTTTATCCAGGTTTAAATGCCTGGAAGCCAGTGAACGGTGTCTGCACAAGCACTTAGCAGGTGGGTCGTGAGTGATTTAGGCAAGTTTGCTGTGAGGGAATTTGGCCAATAGAAGAGCAAGTTTCATGGTGGTCAGGAACAGGTTATTGTTGGTAAATTCCCTTAGTTCACTCTGATCTTTGCTCAGTAGGTGGCAACTTTCTTGGTTCACCTGGATCCAGTGCAGGAGCTCCCAGTGTGATAGTTCCTGGCACTGGTGGTTCTGACTGGAGCTGTCCCCTGAAGTGTGGTGTCACCTCTGAGCCCAACGTGAGATTCCAGCTGATCAATTCACACCACACTAAGCAGGTTGTGTGTGGAGAGGGGAAGGGGACATTCTCTGTTGGTGAATATTGTGACGTATTTGGGATGTGAATCTCAGTCTTTGTGTGCGTTTCAGAATCAGTGAATCCTACAGCAATATGGTAAGTTAGGAATTACTCACCGAGTTCAGACCCACGTGCAGCCAGAAGAGACTGACAATGTTAAAAGACAACAGCAGAGTCAGTGCAGGGCACACCCACTGGCTGTGTCAGATACAGTATGTACTAGTATGGCAACCTGATGGGTGCAGTGTGTGTGCACTGGACCCAAGCAGCTCAAAGATCTTGGTAGTCAAATAACATTTCAAGGCTAAGAGTGAAATCCTGGCCCCCTGAAAGCAATGGTAAAACCTTCATTGACTTCAACGGAGCCAGGAGTTCGCCCTAAGACTGGAGCAGGAGAATGGCTGCGTGCAGCTAGTGTAGTGCAGGGGTGTAGCACAGGTGGGCCATGGTCTATCCAGTTAGCATCCAGGCCCACCCAAATTAGGGCCAAAGCCCCCCGAATCCACAGGCTGGGACTCCCATCCCCGACACGGTGTCCATCAGCCTGGCCACATCTCTCTGCTGCTGGTGCTGTGTGCTGCTTCCCTGGTCTGACCCCAGCACATGCGCTGTGAGGGGGGGTGTGCCTTTTGGGGGCAGGTCTGGGCAGGGCTAGTGCTGGGGCCGGAGACTGGGGCAGCAGCTCCTGGAGTCGGCAGGAAAGGGATGTGGCTGGGCTGATGGACATCAAGCCAGGGTCAGGAAGGGTGGGTGGAGCTCGAGCCCAGCAGGACACCCTTTCACCCCAAGGGTGCGCCTAGGGTGACCAGGTGTCTCGATTTTATAGGGACAGTCCTGATATTTGGTGCTTTTTCTTATATTACCTCCCACCACCTGTACAATTTTTCACATTTGCTATCTGGTTACCGTAGGCACACCCCGCAGGCTGTGTGCCCCGGGCAGCCCCGGGTGCCTGCTGAGCGGTAAGAGCCGGCTGGAAAGGGTGGAGGGAGGAGAGCCCCCTCCCTCCTGCCCCCTTCACCAGGGTACCGGATCCCTCCTGCACCCCTCCCTCTGCTCCTTCCCATCACTGCTCACCTCCCAAAAGCCTGGACCCATCCAGGTTTCCTGTCCTATCTATGCCACTAGTGTAGTATGAGGGTAGAGAGTAGATTTGGGGCTTTCTGAGGAGGCTCATGGGTATAACTGGGTACCACAAACCCTCAGGAAGGCCAGATGGGATCATGGCAAATGGAGCTCATGCGGAAGGGACCAGGTGTTTTTCCTCAGAAGGGATTCTCCTTCCAGCAACTGTAAGTCACCGGGACCAGATGGCATTCACCCAAGAGTTCTGAAAGAACTCAAATGTGAAATTGCGGAACTATTAACTATGGTTTGTAACCTGTCCTTTAAATAGGCTTCTGAACCCAATGACTGGAAGATAGCTAATGTAACGCCAATATTTAAAAAGGGCTCTAGAGGTGATCCCGGCAATTACAGATCGGCAAGTCTAACGCCAGTACCGGGCAAACTAATCGAAACAATAGTAAAAAATAAAATTGTCAGACACATAGAAGAACATAAATTGTTGGGCAAAAGTCAACATGGTTTCTGTAAAGAGAAATCATGTCTTACTCATCTATTAGAGTTCTTTGAAGGGGGTCAACAAACATGTGGACAAGGGGGATCCAGTGGACATAGTGTACTTAGATTCCCAGAAAGCCTTTGAGAAGGTCCCTCACCAAAAGCTCTTATGTAAATTAAGTTGTCATGGGATAAAAGGGAAGGTTCTTTTATGGATTGAGAACTGGTTAAAAGACAGGGAACAAAGTATAGGAATTAATGGTAAATTCTCAGAATGGAGAGGGGTAACTAGTGGTGTTCTCCAAGGGTCAGTCCTAGGACCAATCCTATTCAACTTATTCATAAATTATCTGGAGAAAGGGGTAAAAAGTGAGGTGGCAAAGTTTGCAGATGATACTAAACTGCTGAAGATAGTTAAGACCAAAGAAGACTGTGAAGAACTTCAAAAAGATCTCACAAAACTAAGTGACTGGGCAACAAAATGGCAAATGAAATGTAATGTGGATAAATGTAAAGTAATGCATATTGGAAAAAATAACCCCAACTATACATACAATATGATGGGGGCTAATTTAGCTACAACGAATCAGGAAAAAGATCTTGGAGTCATCGTGGATAGTTCTCTGAAGACGTCCACACAGTGTGCAGAGGTGGTCAAAACAGCAAACAGGATGTTAGGAATCATTAAACAGGGGATAGAGAATAAGACGGAGAATATATTATTGCCCTTATATAAATTGATAGTATGCCCACATCTTGAATACTGCATACAGATGTGGTCTCCTCATCTCAAAAAAGATATACTGGCATTAGAAAAGGTTCAGAGAAGGGCAACTAAAATGATTAGGGATTTGGAATGGGTCCCATATGAGGAGAGATTAAAGAGGCTAGGACTTCTCAGCTTGTAAAAGAGGAGACTAAGTGGGGATATGATAGAGGTATATAAAATCATGAGCGATGTGGAGAAATTAGATAAAGAAAAGTTATTTACTTATTCCCATAGTACAAGAACTAGGGGCCACCAAATGAAATTAATGGGCAGCAGGTTTAAAACAAATAAATGGAAGTTCTTCTTCCCACAGCGCACAGTCAACTTGTGGAACTCCTTGCCCGAGGAGGTTGTGAAGGCTAGGATTATAACAGCATTTAAAAGAGAACTGGATAAATTCATGGAGGTTAAGTCCATTAATGGCTATTAGCCAGGATGGGTAAGGAATGGTGTCCCTAGTCTCTGTTTGTGAGATGGTGGAGATGGATGGTAGGAGAGAGGACACTTGGTCATTACCTGTTACGTTCACTCCCTCTGGGGCATCTGGCATTGGCCACTGTGGGGTAGACAGGCTACTGGGCTAGATTGACCTTTAGTCTGACCCAGTATGGCCATTCTTATGTTCTTATGGAGTTCCCAGGGTATGAACCAGGGTATGGGCTGGGTGGCTAGTTAGGAGAGGCAGGCAGGGCTGCAGGGAATTCAGTTAGGAATGCAGGTAGCAGCCTCTGTGAGAAGCAGGAGAACTGCAAGGTGAATTGGCCCCCCAAGGTACAATGGTATCAGCTGTAAAGAGGAGAGTAGATGTCTGTTGAGAATATATTATTAGGAAGAAGGTTGAAATACAGGGCTTCTGCAATAGGTTTCTCTGTTAGGACCCGAGTTCCAGCCAGTGAAGAATCCCTATGGAGACTCTGTACATGGATGAGAAGATGGGGCAGAGATGGGAGCTGAAACTTCATTAAGGAGGAGGGATCCCTTTGGTGAGGGAAGAAGCAGATGATCACAATGGCCTTTTTGGGTCTTAAAACTCTGCGGATCTATAGACCCATAAGACGGGCTCCATTTAGCCACAGGGAACCAGATTGTCTGGCCATTAAAAATAAGTTTTCTAGTGAATTATTGCCCCCAAGGTACAATGGTATCAGCTGTAAAGAGGAGAGTAGATGTCTGTTGAGAATATATTATTAGGAAGAAGGTTGAAATACAGGGCTTCTGCAATAGGTTTCTCTGTTAGGACCCGAGTTCCAGCCAGTGAAGAATCCCTATGGAGACTCTGTACATGGATGAGAAGATGGGGCAGAGATGGGAGCTGAAACTTCATTAAGGAGGAGGGATCCCTTTGGTGAGGGAAGAAGCAGATGATCACAATGGCCTTTTTGGGTCTTAAAACTCTGCGGATCTATAGACCCATAAGACGGGCTCCATTTAGCCACAGGGAACCAGATTGTCTGGCCATTAAAAATAAGTTTTCTAGTGAATTATTTTTCCTCGGTGCCCAGGATGGATAAATCTGGATTGTGCAGCATCAGGCTGTTGCCTGTACGACCCCTGCCTCATTCACTTTAGAAACTGGAAGGCCTGTAGAGATTGAGCAGGGGAGCACAGGAAGAACTAGGATGATCTTGTTAAGAGCAGTGACCGTCATTCAGTAGAGCTCAGTTCTGTTCTTGCCTCTGCTGCAGACTTCACAGCTGATGCTGAGCAGGTCTCTTAAGCCCATTTTTATGGGGTCTGAATAGCAGAAGTACTGAGCACTCACAACTGCCGCTAGGGTCAAGACAAGATGTGGCTGCTCAGCTCTTCTGCAGTCAGGCAGTGTGGGAAGGTGGAACGAGCACAGGGCTCTGAGGCAAAACACTTTGGTTTATCCTGTCTCTGCTGCTGACTCACTAGGTGGCCCTGGGCAAGTCACTTTGCTTTTCTCTCTCAGTTTCACCAGCTGTAAAATGGAGCTAATAATAATATGTAACACCTGCTTCCCTGGAGTTCTGGACAGCACTTTGAACACATAAAGTTCTACAGAAATGTGAGTACTCTGAAGAATCAGGCGCTGAGGGTCTCAAGTTGGTGCCCAATCATCCTTAATGAGTACTGAGTTTGGAGGTTTGGCTTTAATCATTGTATGTAAAATTTTCAAAAGCAGCTAAATGATGTAGGAGCCTAAATGCCATTTTCAGAAGTGACTTAGGCTACAAGATGGTGAAGTCTTCAGGGTTCTTGGGCTCCTACGTTACTAAGTCTCTAAGTTACTTAGGTACTTTTGAAAATGTTATTCTTGGGATTCTAAGTGCCTACGTCACTTTTGAAATGGGCATCATAAGAATCTGCTATCTCCTAGGGGTGTTATGAAGACAAATTCATTAATAACAAGAAGAAAATCAAGGAAAGTGTGGGCCCCTTACTGAATGAGGGAGGCAACCTAGTGACCGAGGATGTGGAAAAAGCTAATGTACTCAATGATTTTTTTGCCTCTGTCTTCATGCACAAGGTCAGCTCCCAGATTGCTGCACTGGGCAGTACAGCATGGGGAGAACTTGACCAACCCTCTGTGGAGAAAGAAGTGGTTCGGGACTATTTAGAAAAACTGGACGTGCACAAGTCCATGGGGCCGGATGCGCTGCATCTGAGGGTGCTAAAGGAGTTGGCGGGTGAGATTGCAGAGCCATTAGCCATTATTTTTGAAAACTCATGGCGATCGGGGGAGGTCCCAAATGACTGGAAAAAGGCTAATGTAGTGCCCATCTTTAAAAAAGGGAAGAAGGAGGATCCGGGGAACTACTGGCCAGTCAGCCTCACCTCAGTCCCTGGAAAAATCATGGAGCAGGTCCTCAAGGAATCAATTATGAAACATTTAGAGGAGAGGAAAGTGATCAGGAACAGTCAGCATGGATTCACGAAGGGGAAGTCGTGCCTGACTAACCTAATTGCCTTCTATGATGAGATAACTGGCTCTGTGGATGAGGGGAAAGCAGTGGATGTGTTATTTCTTGACTTTAGCAAAGCTTTTGATACTGTCTCCCACAGTATTCTTGCCACCAAGTTAAAGAAGTATGGGCTGGATGAATGGACTGTAAGGTGGATAGAAAGCTGGCTAGATCGTCGGGCTCAACGGGTAGTGATCAATGGCTCCATGTCTAGTTGGCAGCCGGTTTCAAGTGGAGTGCCCCAAGGGTCAGTCCTGGGGCAGGTTTTGTTTAATATCTTTATTAATGATCTGGAGGATGGTGTGGACTGCACTCTCAGCAAGTTTGCAGATGACAGTAAACTAGGAGGCGTGGTAGATACACTAGAGGGTAGGGATCGGATACAGAGGGACCTAGACAAATTAGAGGATTGGGCAGAAAAAAACCTGATGAGGTTCAACAAGGACAAGTGCAGAGTCCTGCACTTAGGACGGAAGAATCCCATGCACTGCTACAGACTAGGGACCGAATGGCTAGGTAGCAGTTCTGCTGAAAAGGACCTAGGGGTCACAGTGGACGAGAAGCTGGATATGAGTCAACAGTGTGCTCTTGTTGCCAAGAAGGCTAACGGCATTTTGGGCTGTATAAGTAGGGGCATTGCCAGCAGATCGAGGAACGTGATCGTTCCCCTTTATTCGACATTGGTGAGGCCTCATCTGGAATACTGTGTCCAGTTTTGGGCCCCACACTACAAGAAGGATGTGGAAAAATTGGAAAGAGTCCAGCGGAGGGCAACAAAAATGATTAGGGGTCTGGAGCACATGACTTATGAGGAGAGGCTGAGAGAACTGGGATTGTTTAGTCTCCAGAAGAGAAGAATGAGGGGGGATTTGATAGCAGCCTTCAACTACCTGAAGGGGGGTTCCAAAGAGGATGGAGCTCGGCTGTTCTCAGTGGTGGCAGATGACAGAACAAGGAGCAATGGTCTCAAGTTGCAGTGGGGGAGGTCCAGGTTGGATATCAGGAAAAACTATTTCACTAGGAGGGTGGTGAAACACTGGAATGCGTTACCTAGGGAGGTGGTGGAGTCTCCTTCCCTGGAGGTTTTTAAGGCCCGGCTTGACAAAGCCCTGGCTGGGATGATTTAGCTGGGAATTGGTCCTGCTTTGAGCAGGGGGTTGGACTAGATGACCTCTTGAGGTCCCTTCCAACTCTGATATTCTATGATTCTATGATTCTATGAATGCTTGCGGTGCACTCTGATACTATGGTGACGAGGACCATAGAAAAGTCTATGAAGAAATTAATAGTTCTGTGTTCAGTGCAGTGTTTGTACGGTATGTAGAGTGAATAAGGCCCTGGGTCACAGGTTGAATGATGAGGATAAAAAGAAATATTTTACAGCTCCCTTAGCACCTGAGCACAATCCTCCGAGTGCACTGAAGGAGGCAGGAGCTGGTGGGATGGAGGGGAATAATAGAACATGTGCATGCAATTAGACTGGGTCATAATGTATATGCAAAAGGGGGCGGGGCTGCATGGGTAACCTTAACTCTGATATTTCCTAATTCTTGTGCATTTGGCTTTGACTAATAACACTGTTTAATTTTTTAATGCTTTTATGTAAGGTAAATATTAGAGCTGGTCGACAACCCAGCATTGTTCCTGTTCAGTACTGTATGACAATGCAGTATTTCAACTTTTAAACACATCCAAGAGATTGGGATGTGGAAATGGAATGAGAATTTTTGTTTAGATTCTAACTAAAATGTTGATTCATTTTAACTTTTTGAAAATGAAAAATTCAATTTTCCTTTTCATATTTGTGTTTGCAAGTTTCCCCCCATCTCCTCCTTTCTATTTTTTCATCTTTTCTTCCACTGTAAAAAGTTAGAAAAAAGTAAAAAAGTGTAAGAAAGCTGGTGGGGGAGGAATCTTTTTGAGTTTTTTTTTCAACTGGAAAGGTGTGAAAAAAGTTAGAAAAAAACCAAAGTGAGATAAAGTGCTACTTTCTCTGTGGTGTGCTACCAAAAATATCCTCAGGAACTCATGTGAGAGAAGGGAAATATTTATTTTCAGAAGTTTATAATTCAGCCAAATCTGGAAGGGATTTCCCTGCACTAGGAGAAGGCACTTCCCTGGCCTGAGCATTACCCTTTCCCAAATTGCAAAGGCCTGCTGCAAACAATGGAGCCATAAACGCTTCTCAAGAAGGTGTTGAGAGTATTTTATAATAGAAAGTGTGAAGCAACCTCCATATTGGGAATTGCTACTAGCTCCCCCTCTAATTACTATAGCAGTGATTTGGAGAAGGATGAGGACAGTGAATTGGTGACATTTATGAAACCCGAAGGACAAAGTGCTGCCCCTGCTCCGCTGCCCTGCGTAAGGACAGAGTTTCTGATGTTTTTACTGGAGAATCCAGGACATTCCCGGGCCATCACTATTCTTTTTGTGATATTATTTACTTTAATTTTATCTTTAATATATTTACCATTTTTATACGTGCTTTAGGATCTAGCTCCCCCTCCTCTTGCTGTTCCCTGAGGTTCCCCTGCTCTGGGGCCAGTGTCACACACTGAGGGGCAGGTTTCATTACCCAGCATTACACTTACCTGAGCAAACCACACTGGCATCATTGTCATGGGAGCACTGAGAGGCCCCCAGAGCAGTAACAGGGCAATGGCCCAAATGGGTTTCAGTCCCTTTACAGTGATATGTGTCTGTCCAGACAGAGCCAGTTCCCTTCCCGAAATACCCTCCTCCTGGGGCTGATACAGCAAATCCGCAGTCGAGCTGATGACAGAGAACGTTGGCATCTGCTAAATCCCAGTGTGAGTCACAGAGGGTTCCCCAGGCACCAAGAACCTGGATCTCCACCCTCCCTGAGCACTCTGTGCTGCCGTTCACCAGCCGGAGCCCTGTGTGCCCTGGGGAGAAGGGAGAAGGGGTTTAGAGAGGGAGCCTTGGAGCTATGTTATATCAAATAGTTAAAGAAAGGAAAGTCAGGGGGGATTTGATCCGATTCTAATTATCTTGGATCATTTGTGTTTTATGAGAAGCTGGTGCCATCCTATTACCCTAGCTCTCTACACAGTGAGATCAGTATATGGCATCACCCTAATCTAAAATTCACATCCCTGGGATTTTAAAGACTTTGAATTGAATTCTTACGTGAGCATATGGCTCCAGCATCATTTGCGTGTGAGCACGTCTGACTGATGGGCGATATCCTGGGACAGTACGCATGGTGGGATTCATTCCCCGCACACTGTAACGCTTCAGTCCAGATTGGTCCATGTCCTTCTCCGAAGTGAGCTCCTCCTGGGATAGATAGAGCTGTTCCACATTGTAGTTCATTACAGATAACACTGGCAGTTTTGAGATCAAAGTGGGCATCACAGAGTGTGGTCCATGTTTCTCCATCTCTTATTTCCACACGTCCCGAACAGGAACTATGCCCTCCAACCAGCCGGGGCTTAATGTGTCCTAGAAATTCAATGAAGGTAGGAATTTACAAACGGGCCTCAGGGAGTTAGCTGCTTGATGGCCATAAAATTTTGGCTGAACGCCAATCAAGGTTCAGTGGCAAAGTTAGATGTTATGATGTGTAGAAAATTGATAAGGGAAGCTACTGATATCAGGGAAAAAATCATGGGTTGCCGCACTAAGGAGACTCACAAGGTGTTTTTTTAGGTATACTAGGAACAAACAAAAAATCCTAACAGTGGTGGAGTTCCACTGCAAATCAAGATGGTAACATTGTTAACAATGATGCAGAAAATGCAGAATTATTCAATAAACATTTCTGATTTTTGATAGAAACAGGATGCATCATATTATGTGGAAAGGATGAACTATTCTTTAGTTCATTGGTAACTCAGGAGAAAGTTAAATGGCCTTTATTATTTTTATATCAGCAGGCCTCAATAGCTAATAAAACCACAGAATAAGAGAAATGTAGGGTTGGAAAGAACCTCAAGAGGTCATCTAGTGCATCTCCTCACACCAAGGGAGGTTTAAGTATACCTAGGCCACCCTGACAGATGTTTATCTAGCTTGCTGTACAAAGTCACCAATGATGGGGATTATACAACCTCCCTATGTACCCTGCTCCAGGACTTAATTATCCCTACAGTTAGAAAGTTTTTTTTTCTAATATCTAATCTGAATCTCATTTTCTGCAATCTAAGATGATTATGTCTAGTCCTACCCTTGGTGGATGTGGACAACAATTGACAAACAATCTTTCAGTTATTTGAAGACTTATCAGTTCACCTCTCAGTCTTCTCTTCTCTAAACTAAAAATGTCCAATTCTTTTAACATTTCCTCATAGATCATGTTTTCTAAACCTCTTACTCTGTTTGTTGCTCTCCTCTGGACATTCTCCAATTTGTCCTTATTTTTCTTAAACAGTGATGAACAAAACTGGACAGAGTACTCCAGCTGAGGCTACACCAGAGCTAAGTAGAGCGGGACAATTACTTCGAGTGTCTTACATATGACATTCTTGTTAATACAATTCAGAATGACATTTCCCTTTTTCACAACAGCATCACAACTTTTCAAATGGTGATCCACTATAACCTTGAGATCACTTTCTGCAGAACTGTTGCCTAGTAAGTTATTTCCCATTTTTTTTGCATTTGATTTTTCCTTCCTAAATCTAATGCTTTGCACTTGTCTTTACTGAATTTCAATTTACTGATTTCAGACCAATTCTCCAGTTTAATCAAGATCATTTTGAATTTTAACCCTGCCTTCCAAAGAGCTTGCGATCCCTCTCAGCTTCATGTTATCCACAAATTGTGTAAGTGTATCTCTACTCCATCATCCAAGTCATTTACGAAAATATGGAATAGTACCAGACCCAGGACAGTGTTATTTTGTATTTATCCATAGGAACACAGCAATCACAGAGAAAAGAATAAAGCAACTGAAGGCCTACAGGCCTATGTCCTACCTAAAGCTCAGCATTTCCCTCAAAACCTGGGCTGACTCAGCTTATCCCAGGAACCCCTGCTTCTGGGGACTGTGTTTCAGTCTCCTTCCCTGCAGACCCTGCCTCACCCCCTCTGTTCATCAGGACTCCCCTGTTAATAATTCCCAAGCTCTCTGTTTTAGATTTCCCACCTCAGGGGCCCATCCCAAGGAAGGGGGCTTGTGCTCAGCTTGGCCAGATGGAAAAGTTCAAAATCCCTGATACCTGTATTGTCAGTTAAGTACCAGTAACTGGGTTCTATGAAACAATTGTCTGCCTCCTGGGACATGTGAGGAGCTGAGACGGGGGTTACCCTTTGAACCCTGGTAGGAAATGTGAAAATGGCAGTAAAAGGGACTGAGGTACACATAATATTCACAGAAATACAGATATAGCTCATGTTCTTTGCAGGGGTCATAGTGGACAAATAACTAGCTACCAGTGTGACGCTGCTGCAAAAACGGCTAAGGTGATCCCTGGATGTATAAAGAGGGGAGCAATGTGTACAGCTGGCTGAGATGCAGGATTTCCACTGTACAGGAAATTTCATTATTTTAAAATTTCCTGTGAATTGGAAATCCAGCTAAAATTTTGTTTTGGAAACTCCAGCTCATGGTGGATCCAACATGAAATTTGCTCCCAGGAACCCCAATAGATGCAGAGTTTCACCACTGTTAGCATCAGGACAAGCATGTCAATTTCTCACAGCCACTGCTGGGGCTCTGGGGCAGCCTCATTATGTGGCCTGCCCTGGACTGGGGACCCCCATGCCTCCAGACTCCTTGGCCAGATGGCAGCCTAAATAGGCAAATAGCCCAGTCCAGGACATTCTCCAAGCCAGGGCTGCCACAGACCTTGGGACACTGGAACCCATCCCAGGACTTCCAGGATCCCTGATGCAGACCCTGGAGCCAAGCCTTGGTTGGAGCTGGGGCTCCCAGGGCTTCCAGGTTCCTATCCCATGGCAGAGAGCCTGAAAGCATTGGCAGGGCTGCCCTGGAGGTACAGACCCTAGAAAGACAAGGGTCTCCAATTCTGGGGCAATCTGTATGGTGGGGCTGCCCCAGAGCTGCAAATCCTAGAAGACTGGGGTATCCAGCCCCGGGACAATCTGCATGGCAGGACTAACAGGAGCCACCAGGAAGCCTGGCAGGGAACCAGGGACATTTCCACCAGACCCTGCTTGTGGTTTCGAGAAAGTTCGTTGAACCCGATTCACTTTCATGATAAATGTTGAGTTCAACAAACTGGCATTTTCCAATGAAACTCTGGTTTGCCAGATAATTTACAACCAGCTCTAGTAGGGAGGTGATTTTTCCTCTGTGTACAGCACTAGGGAGACAGATACTGCATCTGCTTTTAGTGTCCACATTGTAAGAAGGATGTTAAAAAATTGGAAAGGGCGCAGAGAAGATCCACAATAATGATTCCAGGGCTTGAAAATGTGCCCTGCAGTAAGAGATTTAAGGAGGTCAATCTGTTATCTTGTCAATAAGATGACCTAGACGTGTCTTGATTGCAGTGTATAAGTACCTTCGCATGGACCAAACACTGCATGCTAAAGGCCTTCTTAATCTAGTGAGGAAATGCATAACAAGAACCAATGAATGGACGTTAAAGCCAGATAAATTCCTATTAGAGGTAAGGCATACATTTTTCACAGTAATACTGATGAAAGATTGGAACAAACTACCAAGGGAAGCAGAAGATTCTCCACCTCCTGAAGTATTCAGAACAAAACTGGATGCCTTTCTGGGAGATATGCTTTAGCCAAACACAAGTTTAGATGAAGTACAGGAGTAATTGCTTTAAATTCTATAGCCTATTTTACCCAGGAGGTCAGACTAGATGATCTAAAGCTCCCTTCTGGCCCTAAAATCTACACAGCTATGAATCAAAAAGAAAGATAAAGTTTGCAGAGTGAAGCACTCAAACGTTCAGAATGCCAGACATGTACTTGCCTGTGAAACCTTAATTAGTCCCTTTTGTGACAATGCTTGCAGGTTCATTGTCCAGAATATGAACCTGGCAAAAGCATGGTTGGTGTTGAAAAAACACAAACACTCATGAGAAGTGCTAGGCACTGGCACCTGCATAAACACATTCCAGAAGGGTAATACCAGAACACCCTGAAACAAGGTTTTGGTGTAAATACACTCCCCAAAGATGATGAAAGGAAAAAAATGACCCTTTTAAAGATAAGGTCAGGACGACAAGGGTGATGGATAGAGAGCTTTTGATCAAACCAACATGGACATGGTAAAGGGTGGTAACTAGTCATGTCAGAGGGGCAATGCATAACTTGTTTGTATAAAAGACAGGTCACAGAGTGGGTGTCTTTTTCTGGCCTGGGGGTGTGTGGAAAGTCTCACCACTCACTGAGCCAAGTCCATTGTGAGGGGCATAGATGTGCCAGTGTAACTGTAGACATTGGTCCAGGGAGCTAGTACCTTGCTTTGTCAGCAATAAACGTGGCCAAGCACCTTCACCACTGAACCGAGTCTGTGGTCTTCTTAGGCAGTTCTTTAATGTTCCTTAAAAGTAAAGTTTGGTGCATAATTTCCTAGTTTTTTAAAAAAGCAAACTGAAAATATAGACGGTCCAGGATGCGGAAACATGTTGGCAACCACATGGATCGTCAGCAGCGTTGGAACCTTTAGATTTGCCACATAAACCTCTGCCACTTGAGCTAATGGAGTAACTGACAGTAGTAGTAGGTTGTCATCCTCTTTGTGGACCAGCACTAGACGGGGATCAGAAGATTTTTTTGGAGGGTTTAACAAATATTTGCTGACAGCAGGGGAATGGCAAAATTCAGGGATACTGGGTTCCATTCCAGGCTCTGGAAAGGTGTGTGCTCTATTGGTCACAGACCCTTCTTCCGCTGTTCCTGCAAGCCTAACTCCTTCTGCCCCCACCCCTCCAACCTGTCCCAGTCCTGTCTCTTTTCCCATCCCTTGCTCTGTGTCCCAGTGCCATTCTTCTTGTCTACACAGTTCCAGTCTGCATTCCTCAAGCTTCTCATCCCCAGTCCCAGTCTCCTTGCCAAGCCAGTCCTAGACTTCACCTCTGGCTTCCCCAGCCAAGTCCCAGTTTCCTCCCTGTTCTCTGTGCTGCCCCTCCCCTCTGGGGTCCTCAGCTGATCTGTTTCTCACTCTTACCCTTGCCTTGGGTTGTCCTGTCTGCCCCAAGCCCCAGTTTCCCTCCCTGGATGCCTCATCCAGTCTCAGGGTTTCTCTCTACATACACTTAGTTTGTGGCAAACTGGGCTGTAAATTTACCTCACACTAGCCTGTGCACACTGAGTGTCCGTGTGGAGCCTGCTGCTGTGCAGTAACATTTCCCTAATGTTTGGAAATGGGGTAGATCAAAGCACACAAGGGAACTGTTAGGGCTTCTCTTCACTACCACACTAAATCAGTGTCACTGTAACGATGCAGTGGTGGCGATTTAATGCGTCTGGTGAAGACACATTACGTCGATGGGTGAGTGCTCTCCTGTCGACATTATTAGTCCACCTCATCGTGAGGCAGAAGCTCTGCTGGCAGGAGAGCAGCTCTCGTTGACATAGTGCGATGCAGACCCTGCTTTAAGTCGATGTAAGTTACATTGCTCAGGGGGTGGGGTGTTTTCACACCCCTGAGCAGCGTAACTTACGTCACCTTAAGCAATAATGTAGACAAGGCCTCAGTGTGCAGCCACACCATCTACATGGGCACTTGGTGCCTGGCAGGACAGAGCAGGGGAGATTTACACCCCAGCTTGCCACAAACTAAATGTTCATGTAGATCTGCTCTCAGTCTCCCCCACCCCACCCTGGGGACTTATTCTAGTCTCTTTGCCCAGTTAGTCTTAGACTCCCCCAACAGCCTGGATCCTGATCTGATCTGTTTTTCCTCACCCACGTGCAGTTCCTCCCCACTGGTTCACAGCCCAGACTCCTCACCCAGTCAGTCCCAGTCTCCCCAGCTCCCAATATCCTTGCTCAGCAAGTCACAGTCTCTCCCCACCCAATCCCTGTCCTAATCGCCCTGCCTAGCCAGTCCTAGTCTCTTTCCCGCTCCTTCCAGTCCCAGTCTCCTTGCCCAGCCAGTCCCCATCTCCCACTTTCTCTCCCAGTCCCAGTTTCTCTCCATCCACCAGCCTCCCGGCTCAGAATATTCCTCCTGCATCCTTATCCTCATCTACTTTCCCCTCTCACCCTGGTCTGCATTCAATTCAGGTAGCTTCCTCCCCACACTGCCTGGGCCCAATAGGTGGAGACAGTCTCCCTCATCTCAGTTCTAGTGCCTGGTGCCACTCTGGCCCACAGCAGCCAGTAGCATAATTTCAGCATAATTTTATTGTCTACACACCTTGCCACTGCTGCAACCCCTCTTTGGGGACCATCACCTTGTTGAGAAGGTAAAGGGCTTCTGTTTTCCAGTGATCCTCAGAGCTATGCTGTCAGGAGCTTCATTTTTCTTCAAATTTGGTATAATGAGAAGATTTCAGAAGAGTTGAGAAATGCGAACATTGTTACAATCTTTAAAAAAGGAGATAAGTTGGAGTGTGGAAATTATTGTGGCATTGCCTTGCTTTCTACAGCAGGGAAAATTCTTGCCCGTATCCTCTTGAACCGATTACTTCCCCTTGCTGAGGAAATATTGTCAGAATCTCAGTGTGGTTTCAGACTATCTCGCGGGACAACAACATAATCTTCATTGCCCACCAAAATCAGGACCTGTACATGGCCTTCATTGATTTGACAAAGGCTTTCGACTCCATTAATCGTGAAGCCCTGTGGAAGGTGCTGGCCAGATTTGGCTGCCCTCCAAAATGTATTAAGGTCCTAAGGTTTCTTCATTGTCAGAGGACTTCCACTCTTCTGTGTAATGGCCTGGAGATGGACCCTTTCGTCATGAAAACTGGGGTTAAGCAAAGATGCGTTATTGCCCCAATCCTGTTCTCCATCTATTTTGGTCTTTGTTAAAGACCTCCTCCCCACTGGAGTTAATATTCAATACAGAATGGATGGGCGGCTTTTAAATCTTAGACGTTTCCACTCAAAGCCTAAAGTCCTCAGGGCTTCCATTACTGATCTTCAGTACGCTGATGACTCTGCCATCCTCATGCACACTGAGAATGACTGTCAGTCCACACTGCATTTTTTTGCACAACTTTACTGAAACATACAACTCACTCTCACTCAATATCACCATAAATCAGCATCAAGGGACAGACTTTGGAGAGATTTCAGAGTAGCAGCCATGTTAGTCTGTATCCGCAAAAAGAACAGGAGTACTTTTGGCACCTTAGAGACTAAGAAATTTATTAGAGCATAAGCTTTCGTGGACTACAGCCCAGTTCTTCGGATGCATATAGAGTGGAACATATATATATATATACACACACATACAGAGAGCATGAACAGGTGGGAGTCGTCTTACCAACTCTGAGAGGCCAATTAAGTAAGAGAAAAAAACCTTTTGAAGTGATAATCAAGATAGCCCAGTACAGAAAGTTTGATAAGAAGTGTGAGAATACTACTTTGGAGAGAGTTGAGGACTTCTGCTACCTTGGTAGCCAACTTTCTCAAAATGCAAAAATTGACAGTGAGATCCAGCACAGGATCCATTGTGCAAGTGTTTACTTTGGGAATCTGCTCCGATGCATTTTCAGGACAAGAAGATCCAGGTCTATAAGACGATTGTTATTCCTCCACTCATTTATGGATGCGAAACCTGAGTGACCTATCGACAGCACCTCAAGAGTCTGGAGAGGTACCACCAAAAATGCCTCTGGAAGATTCTTTGCATCAAGTGGAAAGATCACTGCACTATCACCAGCATCCTCATGGAAGCTAATGTCACCAGCATTGAAGCAATGATCTTCATGCACCATGTCCGCTGGGCTGAACATTGTGCGCATATGCTAGACTCTCAACTCCCCAAAAAAGCCCCCTTCTCACAGCTCACCCATGGTCAGAGATCCTGTGGTGGTCAGAAGAAATGCTACAAAGACACACTGAAAGCGTATCTCAAGAAAACTCATGTGAACATCACAAGCTGGGAAGAGCAAGCCACCAACTGGCACCACGTCCTCTATCAGGCAGTGGCCTGCTTCTAGGAGAAGTGCCTTGCCCTCGAAGTTGAAAAGAGAGAGAGAAGGAAGGAAAGAAAAAGAACTTTCTCCCAGCAGGCAGCTGACCCGTCAGGAAATGTCGATACCTACTATGGTTCCAGGATCGGACTCCTGCTTCATCTCAGGACCCATATGTAAATCTGTGGTAGAGATCATCCTCAAATGGAGGGATTGCCAATGATGAGGATGATGTTGCAACCAATGAGGCTGTGGGTTTCCAGACCACAGCCTCTTTCACTGTGCATTCCTGATTCACTCCCTGAGCTCCGTCCATCCTGTGCACTGACTGTAGCAGGGACTGTGTCAGAGGAAAATGTTTTGGCGAAGTTTGGTGTTAATCCAACCAGAAATGAAAAGTGAAAGTTGGACAAGAAGGAATTGAGAGAGACAAGGTGGGTGAGGTAATATCTTTTATTGGACTAACTTCTGTTGGTGAAAGAGACAAGCTTCTGAGCTTACACACAGCTCTTCTTTGTAAGCCCAGAAACTTGTTTCTCTCCAACAGAAGTGTCTCTCTAATATCCTGGGACTAATGTGGTTACAACAACACTACAACTGTCAATTTTTTGAAAAGTTTTCTAGTATTCTGTCAGGACAGCATCTCTCAAAATCACTTGGTGCAGAATCATGGTTACCATATGTGTTTGTTCTCAGTGATATCTAGTGGATGGTTATTTCTGGAATAATTCTGAATGGGCCCAATACCAAGTCCTTTATTCTGTTTCTATTCAGTCTGTACAAAGCAAACTCACATTAAAGTCAATAGCTGACTGCCTGAGTAAGGAACCCTGGGTTTGGCCCTATGAGCTGGCCCTGCACCTCTATCCAGGGAAGATGGAGTTTAGTGACAAAAATGGACATAACTATAAGGATCATGGAAAGACTCATCCTCCTCTCCAAGCTTCAGCACAGGCCTGTGGAACTACCCTGCCAGCACAGCAGGGGTTAAAGGGAGCCTTTGGGCTCAGCTAGCCCCACCCCACTATACCTGCAGCCTATGCCAGGCCTGGGGCGGGGGAAGGAGAGAGCCTAGCTCAGTTGAAGGCTGACTAGCAAAGAGGCAGGAGCTGGGGGGAAGGGTCACTATCCTGCCAGCCGAGGCAGCCATCAGGGAGTAAGCACTGTCTCCCTGGCTAAGGGTGACTGTGGAGGAGACCTAGGAGCCTCTGGCAACTGAGGTAACTGGGTCACTGAAGCCCAGAGACATTGTGGGGTTCAGCCTCACCAAACTTGCGGCTGCTCCACTTAAAGGAGCCTGGGACTGCAGAAGGAGGCTACCCAAGATCCACGAGAGGGCGCTATGGGATGCAAGATATCCAGCAAACTGGACTAGAGGGGCCATTCCTCAAGCAAGAGGAAGTCATAGGAAATAGCCCATGGCAGTGGATTTAGCCCATGGCAGTCCCCTGCTGTGAGACCGTCTCTGTTCAGGGGTTGATACATGCAGGACTCTGGGCTGGGACCCGGTGGAGAGGGAGGGCTTGGGTCCTCTTACCCCACCACCTAAAAGACTGAGGCAACTTGATCTTAAAAAAAAGGGTCTGGAGGTCAGGGGCACCAACCACTAGGCAGCCCAGCCCTTCAAGCGCCCTGTTACAAACCTGAACTTTATTCCCATTGCAAACGTGCAGCTCCAGCTGAGATGCAGGTGCAGTTTTACAGAAAGGTGCACAGAAGGGACTTTTGCTCGGATACCCCTTTGTTTTTGTGGAGGTCGCTCCTCCTGGTGAGGTTCAGAGGAGAGGGCTCCCTGCTGTGCACTTGCTATGTGTGCAGCACAAGGCATTGCAGTTGTTATTACCAAGTCAGGGAATTTACATGGGTGAAGGCTAATCTGTTTTCTGCAGATTTTCAAAGTCCTGGCAATGAAGCTCATTTTTATAAAGTTCCTGCCAACCACAGCTTTAAAAAGAAACAACTTGAATATAACCCCGGCGCCCCTTCTGCCCGCATGGAAGAGAATGTTCAGATTTGTGACTGAAACACTCAACATCCAGGAAAGGGCTAAGATTAAACATGACCCTTGGCTCCCATTGCCAGGGGCAGCTGCTAAAACTTTTGGAACTATGGGAAAATATTCTACTCTTCCTTGTGCTGTTTTCAGAGGAATATATAAGAAAAGAGGAGTTAAAATAAAATGTAGGGATCTGTAGTTGTAATGTTAATTATTGAGTCACAACAAATGCCTTCTTAATATACTCTTGTGCGGTGTAGGGTTGAATTATGTTTTTGGTTGAGCTCTCTATGCTGCACTAGATGTACAGGGTATCAGAGATTTTGAAATGTTTTATTATTGCTTGGTCCAAAATGTGAAAAGAAACAAAACAGACAGGGAGTGCTCTCACTAAACCTAATTCTGGCCAACCCAGGAGAATCCACCCATTCCCTGGGAACAGTATGAGGGTGGCAAAGGGGCTACATAACCACTCCACCCTTTGTACATCTGTGGTTGGGTGTCTGGGTCTGTAATTTAGCGTGAGGGTAACATTTTCAAAAGTGCTTCAGTGACTTATGATCCTAAGTGACATTTTCAAAAATAACTTAGGGCCAAGTGTTTAAGGACATTCCGGTGCCTAGAAATGCACACAGGTGCCAACTGGGAATGTGCAAACTCCTGGGAGTCTGGCACCTAGAACATCTGAAAATCTCATTGGGCACCTATCTGCATTTTTGGACACTTAGATAACTCTACAGAACTGGCCCATAGGCCCTTAGGATCAATCATCTCATTGAAAGTCAAGGCAAGTTGGGCACTAAACTCCTGTCAGCCTTTTTGGAAATCCCAATATACATTCATATACAATTTTGTAAACCAAAGTGACTGGCACATGATTTGCAAACAGGCAAGTTCACTAATTCAGTGATTTTTTTCATTACATTTTTCTATGACAATGACTAAGCTCCCCAAATATTTTTTCCCCAAAGTGGCAACTGGCAACTGCAGCCAGAAGGCCCTGTGGGGCAGACAACACCAGGACCGCTAGTGCCCCAACCAGGGCCGGCTCTAGGCACCAGCAAAACAAGCTGGTGCTTGGGGCAGCACATTTTTAGGGGTGGCATTCTGGCGCGGGCCATGCCACCCCTAAAAATGTGCCCCGGCCGCCCTAACTCACCTCCACTGCTGCCGCTCGCGCACCGCTGCTCTCCCTCCCTCCCAGGCTCTCAAACCCGGGAGGGAGGGGGAAATCCCGAGCGGCCGCGGCGCGCGAAACAGCTGATTCGCGCGCGATGGCCGCTCGGGATCTCCCCCTCCCTCCCGGGTTTGAGAGCCTGGGAGGGAGGGCGAGCTGCGGCGCGCAAAACAGCTGTTTCGCGTGCTGCGGCCGCTCGGGATCTCCCCCTCCCTCCCAGGTTTGAGAGCCTGGGGGGGGAGGCAGGGCTGGGGATTTGGGGAAGGGGCGGAGTTGAGGCGAGGCCGGGGGTGGGGTAAGAAAAAAACAGGGGGTGGGGGGGACGGCCAAAATTGTTTTTGCTTGGGGCGGCAAAAATCCTAGAGCCGGCCCTGGCCCCGACAAACAACTGCATCATAAGGAAACCTTCAACCCTGCAAAGCAGGCAAGCTCCTGGCCAGACCAGACATCCCTCCCTCATGAGACCCCGCCCCAGCCATGGGTCCCACAGCTGGGACCCATTTGAAGGGAAAGGAAAGATGTGGCATTGAAACAACTGGAAATGCGATAATGAAAACACTTCACAGTCACACAGGGAGCGCCTCAGTGACCAGTGACATGAACAGTAATAATTATAGCTCATTAATAACAATAATGACAGGACTTGCTCTGGTTTTTGTTCATATCTCATTAGGGTCACAGGCATACAATGCCCTCTGCATTGAAGCACTTTTGTCTCAGGGGGTTTGCCTTTCAGGACTGTGCTGGCTGATTCTTACCTGAACAGGTCACTCCAGCATCCCACTCATGATGACAGTTATGCACACCCCATCCCCTGTTCCCGCAGTGCCAGAGAGCAGACTCGGTACCATCACAGGTAACTCTAGCCAGCCAAATTGGTCCAGATCCTGCTCCAAAATGAGCATTATGATGGATACTGACAGCAGCTCCACATCCCAGCTGCTTACAGACAACCCCAGCATCTGCCATGTCCCAGCGATAACTACACACCGTCCCCCACTGATCCTGGTGTTTAACCTCCACTCTCCCGGCACAGGGGCTGCCTCCATTCACCAGCCTCAGCTCATCAGCACCTGCAAAGAGAGACACAGAGCAGGGTCAGAGCGAGCAGGGAGCCCCCTCCCCAGCGTTATCACAGCAGAGTCCGTGCCCGGCAGCAGGGGATCCGTGCCCAGAGCCAGGAGAATGGGACATGCCCAGAGCTGCCTCATGGCTCCACCTTCTCACATCTCAGGGCCTCACACTCAGGGCTATCAGTGCTGCAGATCTCACCATTTTATCTCCACTTTGGCGATTTGGGGTGTTTTTACCTGTCTCGTGAGAGCACGACGAAAGGCGCCAACACATGGAGTTTCCCTTATTCCAAATGGCGCCATCTCCTGTCGAGCTGTCTTGAAATATTAATTAGGGCAGAAAGAAGAACAGGAGGACTTGTGGCATCTTAGAGACTAACAAATTTATTAGAGCATAAGCTTTCGTGGACTACAGCCCACTTCTTCGGATGCATCCGAAGAAGTGGGCTGTAGTCCACGAAATCTTATGCTCTAATAAATTTGTTAGTCTCTAAGGTGCCACAAGTCCTCCTGTTCTTCTTTTTGCGGATACAGACTAACACGGCTGCTACTCTGAAACTTTTAATTAGGGCAGGTTTTTCTCTAAGATGATCAGTTTCACTTCCCTGCCAGACACATGAATCACTCTCACGTTGCTAACACCAAGCAAACAGGTTTCAATCACTGTATTATTTAAATGATAACTGGGTCCCACATTAGATTTTAACCTGATTTTGAATCAATTTTGGAGTCTTTGGGCCAGATTCAGTCCCTAAGATGCACCAGCACATGCTGCTGTAAGCCATGGTCTGCCCCCCCCCTGCTGGTGTTAAGTCTGCTTGCAGCTCGGACACAGCTTGGCAAAGAGCCTGCAACCCCCCTGTGCTGGAGGAATGAGAGTAGCCTTGAAACTGGGAAGGGGCAGCCTTGAGGGAATGAAACCAGTGTGACCATGAGAGGCGCTGATACAGCACCTCTGCCATGCAGCTTGTGCTGATCAGGCTTCTCTAGGCTCCAGATAGGATTCAAAGCTTCTTTGCTCCAGCAGAAACCCTGGGGGAGGGAGGCAGGGCTCCTTCAGGACAAGTCTTCCTGCTGGCAGAGCTGCCAGTACCCTCACAGGCATAGGGCATTGCACGCTGCACACCAACACACACACACACACACACACACACACACGCTTCTGTGGGAGGAATCAGCTCTGGGCTCATTTGGGTCAAACCCTGCTCATCTCACACTTGCAAATCTTGTACTGGCTTCAGTGAGTGAATGGGGGAGTGGGGAGCCAGGACTTGGCCCTTGGAGCTGTTGGATTCTGGACCAAACAGACATTTCTGTTGTATCCCAAATTATTGATGTATTTGTTTGGATTTAAAATACTAAAGTGATGCCTAGCCAAGGCTTTAGGCACCCGGATGCATTGATAACACACTCAAATCCCAGCGGCATCGACTATTTCAACAGGTACCCAGACAGTCAGACACCTCCAGAAACTCCTTCCTACCCCTTTCTCTTGTTAAGCCTGGCCTGGGTCCTCCTCAAATGCCAGAAAGCTGGGTTTTGCAGTGTGCCAAGAAGCTAATCAAATCAGTGCTATTTTGGCCCTAATGCTAGAGTAAGTTCCAACGTCCTGGAGCCCTCACAGAGAGCACCCTGACTGCCCCCCTCTCCTTTATAAAAGGGGGAACCAGCTCAGGCACCCCTGCTGACCACATCTCTGCCAGTATGGCACGGGGAGAGAGGTGATCCCTGAGGGAGATGGTCACAGGCCATTTAGGACTTTATAAATCATAACCAACACCTGAACCTCCACCCAGACCTGGACAGCCAGTGCAGACCCTGCAGCACGACTGTAACATGGTTCCAGTGAGATGCCCTGCACGGTAAGTGAGCTGCTACGTTCTGCACCAGCTTCAGTCTGTGAATGGTTTTAAGGTGCAGCACCACATAGAGATCACTGCAGTAGTCTAACCTTGAGGTAACAAACGCGTGGGTAACAGTGGCAAAATCCAATCCCCAAATTTCACAACCTCCAAGCCAGACATGGATGGTAAAAAGCTGACTGTAAAAGTTACCACCCTAGTTCTAGTTGGTGAAACACAGAGGAGACTTACCTTCTATGTCCTGAATTGTGAGGAGAAGAAGCCACAGCACTGGAGTGGAGAGATGTCCCTTCATTGCCAGCCTGACTTGCTGTCCCCCCTCTCACTGCACTGTCTGCACCTAAACACCTGCCAGGGCTCCTCTGTGTCTGACAAGTGACAACAAAGCAGTGGAAGGGAAATATATAGATTCAGAGGCTGCGGGAAGGAACCAATAGCAAACCCACCTGCCTTTTTAGTTATTATCAGTGGTTTTATCTGTGACTTTATGCAGCTAAAACATCCAATAAAACTCAAAAGCAACAAACATCACCATATATGAGTGATGAGCCCGCTCCTGACGTCAAGTTTACCACAGCCTCAGATCATAGGGTAACCCCCAATCCCTGGTGTGGGAGAGAAAAGTGCTGTACAAACTGTATCCGTGCTGTTTCTCACCCTGACAGATTCTGTATTGTTTTATACATCAATTGGGAGACATTAGAGGCTGGTAGTTTTCTGCACTAGGGAAAAAATCCCCTGTGCCAAAGGTGATTATTGCAAGACCAACTCCCAGTGCAGGACATACCCTATTGTAGACAAGAACAAGTAACTTGAAGTAAGTTGTGCCACTCAGATTAGCTGTTGCAGAAGAGGAATTGCCCAGCACCACGTGTAATATTATTTGTAGTTCTTAGTGCTCTCTGCAGAGTCCATAGCCATCCTTGGTAGCTGTAGACTTTGAGGTTTCCTGCCTAGCCCATGATCATTAATGGTAGAGGCAGAGCTTAGGGCTTCCTGAGTAGGCCATGACTCTCTCTTGTAGTAGCAGGATGTCCTGCACACACCATGCCCATCAGTGCTGTCAGTAGGGGGAGGGCTCCTTGGAAACAAGTTTACTTGATTCATGTGAGACAGGCAATACAGAGACAAGGCAAGGGGCACACAGCACAGAATGATGACAAGCTAACACCCCACCTACCTCAGGCTCTTCTCAAAGGAGAATTGTTACAAATACTTGGAATAAGGGAAACGTCTTTAACAGTTTACCTTTGCTTTGTCTCCTATACAGCACTTTCTGTGTGTTTGCAGCCTCTACCTGATCCTCCTTCAGACTCAGCTCAGTTGTTATTCCGGCAAAACAACCAACAAAAGTGGCTTGGCAGGCGATAAGGTGTGGCTGTACATCTTCCTTCCCTCTTCTTATTTTTACCCTCCTCCCCACCCCAATCTTGCCATTCACCCTCACTCTGTCCTCCTCCTAATTAAAAAAAAACAATAACAACAAAACAGGAAATTGCACCAATCATCACTATGTGAATTTGTTTCTCTGTTATTTCTCCCATCTCCAATCCTGCATCTCTTCTTGAGTCTTTTAGACAGTAAGCTTTCTGGAGCTGGGAATGTTTCTTTATCTGTGACCTGAATGGGCCTTTGGGTAATACAATAATATAAATGTAATAACAATATGAATAATAATTAATAAATCTACTTTATTCATGAGGCTTAAAGAAGAAAGAAGCAGGCTGCAACAGTTAAAAAATAAACTGAACTGGCCTAGAGGGGAAGTGAAGGCTGCTATTAAAATTATATATATAACAAGTGACAGACAGGTTAGGTGATAGGAATGAGCATATATGAAAATTTAGGAATTGTAGAAAATTGATAAGGGAAGCAAAGGCTTACAAGGAGAAATCTATGATCAGCAGAATTAAGGACAATTAGAAGGAATTTGTGAAGTATACTAGAACAAAACTAATCCTAAAAATGGTATCAGTCCATTACTAGATGGAAATGGTAGAATGGTCAGTAGCAATTCATAACAAAAGCATAATTGGTCACTATATACTTTTATTCTGTATTTGGGAAAAAGTCAGATGACGTAATCATATCACATGAGGATGAGGAAGAAGAAACAGCCCAGGAGAATGTTAAACAGCAACTGCTGTTAGACATTTTAAAATCAGCAGGTCCGTATAACTTATTTCCAAGAGTTTTAAGAGAGCTAGCTAAGAGTCATTGTTCTTGCTCTGCACACCAACTGGGAAGGATATTCATCTGACTGCTGAAGATGACATCTGTGTATTTCCGCTCTCTCTCTCTCTCTCTTCCCTCTTGGTTGGGTGGGTTTCATGATTGCCCTGAATACACCAGTTGTAGGCAGTTGCCATCCCAGGGTACCATTCGTATAGTACTTGTAACAGAGGGACTGTCTGACTGATACACTGAACTGTCTTGTTCCTTTTCCACTCGGTTCTTGTAACTTATACAGTAATTAATTATGGGCCACTGAGCACACAGAACATCCCACTTTTGACCTTCCCTCAGAGAACGTTAGGGCCCAGATTTTTAAAGGTATTCAGGTGCTCACTGTTGATATCCCCTGGTTCTAAGCTCCTGTATTAGATGCCCCAAAACATGAGGGGGTTTTTGTGTGTGTGTGTGGCTTTGTTCTGTCTTCATTTTTTAACTCTTCCCCCCGCCAGTGAGTGTGTGACAATCAGCTGTGCCAACAACCCCAATGTAATATGGTGATTTTGGCCCCGGCTTGCAGCAGTTTTCACCTCCACATTTGCCTGTTCCCTGCCCAGGAATTCATTCTGTCCCTCCCACTCCCCAGCCTCACCTCTGCTCCTCCCTCAGCTCTAGAGGCTCTTAACTCCTCTTCCAGGTCTGGAAGCTGCAGTGGGGTTGCTCTCCTTCCCAGGCTGGGGTGTGTGTGCAGATCCAGGGTTATTCATCCCCCTTCCCATTCCCAGGCCAGGTGTTGCAGAGAAGGGAGCAGAGGGGAGGGGCAGGAGCAGAAGCGCTGTCCTGTTCCCAGTGCTCACAGGAAGGGCATGGGGAGATGCCTTGAGCTGCTGGGCCCTTTCTGCTCCTTCCCAGCTAGGAGAATGGTGTGGGCTTCTGAGGGGAGGGGTAAGAATAGCAGCTCTGATCGACTGCTCTTCTCCAGGAGGTGGAACAATGATGAAAGCAGCCAATCAGAGGGGGCTTTCTTCCAGGCAGAGTTGAAATTTGCAAAGGGGCTGGAGTTTTTTGTGTCATCACAGACTTGCACAGAAATGGTGGCAGTTGGCAATGCTGAATTTTGCTCCACTCAGCACTGCCAAGCCTAAGGGCCCAGATTTTTAAAGGTACTTAGGTATTCAGTGTTGCCATCCCCACAGGCTCAAAATTGATGAGTCAGACCTGAAACTCATAAGCTAGATCAAAATTCCACAATATAATCTTTACAACAACAAAAACCTTATGATTCTTGGGCCAATCTTTTGATTTTTGCATTCCCTGTCCCCCCTCTCTCTAGCCTGTGTGTGACAATTAGCATTGCCAACAATCTCCAATTTAACAAGGTGATTTCTGTACTCCACTGAAGGAGTTCCCATCCCCATATCACCTCATTTCCTGCCCACAGTTTAATTCTGGCTCCCCCAGAGAACCCAGCAGCAGTAGTGCTGCAGTATAACCTCTTCGAGGGGACAGGTAAAAACCCAGAGTAGAAGCACATAGTTTGCCTGCCAGAAGGGGCAAGCAAATATAAAACAAAAAGGGTCCTACTCCCTCGTTCTGCAGGCCTGGGTTAACCACAGAGGCAGGTTCATGAGTGCCAGCAGGGAAGGACAGGCACGGTGCATGAGGAGATCTCTTGTTTACTTGTTCAGACAAAGAGAGATCATATTCCCTCCAAATGAGATGGGTATCGAAAGGGTGTCAATGGCCGTTGTTGTTTGAGGGGACCCACCTAGCCTCTCCTCTCATGGCTTATGTCATAACTATAAAGGGAAGGGGGTAACAGCTGTCCTGTGTACAGTACTATAAAATCCCTCCTGGCCAGAGACTCCAAAATCCTTTTCCCTGTAAAGGGTTAAGAAGCTCAGGTAACCTGGCTGGCATCTGACCCAAAGGACCATAAGGGGACAAGATACTTTCAAATCTTGGGTGGGGGAGGCTTTTGTTTGTGCTCTTTGTTTGGGTGTTCATTCGCTCTTGGGACTGAGAGGGACCAGACATCAATCCAGGTTCTCCACATCTTTCTAAACAAGTCTCTCCTATTTCAAACTTGTAAGTAAATAGCCAGGCAAGGCGTCTTAGTTTTCCTTTGTTTTCTCAACTTATAAATGTACCTTTTACTAGAGTGTTTATCTTTGTTTGCTGTACTTTGAACCTAAGACTAGAGGGGAGTCCTCTGAGCTCTTTAAGTTTGATTACCCTGTAAAGTTATTTTCCATACTGATTTTACAGAGATGATTTTTACCTTTTTCTTTAATTAAAAGCCTTCTTTTTAAGAACCTGATTGATTTTTCCTTGTTTTTAGATCCAAGGGGGTTGGATCTGTATTCACCAGGAATTGGTGGGAGGAAGGAGGGGAATGGTTAATTTCTCCTTGTTTTAAGATCCAAGGGGTTTGGATCTGTATTCACCAGGGAATTGGTGAAGGTCTCTCAAGGCTTCCCAGGGAAGGGAATTAGCTTTGAGATGGTGGCAGCGGACCAGGGCTAAGCTAGTAATTAAGCTTAGAAGTTTTCATGCAGGCCCCCACATTGTACCCTAAAGTTCAAAGTGGGGATACAGCCTTGACAGCTTATGAAACTGTGCTCTTACCACAGAAGGCCTGGCCAAAGAAGGTTCAATTACACACTGAGCCATTGTGGGATGGTGGCAGAGTGCCAATTTAGCAGGCTGAAGGTGAGATGGTGCTATCAAGCATCCCCACACTATCACATTGCCCAACCAAACCAACTTATTAACACAACTAACAGAATGAAAAGAAATGCAATATGACTAAAGCCATTGCAGGTGGAGCACTGCATTTCCACAAATAACTACTGACCAATGTGCAGTGTGAAGTAGTGTGCTGGTGCATGCACAACGACAGGGCCAGCTCCAGCATTTCTGCCGCCCCAAGCAAAAATAAAGCCGTGATTGCGATCGGCGGAGGCAACTGGGAAAAAAAAAGCCGCGATTGGCGGAGGCAGTTCAGTGGCAGGTCCTTCGCTCCTAGAGGGAGTGAGGGACCTGCCACCCCCAAATTGCCGCAGGTGCCACCCCCTCCCTTGGCCACCCCAAGCACCTGCTTGTTAAGCTGGTGCCTGGAGCCGGCCCTGCACAATGGTGAAAGATAGACAGTGCAGATAAGTGCAATTATCTGAAACTCAAACATCTCGCTCAGTCTCCCTGGTGGTGGAACTGGGTACCAGAAGTGTTCCCACTGCTCTCCTGCCCCCAACAGAATGTGTTGCCCATGTTGCATGTACCATACAGACTGTGCAGGTTGTGTGTACTTGGCATATGCAGGGTATCTCTGTCTGTTCCAGCACCTACAGCTGTTCACTGATCACCCAACTACAGAGTTTCCTGCTCTGGCTGCAGGACTTGGTACCCTGGAGAACAGAGCAGTCCTGGAGCTGAAGTTTGTACTTGTGGAGGCTGTGCCCTGATCTATCAGGAGAACTCTTGGAAACCCTACGCTAGGAACACTTTCATTAATTTGGTAATTATTGTCTGTGACCTTGCCAAATGTGGAGATATGGCTTCAGGGTACCTAGTATCATAATCAAAAAAACACCAAAATAAACTCACACTGGCTTGATTTTTGTTCCAGAGGCACCACAAGCTCTAACCTGATGCTGTCAAAAGGACTGCTCATCAATGGAAGAGGACTGAGGGGGCCCTGTGGCTTGGCTATCCTCTCTTGGGTCTTCTCCATTCCCAAGTGACAGGACCAAGTACATTTTGGGCCAGTTTTAACACCTAGTTCCAATACAACTTGGGGACCAGCAGTTGGGTTTGGCAGCCACTAGTTTGTTTGTCCTGAGCCACTCTCACCAAGAGATCCCCTTTTTAGTTCAAAATGGGGATATTGGTCAGGATCAACTAACCCCATATTTGCCTTGGGCAACTGGCCATACGGAAGACTCAAGACTGGCTCCTCCCTCTGACTCTGGATGTAGTGGGGCCCCTCCTCTAACACCAGCGGGTTGTCCCTAGGAGGAGGCTGTTCCTGTGGCTGCTCCTCAGGGAGCTCCAAACTACACTGAGCCCGACCCTTCGGGCCTGACACTGCTCCCAGCAGGAATGTGGCCTGGGACCGAACAGCTCGGGGTTGGAAAAGGGGAAACATTCTTTTTACTTAATCTCTCCTTGGCTTCCCAGGTTGAGTGCCAACCCTGCCTTCCCAGCTACCTTCACAAGACTGGTCACAAGTCCCCAGTCCTGCACCAATACTACTGGATAGGCCAAATATCAGGCCATGGCCACCAACATTTCAGCCTCCTTCCCCAACCCACTCCACGCCCACACTATTAACCTGACTTTAGCCATAGAGTAGTGTGACAGGGTGCTGAGTGAGAAGCACTATCAGTCCCTGCACCTCCAGCCCCAATCAAGGGGAATGGATTGGAGCTGGTTGGATAGCCCTCTGTCTGCCTGGTAATGGGCAGCACCTGCCAGCCTTATTAGCCAGGGCTAGAAAGGCTGGGAGGAAGCCAGCAGGAAAGGGTTGCGGGGAGAAAGGCCAGGCATAGAGGGAGATGGGAGCCTTCTAGTCTGTTGTTGACTAGGCCAGCACTTGGCAAAGTTGGCTGCAAAATCTGTACATAGGCAGAAAGTGGCGGTGGGAAAACAACTGTAAATAAATAACATTGGTGTTGCATCAAGTTGAGGCGTTCTTGACTAATTGGAGAGGGCAACAGGGGCCAAAAGCAGTGGGGCCCAGCGTGCACTGCGCTATAGGTAAGGACAAATGTGTCCATGAATATACTCTGCATTTATCAATTCTTTAGAGATCTGGGATCAGTTAAGTGCTCTTATATGAACATCAGTCCTGAACCTATGCCAACTAGGCCCAGCACCTCCATGCCCCCTACTGTAACTGGTATGACATAAGCCTTCAGCCTGAGGAGATCGCCACACATTTCTGAGGAACAGGCATGGGCATATTTGCATTGCCTTGCGAGCCATCTTTTGTACTCATGGCTTTCTTGCCACAAATAAAACTGAGTGAACCTCCTTCCGTTTCTCTCAGCTAGGATTTCTTGAGCTGTCAGCCCTAATTTGTTACAGCTGGCCCATTTCAGGGGCTTGACCCAGGATTCAGTCCCTGGGAGTTCCACATGCGCACCCCTGTGGTGTAATGCAGCCCTTCTTAAGGGCTGTGCACCCTAAGACCCAAATGTGGATGTTTGATTTCCTGTGTTTTCCTGTAGGCTCACATTCCAGTTCAGCCTCCAGAATGTTCTCTACAATGAATAGTGCCTTCTCCAGGAGAGTCACCTGGCAGTGGCAGATCCACTCCCTGGGCCCTGCTGCAAGAATTTGGTCAGAGAAAACAAAACTCCTGGAGTCACTGGGCTATGGCCCTCAGCGGGGAATCCACAGCAACCAATTCATATCAAAATGGCTGACAACAGCCTTCTTCACTAATGAGAGAAGGTTGGGACACTTTTTTTTTTTTTTTTTAATTATACATCTGAGACAAATCTCTCTGAATACATGTTTGTCTGTGTGTCTGTGTGCTTTTGTGTATATATACCAAAGAGTCTGTTTCAGAAGTTTCCAGTGATAGTAAGAAAGATATTAACTTTTGCAAGAGCCAGACATGTCAGGGTGAGCTGATCAAATATTTTTCTAATGAAAAAATTTCATGAAAATTGCCGTTATGAGGAAAGTGAATTTGGATGAAACTTCCTTTTTGTGACAAAATTTCAAAGTATTGGTGTCATTGTTTTAATTTTTATTTTCAAGTGTTTGATTATTTTTAATTTTACACTCCCCCGTTTTTCTACTGATTGGTGACTAAACTGTGCCCCATGCTGCCAGCAGGTTTTCCATGCTTGGTGAATGTGCCCACACATACTAGGAGAATGTGTGACTGTCTCAGCTGATCTGCATGTCACACAGGGTGAACTGTTGCTCTGTGATGTGGAATGAGGCTAGACTGACACACAGTAGATGACTGACCATCTGCTTCTGGGTTCCCTATAGGGCTGCTGAGCTACACCTGCTTCCTCTCCCCCCAAATCTTTGGGGAGAGGGAAATGATTTGGGATTGGTGATTGTCTCAGTGACCATTGCAATTTGCAGCTGCTTGGCTGAGATTTCCGTTACACAGGGGTTGTGGGCAGCGTGGCACTTCTTGTACATTGTAGAGCTGGGCATCTGCTCACAAGGTTCCCAGCAGGACTGCACTTCCCTTCCCATTCTCTCATTATCCTACCCCTCCTTCTCTTTCTTCTCTCCCAATCCCCTGCACTCCTCCCACTCTTTCAACAATCCACAGGGTTTATGGTGGTGACATTGCTCTGAGGGTTTGGGGGGGGGGGGGTTGTATTTGTGTGTCTGGCAGCCAGGGACAGCTCACACTTCCCTTCCCCATCACTGATATACTGTAAAACACACACAAAGGCGATGGCTCCATCTCCTCTTCTGACCTGACATTTCAATGCTCCATTAGTTTCAAACTGAAAAGATCCAAACTTTTCCTTTCTATGGTTTTCAGTCATTGATGTGAACTGCATGTGGAAGTATACTGCCGAGGTAGGTGAACTTGTCCACTGCCTGGACGGTTTGGTCATTCATTCTGATAGCAGGCTCTACATAAGGCTTTCCTGGTGCAGGCTGGTCCATCATTTCTGCCTTCTTGATGTTGATTGTGAGACCAAAATTGTCACAAGGTAAAGAGAAATAGTCCATACTCTGCTATGTGTCAGACTCAGATTTGGCATTCAGGGAAGAGTCATCAGCAAACAGAAGACTATGAACAGTCACTTCCTGTACCTCTGTCTTTGCCTGTAGTCTCCTCAGATTGAAAAGCTTCCCAACCCCGATGTCACAGTCACAAAAGTCATTGGTAAGCATGGCAGAAAACATCACACTGAAGAGGGTTGGGGCCAACACACAGTCCTGCTTGACTCCATTGGTGACTGGGAATGGTTCAGATGACTCACCATTGTCCATAACGTGGTGAGCATGCCATCATGGAATTGCTGAACCATTGCAATGCATTTCTCCTGGCAACTCTTCCAAAGGCCCTCCCGACTGCATGTATCAAAGGCGCTTGTCAGGTCAATGAAAGTCATATACAGATTAAAGTTCTGTTTCTGGTATTTCTTCTGAAGTTGACGAGCTGCAAACACCATGTCTATGGTCCCACGTCCTTTCCTGAAGGCAAACTCTCTAAGGCAGGAGCCCTTGTTCAATGTGTTGCACAAGGCAATTCAGCAGAATTCTGGTGAGAATTTTGCTGGCTATTGACAACAAGGAGATGTCCTGATAGTTGTTTCAGGATTGTCTCTTACCTTTCTCCGCATCCTTGTATTCCTGGAGTATAGGTCCTTGACTGAAAAAATTAATTCAGTTTCCATGTTGAAGCCTCTGAACTTATAGACTTCTGCTGGTATAGCATCTGCTCCAGGTGCTTTACCATTTGTCAGCAGATCAATCACTTTCACAGTTTCAGTCAGCACTGGGGGATCAGCAAAAGATATTTTTATATCAATCTGGGGCAGTAGATCAATTGCCTCCTTGCTAAAAGATGATTGTTGATTGAGGATGTTGTGAAAGTGTTCTGCCCATCTCTGAGATCTTTTTTTTTTTTGGTCAGTGAGCAATGTGGTGCCATTGGCACTCAGTATTGGAGATGTTCCTGATGACCTTGACCCATAGATTATCCTCAGAGCAATCACAGAAGGTCTTCATATCGTTCCTGTTTGCATAGATCTGAATCTCATCTACCTGGCTGCTCAGCCATGAGTTTTGTATCTCTCTAAGTGTTCATTGGACGGTCCTCTTGAGGTTGTTGAAGGCTGCCTTCTTAGATGTTGAATTGCTGTCTCCTAAACAGGCCTTATGGAGCCAATGTTTCTCATTCAATAGTCTCCCTATGTCAGTATCGTTTTCATCAAACCAATCTTGATGTTTACATGTGATGGAACCGAGAGTATTGAATGCAGCTGAGTACACAGAGTCTCTAAAGGATGCCCAATTTTCCTCAATTTTATTAGAATTCACGTAAATTGTTACAAGTTGGTTGGACAGGTCTTCAGCAAAAGCCTGTTTCATAGTCTCCTGTTTCAATTTGGAGATACTGAGCTTTTTGGGTGCTTTTTTATCTTGTGGTCATCTACTAGGATGTATCCAGTTATTCAGCTTGGAGGCTATAAGCCTGTTATCAATCCAGCATTCTGCACTTCTCATGGCCTTTGTTACTCTAACATCCTGTCTGTCTCTTCTCCTGATGATGGTATAAGCAATGAGATGCCAGTGCTTGAAGCACAGATGCATCAAAGACATCTTGTTACGATTTAATAGCTGGAAGACTGTTGGTAATGAGGAGACATTTCCTCAACAGGAGGAGACCATTGCTGTTGCATTTCCCAAGGCCATTTTTTCCAATGACTCCTGGCAATGCCTCATAACCTGCTCTAACTCTATCACTGAAGTCACCAAGGATGACGACTTTGTCTGCCTTTGGCATTTCTGTGATAAGGGACCCCAGATCTTTATAATATTTGTCCTTGATCACATCTGGGTTGGTCATGGTGGGTGCATAGGCACTGATGATAGTTGCACATCTCTGCAGAAACTCAGACACAGGTGTAAATGGTGCCTAGATGTCTGGGCCCTTAGGTCCCATATCAATGGAGCATCTGAGAAGACCATGACTAATCCAGTCACCAGGACTTTGACACCTAGCTACCAATGACAAAGGATGGCCCATCTCTCAGCGGAAAGCGCAGCATTTGCCCAGCTGGGGAGCAAATGACTGGGGAGGTGCCGGCTGGTGGCTAAGTGTTGGCTGCTGAGGGCTTCTGGGGGCACACCTAGGAGTCTGACAAAGGAAAACAGCTAGAGGGACAGACAGCGCTTGAACAATGGGGGTTCACTGCAGCTTGGCTGGGCTCTGGCTACTCAGAATGGACTATGCTTTAACCTTCTTTTTTCTATGCTAACCAAGGACAGGAGCGGCACCAGCTCAGCAAGCGCGTGCCTGGGACGGCAAGCCGCAGGGGGCAGCCTGCCGGTCGCTGTGAGGGTGGCAGTCAGGCCGCCTTCGGTGGCATGCCTGCAGGAGGTCCACTGGTCCCGTGGTGGCGGGCACGCCGAAGATGTGGGACCGGCAGATCACCCACAGAAATGCCACCGAATCCTCATGACCGCCGACCGCCCGCAGGCATGCCGCTGAAGGCCGCCAGACTGCCGTGCTTGGGGTGGCAAAAAACATAGAGCCGCCCCTGACCAAGGACTTCCTCTGTGGTGTTCCAGTTGACTAATAAATGCGTCTGTTTTACAGGGTTGCGGGCAATGTTGACAGAGGAGGTGCAGTGCTGAGGGTCATGGGCAATGCTGACAGAGGAGGTATATTGCTCCCTAAGATTGTTCAAGTCTCCTACAGGGTTCTGTCGCAGGGGGACGTGACTGAACGGAGCTCATGATGTGAAGCAGGGGTGCTGAAGGACCAGAGCTCCAGCTGTGTGGCTTACCCTGGAGGGACTAGCACACTGAAGAGCTCCTCCAAGACACTGTTCCAAAGCTGGGGCAATAGCACCCATCCTGTGGGTCTGTGACTCATAAACTCATCAACTTTAAGGCCCGAAGGGAGAATCAAAATCATCTTAATGTGACCTCCAGCACATTGCAGGCCACAGAACCTCTCCCACCCATTCCTGTAATAGACCCCTATCCTCTGGCAGAATTACTGAGATCCTTAAATCATGATTTAAAGACTCCAAGTTACAAAGAATCCACCATTTACACTAATTAAACCTGCAAATGACCCATGTCTCATGATGCAGAGGAAGGCGAAAACCCCCCAGGGTCTCTGCGTCTGACCCGTTACAGGAACTTTTGTTTGTTGGACTTCCTCACTCCAAGGTGAGAACCTGAGGCAGTTTCTGCAACTTTTTCTCAAAGTAATTCCAAGCCTCCTCCACATTCAGATCCACTTCCTCCACAGTTCTTCAGGCCACTTCCTTAACTAATTTCCTTATTTATTTATTTTAAGTTGCCCTTTTCAAATCAAGGACCTAGTTGCCAATCCATTTTTGTTTATCCTTCCATGTAGTTGAAACTGAATTAGCTCATAATCATATGAACCAAGGTTGTCCCTTACAACCCATTCTTCTACGAGGTCCTCACTACTCAACAATGGCTTCATCTCTCATTGGTTCAGTGACTATTTGGTGAGGAAATCTGTCAGTTATCATCTTGAAGAAAATCTGGGTCCTACTATTATTAGTAGCACTTGTTCTCCAATCTATATCTGGGAAGTTAGTCTCCCATAATCACACAATTCCCAGTAGTATTTATTTAATTAAGAATATTAAAGAGATTTCTATCCCTAGCCAGATCGGATCCTGGGAGTCTGTAACACACCCCAAGCACTCTCCCATGGGAGCCTCTGGTAGCTTTCTTCCTCAAAGTGATTTTAACCCAAACAGACTCTGTTTTATCCATTCCAGCACTTCTAATTCCTTTAGTCTACCACATCATTAATGTATACTCCACCACCATTTGTTAAATAACCAAAGGTAACTACTGTCTGGGTCACAGCACCAGTGAGAGCTGTGAGGAACACGCTCAGTGCCTGATTTTCAAAAATAGCAGCCAGAGTTAGACTTCCAAGTCCATCCTTAGGCACCTGCCTTCAATCATATAGTTGACTTCTCATTTGGGGAATATGGAGTTTAGTTTGAGAGTTTACCCACTTCTTTTTTTACCACTACACAACTGCCTGCCTGATTCCCATGAGTACTCAGCATTTGAAAGCCTTTTTTATAATGATTTTCTCTCTCCAGCTGCACTTTGAGAACCCCTCCACTTCTATGCGTGTGACCAACAACACAGATCTGGGCTGGGCTCAAAAAGTTCAGTGTTAGTCCAGTGCCACAGATGTGCTGATGCCAACAGCTGGTTAGTGCCATGGTGAATGCAGCGTGTCAGCTCCCTGCAGGAGAGATGGCTGATGTGGCAGACACCTGAATCCTCATGCATGAGTTACACTGGAGTGAGTCATTAGCATCTTAACACCTGCCTGATCCCAGTGATCTGAATCAATCCCACTGCTGCTGTGCAGCCATCTAGCCCAGACGATTGAATTCTCAGAGGACACTAAGGGTAGGGTGAAAAACAGAACATCCCTGTGATGTTGTGCAGTCTATATGGTTTTATAAAAACATAATAAGAAGTGAATATAATGTAACTGGAATAGTTTTATAAAAATATAAGTGAATATAATGTTACTGGAATATGCTTCATGCAAAGGGTCTCTTGTAAGGTATCATTACAAAGCTTATAATCTACTGAGTGTGATCATCCTATTTGTATAAATGTACCACTCTTGTATCTAAAACTAGAAATATGAAATATAACTCTGAGGGCCTATTGTAATTATGCAAAGTGTGGGCCATTAATGGTGGTTTGGAATCTTGATGACTCCCATTAACCAGGACCATTGTCTGCAGATGGCTGTGTTTACTTGTTAGTCTTCCTGTATATGTGTGTGCTGGCAAGTAAGTAATGAAGTCTTGCAGTGACATGTGATCATGTCACCTGACCTGGAATCCATCTTTAACCTGGTGCTTTTCCAGTGGGGGGCTGGGGTGGAGACCCAGAGGGACAAAGGATTCCCGCCTTATGCAAAAGATATATAAAGGGGTGGAAGAGAACAAGGGGGAAAAAAGAGCCATCATGAAGAATCCCCTAGCTATCACCTGAGCTGCAACAAGAGCTGTACCAGGGGAAAGAATTGTGCCCAGGCCTGGAAGGTGTCCAGTCTGAGAAAAAGCTTACTGAAGCATCTCTGAGGGAGAGATTATCTGTATTCAGTTTGATTAGACATAGATTTGGGCATTTTCTTTTCTTTTCTTTGGTGACTTACTTTGTTCTGTCTAAAGAACAGGAGTACTTGTGGCACCTTAGAGACTAACAAATTTATTAGAGCATAAGCTTTCGTGGACTACAGCCCACTTCTTCGGATGCATTCTTTGTTCTGTCTGTTACTACTTGGAACCACTTAAATCCTACTTTCTGTATTTAATAAAATCACTTTTTATTCATTAACTTAGAATATGTATTAATACCTGGGAGAGCAAACAGCTGTGCATATCTCTCTATCAGTGTTATAAAGGGCAAACAATCTATGAGTTTACCCTGTATAAGCTTTATACAGGGTAAAATGGATTTATCTGGGTTTAGACCCCATTGGGAGTTGGGCATCTGAGTGCTAAAGACAAGCACATGTCTGTGAGCTGTTTTCAGGTAAACTTGCAGCTCTGGGACAAGTGATTCAAATCCTGGGTTTGTGTTGGAACAGATGGGAGTGTCTGGCTCAGCAAGACAGGGTGCTGGAGTCCTGAGCTGGCAGGGAAAACAGGAGCAGGGGTAGTCTTTGCACATCGTGTGGCAGCTCCCAAGGGGGTTTCTGTGATCCAACCTGTCACAATCCCTAATTTCCTGCTCACCCACAGCTTTCTACTTCTTCTGAAAAGCCCCCTAGTGGCCTGTCTAAAAAGTGTCCTGAGAGAAACATCTGACACTGCATCCACCTCTGTGAGGAGGGAATGACAGTAAAACATTCATCCAGCCATTCACTAAACATCAGCACAGAATATAAAAACAGCCCAGAAGGAGGCTGGATAGCATCAGTGTTGGATAGTTTAGACGCAACAAATCCTGCATCTTGGTGGGGGGGTTAGACTAAGTGACCCTTGTGGTCCCTTCTAACCCCATGGTTCTGTGATTTTATGGTTGGTTGATTCTAGGCGAGTGCAGGTCTCAGAGTTCTCACCTCTCTCTGGTAGTTGTTGCTCAGTCAAGAACAGGGAATTGACTGTTGAGCTGTTTCTGTGCATTTTGGGATGGCTTGGTGGCCCCCGTGCAGTTTATGGAGAATGTCCTTTTTCACCCATGTAGGGATGACTGGTCTGGACCCCTTCAACAACAGACTGGGGTTTATGCAAAAATGACCTGAAACAACCAGTGCAGTTTCATAGAAATGTCCAATGTTGCTCTTTTGTCCAGACTTCTTTCAAGTGGGTCATAATTTAACAACTCATCTGCCTGTTTCTTTCCTTTCACTTTGGAGGATACGTCTACACTGTAATCACAGGGTGTGATCACAGCTTGAGCTGACATACCTGCTCTAGCTTTTATCTAGCTAGCTCAGTATCAGAACGGTAAAGCCACAGCAGCATGCACTTCATCACGTCTGTAACAGCCACCCAGAACCCTGGGTAATTACTGGTGGGGCTGGCCTGTGCTGAAGCTGGTGCTGCTGCAGCTTCACTGCTCTGGTACCCAAGCTAGGTAGATCAGAGCAGCGGTTCCCCAAATTTTTATTAAGGCAACGCACTAACTGCATTTTGGCTTTCTTGCAGCCCGCCATTACAATTCTGGCCTGGCGCAGAGCAGAGGCCCTACTGTTGCAGAGCCAGTGTGCCCCACATTCACCTCACAGCTGCGCCTTCTGTCCTGCAGGACTGGGCCCGGCTCCCTACTCTGGGCGTTGTGACCTGGCATGTGGGGTTGCAGTGCATGTCAAGTTTGGCCTGTCCTCACCTCCATTAAAATATCCCTTAGAGTTAAGGCAGGTCACCAGGAGGTGACATATCTCAGAAATGTTCCTTTATACACTTATGTCCCTGACTGGTCATTTGCATATTGTGTGTTGGCTGCCTCATAGTGGAGGCCTATCTGCAGATTGAGTCGGGGTGAGTCAACAGATTGCAAAATATACAAGAGAGAAAATCTACAGGAAGAAACAGAACAGCAGGGGGGTCTCCTGTTTCTGAATAAAGAGAAAAGATGGGGCTGGGATATCTTGCAGGGAATACACTGAACACATTGAGTCCTTCACCTAGGAGGCAAGGAACACACTGAAGCCTTCACCTAGGAGGCAAGCTGGCAGCGTACTTGTCTCATGAAAGGACGGTGATAACCAATTGGCTGTAAAATGTTGCATGGATTTTGGGTGAACAATATTCTACAAGACATGAAAGTATCTTCTTAATTAAGTCTGGGTACTAGAATGCATCTTACAATTTTGTTTTATTGCACCAGTTGTTTCCAATATCCTCTGCTTGCTACTACTTGAATTCCTGTGCTTGGTTAAATAAACTCATACTTGATTTCATTGTAAACATATCTAAGTTATTTGTGTTAAGCAGAGTGGTTATCTGAGGTGGAACTGATCAGCTGGGCTGTGCTGCATCTTTGGAAGTAGCGAATATTGCAAGTGTCCAGGGAACAAGGGACTGGACAGTCCTAGGGAGATATTCAAAGAGCTCAAGGGTTAGTATGTGCCTGTCACTAAGCTGTGGAATAACAGCAGGGCCAATGAAGCCTAGAGGGGAGGGCTTGTGTTGCCTGGGACAGCGGAGTTGGAAGCTGACTAGGGGTGGCTCTATGGTTTTTGCTGCCCCAAGCACGGCAGTCAGGCGGCTTTCAATGGCATGCCTGTGGGCGGTCCGCTGGTAACGTAGATTCAGTGGCATGCCTGCGGGAGGTCCTCTGGTGCCACGCCTTTGGCGTCCCCGCTGCCGAATTGCCTGGCGGACCTCCCGTAGGCATGCCGCTGAAGGCAGCCTGACTGCTGCCCTCACAGGGACCGGCAGGCCGCCCCCCTGTGGCTTGCCGCCCCAGGCACGCACTTGCTGCGCTGGTGCCTGGAGCCGCCCCTGAAGCTGACCCTCAGCAGGCACAGATGAGACTTCCTCAAGCTAAGGGCAGGTGGTAGCGAGACGCCTCACAACCCTGGATGCACCAAGAAGCATCACAACTAAGCCCAGACCTGTGGAACAGGAGTTGCCACTGTGGGGTGAGTGTGGGGCAGGTTGGCTCTCCAATATCCCGCCCCCCCCAAACCTGAGGGAATCCCCTCTGCACTGGGCCAGGAAGACTGCAAGTTGCTTAGGCCAGAGTCCAGCGATGAGTTAATCCAACCCTGGACATGGTGACCCATTTAGAACCTTCCCATGACCCACTGGTGGTTTGGGACCCACTGTTTGGGAAACACTGGACTAAAGCTATCTCAGGTATGTCTGCATGAGCTGCAATCACCCCCCCATGATTGCAGTGTAGACGAACCCTTAGATCTGCTTTACACTGATTGGCAGGGGTGTGAGCATTGGGTCTATGGGTTCTCCAGCTTCAGCTCTGGTGGAGGAGTGTCTGGAGTGACAGCTCTGGAAAGTAGGTTGTTGCCATGAGGTTTTGTTTTAGTTACACAAGGAACTGTAAATTGGAACCAAATGAGAATCATTCAAATGTTGTATTCTAGGGGTAATTCATCTGAGGGGTTTGTCCCTAGCAGAGTAGCCAGCAGCTTGTGGTCTTTTCCTAAATGAAACTTTAGGCCTACATGTGAGGGTCTGAAGCATTAACATGCTATGCAGGGTTAGCACGGCAAGGGCCTTTGTCTAAATGTGTATAAAAATCTGTAAAATGTGTGTAAGACAAAGTCTTTGTACAAAGGTGCAAAGCTCTCCTTTCTTCTGCAGAATAAAGCATCTCTTCCTTATCCCTGTCTGGCCGTTATTGGCTCTCAGGTAGGTGGACCCGATATTTTGGTGACAGTTTCTGGCGACTCCACCGGGACTCTCCTTGCTCGGACACTGGACTCCGGACGGCTGCAGCGAACTGGGAACGGCGCCAACGGGGTGTTTTGCCCCTTTTCTCTGCTTCACCGCAGCCCCTGGGATTCGTGCTCCGATAAGGTGAGTCCTAATAGGATAAGGAGACACTATCTGGTTCTGGTTCTGGTCTGGTTTTGTTTTGGTTAACCGGTTAATGAATTTCTGTCTTATACATTTGGGCATTAGGTGTGTGAACGAAACTGAGTCTCTCATTCGTAATTCCTCAGAGTGGAAGCCATCGCGTGCGATGAAGCTCTGAGGTCGAATTGGGATCCTTCTGTCCCGTCCCCTGTAGCAGTCAGTATTAGTAGAAATTCCTGTAATAGGATCCTATTAGGCCATAATTCCCTCTGTTCTCTGTGTAATTCTCTGTTAGAGTGTCAACAGGCAGATAGGTGGGTCTCTGGTAAAACCCTCTGAGGATAGCCCTTTGGATTATATGTTAAGTAAATGGCCTTTACCCGATGCTCAAAAAAGAAATAGTTACACCTTGTGTAAAAATTGAAGTGGCTAGTGTTGTGGAAATTGAATTGTGGAGAGGATGTGCATTTTCCTCGGAACATGTGCAGTGTATATTGTAGTAAAGGTAAAAAAAATGCAAACCTACCAATATAGGTTGTGTTGTCTTTTTCAGATCACTGTGTGTTTGAAAGCAGAAGTTAGAAGTAAAAGGCAATCAAAAGTCTGGAAAAGTTAATTGTGTCCCTTTTTAAGTAAAAATCTTTAAGCTGTGGATAGCTTTGGATCTGAAAGCAAGCCAGAAAGCATCTGTATTAATGCAATTTTCTAACTAATAAGGTAGAAGCCACTAAACCTGGGCTGCCTATGAAACAAATACAAGGAAATATGGGGTAATTCTGTTTTGCCTGAAATCAACAAAAGTATGTGTATATAAAGAAAATATTTTAAGCAATGACTGACTGCCCAGAAGGGGTAGACCTCTGTTCTTTTGTCTTTCAGATCATCAGAGAAAACGGATGCCAGCTGAACAGCATTCAACGTACCATGCATTTACTGGCATAATAGGAATTATTTTTGTGTTCTATGGCCAAAATTGTTGTTAAAATTTGCATACCAACAGTCATTGGAAGCAAGGACATGGAAGGTTAACCCACTCCCCATATTGCCCATGGAATCCTTCTGGCTACCTCAGATTTCTAGCCAGAGGGCTGGGGAGGGAGGAAAGCTATTGGACACCAGAGGTTGTACCGAGTGGATTCCTCAAAAGTGGTTTGTTGCTCCAAAGCTCTGTAATAAAGTTATTTTACTGAAAGGGTGTACATGGCATACATTAAGTAATAAAACTAATGTACTGTATAATGGCAATGTGTATATTGTTTAAAAAAAGTGTATAAATAAAAAGTAAAAGTTTCCTTTGTAGGTTAAAATTTTTTTTTTTTTTAAAAAGAACAAAATGAGTTAACTGGAAAAAAAAATATAGCTAGCAAGCTCAATCCAAAAATAAAATGCTGGCCCCATCCAAGGACACTGCCCACAGCTAAGCCTTGGCTAACAGCCAAGAAAAGGGGGGCCTAAATGTGCCCAAGCAACTATAAGATCTGCAAAACACTGCCAGGCATTAATAAAATGTGTTAGGTTTCTTTTCTCACAAATAAAAAATGTGCTACCCAAAGACCCTAGCAGCCCTGCCGTTCATTAAAACAAAAAAACTAAATCTATATAAAGATCCAACAACAAAAAAACTGCTTTGGCTCCATGCTGAAAAGGCCCTTTCCAAGTCCTATTAACCACCAACACCGCTGTGAAGTGTCAAGGACTGCCTACCTGGACCCATGCTTCTCACTGTAAAAAGACCCCTCCACCTCGGGAGGACTCTCCGACTAATAAGCCTATTTCTCCTTCTAGCTCTGCTATGCCTTCTGAACAGCAAAAAGAAAAAAAAAAAGACAAGGTAAAGTGCTAGTAACCTCTCCCTTGTCCACTGACAGACCTACTGTGCCTTTAAATTAAAAAAAAAACGCAAAACCATTACAGAGTAATGTGCTAGTAACCTCTCCCCTGTATAATGCTGAACCATGACTGTTTCAGGGAAAGAGAAGAAGGAACACTTGCTTCATTGGAACGACCAAAGTCCAGGGATTCCTGCCTACAAAAAACATTAAAAACTAACCCTGGTAAAAAAACAAAGAATTATACACTGGCAAAAAAAAAAAAAAAACTTGTGGGACCCATGCTTAAAAATGTGGTATAGTACTACACCAAAAAAATATATATATTAAAATATCAATGAACTGTAATTAACACTACACTAGGGACTGTTACATTTTCATTACCCTTATCCAGTTTCCAAATCACCTCTACATACCCAAATTGCTCACAGGGGGCTGCCATTAAATTAGCACAACAAAGGGCTTGGGTTATTTCCTCTAAAAAAAAAGTAACTTAACCGGATCCCTATGGGATGGGGCCAATAATGCAGCAGCAGTTTAAAATATATTAAAAAAACAAAAATATAATAAAAAAATGGGGCAATTAAAAAAGGCCACTGGCCTTATTTTGGGAGCACAGCTAACCCAGGTACAGGCTAAAATTGGTAAGTTACATGTTATCTCTGCCCATAGTTCTATAACCCAAAAGTTGCTGACAAAAATGGTATTAAATATCACTAAGACTAAAAAGGCATTGCAATGGAATCTAGCATGTTCAGGCTTGGCCCACTGCCCTTACAAACACCTCAAAAGTACTATCTGATCTATGGCCATAAAAACATACTTAAAAACTTTCTGGGTAAAAGTGCAAAAGTTCTCAATGCTCCTTCCAAGCATCTAAACCAATTGGAGGGGGAGGGGGGAAGGAGGGGACTTGTGCTCGCATAAAAAAAAAAGTTATTTCTATGTTAATCATTCCGGCTTAATTAAGCAAGATTTACAAGCCATTAAAAATGCTGCTGTTGTTTTCCAAGCTGTATCTCTTGATCACACCTTTAGTTTTGAGAACCTCCTTCCAGACCTTGGGTATTGGTTTATGAGGCTCTTTCAAACAATTGTTAAATGAATTATTTTCTTTCTTTTCTTTCTATATGTTATCTGAATAATAATACAATGTGCCAAATGCCTGTGTAATGCTATAATCAAAAGCTCTGCAATCCATAAAAAACCCCAGTATCTGTCCCGCCAGCTTAATCGCAAATTGCGTAATGGGCCTGACAATTTTTAAATTTGTCAGGCCCGAAGGGGGGACTGTAAAAGTTACTAGTGAACCCCCTTAACAGAGCAGCCTTTATGTTAACCAGTGGCCATTAGGGGAAAACAAACACTTCAAGTACACAGTAGCCTGAACTTTTCAACTGTCTTCCCTTTCAAGGCCTTAAGGTAGTTAGAGCTGGTCCCAAGCCGGTTTTCACTGACCAGATACCAAAAGCACGGGTCTAACAACCACCAATCAAGTGTTAACACAGCAAGGGCCTTTGTCTAAATGTGTATAAAAAATCTGTAAAATGTGTGTAAGACAAAGTCTTTGTACCAAGGTGCAAAGCTCTCCTTTCTTCTGCAGAATAAAGCAACTCTTTCTTATCCCTGTCTGGCTGTTATTGGCTCTCAGCTAGGTGGACCCGATATTTCGGTGACATGGTTGTTACTGTAAATTTGAGATTCTGCACTGCTAGTTACCCAATAACAACAAAGGAAGTGATCCACTTCCAGAAGGGTGTTAAACAACCATTAATCAGCAGGAGAGTGGTAAACAAGGGATTTACAATGCTGTAAGAGAGGTGTACAAGCATCACACAGTGGGGGATTGCACAACTCTGTGACTCAGAAAAGACCATCAGAACATGTCTGGGCTAGTGTTTTCCAGGCACATGGACTGAGGATATAAAATAGAGGACAATGGCATCATGCTTTTACATTCCTCCTCCCCCACATACGCTGGAAGAGCAAGAACGCTGGGAAGACAAAGACTTGAAGTGAGGAGAGTAGTCCCCTGGCTTAAAGGTATTGAAAACGGTATTAAAAATGGTAACCTACCTGCAACATCCAGTGGAGTGAGAAAAACTATTTGATCCAAATATTGCCTAGTCTTATAAGGTTTAAGAGTCAGACTTTTGTGCTTACCTTTTATTTCCTTGGTTAACTATCTCTGACCTTTTGTGCCTACCACTTATAATCACTTAAAATCTCTCTTTCTGCAGTTAATAAACCTGTTTTATATTTTTACCTAAACAGTCTGTTTTTGTTGAAGTGCTTGGGAAATATCAGCTCAGTTTACAAAGACTTGTGTGTATCCTCTTCACATCGAGGGAGGGGCAGACTGGTTAATAAACTTAAACTGGTCAGGCTTCTGAGAAGGGCAAGATGGTATATTCCAGGGATGCAAGGCTGGTGGGTTGGGAGATTTTCTTGTGCCTTTCTCTGTGTGGTTCTTGAGTGACTCAGGGAGCAATTTGGCTGGTGGGGCGGGGTGGGGCTCTCCACATGCTGTTGTGCTGAGTGATAACAGTGACTGATGGGGTTTACTGCTTGTCGCTAGCAGAGCATTGTGAGAGACAGCCCAGAGTAGAGAGTTAAGGGGGCACAGCGGTAACCCAGTTTCATGTTGTACCCCAGGGATCCCGTCACAAGACAAGGAATTGTCTGTCATTTATCTCCATTCAATTTGACATGAACACGGTCACCAGATTCTAACTGTCAGGGTGGTTAAGCACTGGAATAAATTGCCTAGGTATGTTGCCTCCATCATTGGAGATTTTTTAAGAGCAGGTTAGACAAATACCTGTCAGGAATGGTCTAGATAATACTTAGTCCTGCCATGAGTGCAGGGCACTGAACTAGATGACCTCTCAAGGTCCCTTCCAATCCTATGATTCTATGGACCTTTGGTCTGACCCAGTATGGCCGTTCTTATGTTCTTAGTACCGTGCTTCATCAACACGACGAAGTGGGCATTCACCCACGAAAGCTTATGCTCCAATACATCTGTTAGTCTTAAAGGTGCCACAGGACTCTCTGTTGCTTTTTACAGATCCAGACTAACACGGCTACCCCTCTGATACTAGTTCATTCTAGTGACCTGCTAAGATGGGGTGTAACTGATACTCAAATTGGATGGTGGGCAATTGCTTTGGAAAACAGTCAAGTTGAACAAAATCAGCTAAAAGATCCAGAACATCGGGTTGCTGGATTGCTAATCAAGGGTACACCCCATATCTGCGTAATCCCAGAGTCCCCTGAGGTTACAAATTGGTTCCGGGCCCTTTCCACTGATCAGGTCAAAAGTGGGGACGAGCTCTGGTTTACTGATGGTAGTTGCCACCTTAGCTTTGCTGGCAAGCGGGTTACTGATATCAGAATAGTCAGTCCCCGACAAAGCTGGTCCTATTCCCTTTCGGGGGGAAGTGCACAGTGGACTGATCTGAGTGCCCTATGGGTCTTGCTCCACTTATGGGAAGACTTTCCCTTTCCAGGATGAAGGGTAGTAGTCCTGGATAGTAACTACGTATTCTGGGGGGCTACCCAGTTACTGGGGTGGTGGGCCTCCCACGAATAACAGGATACCTCGGGAACCCCCATATGTCATCACAATCTGTGGAAAGCAATCCATGATAAAGTTCATAATCCAGTCCTCATGATTAAGGTAAAAGCTCACCGGACAACAGGATTTGGAGCAGCAAGAAATGCACAGGCAGATGCAGTGGCTAAAGCCACAGCACAGCTGCTCCCGGCCCAATACCAGCTCCCCCTAGGAACCACCGAGTGGCAGCCGTCTGCACCCAGAACCAAGAGGAGTAAGCTGCCTCTTTTGAGTGAGAGCAGCAGACCTGGAAAGGTCCTACTCCTTAGGGTCTGCTATAGGAGAAGGGGCTGTGGATCAGGGCCAATTTGTTCCCTACATACTCCTTCAGTGGAGGGACACCCTGCGGCTCTAAGGCGGGTGGACACCCAAGGGAGAAAGAAATGATGGGTATGGTAAGCCACCTGGGCTGGTGGCCTTCATGGAAAAGGGATGTTAAAGCTTGGCTTGCCACATGTCTGGAGTGTGCCCAACACCAGCCAGCCCCAGCTGGTCACAAGGGAAAGTTCATGGAGCGACCCTTAACTGGTCGCTGGGAAAGAATACAGATGGATTATGTGGGCCCCCTTCCCTGCACTAAAGCTGGGTATCAATTCATGCTGGTAATAGTAGAGGCATTCAGTAAATGAGTGTAAGGTTTCCCTACTTGGGACCAAACTGCCAAAACCACTGCTTTGCTGCTTGTTACCTAGGTCTTTGTACGCTGCGGGGTTCCCTGTATCATGGATTCAGATCGAGGGCCAGCATTTCACAGATCCCTATTGCGGCACCTTGGTGAACTGCTGGGTGTGGAGCAGCAACTCCACATCCCCTACCACCCTCAAGCCACTGGGCAAGTGGAGTGCATGAATCGCACCATCAAGGAGGAGCTTTGGAAGGGTGCCAATCTGGGAGGCACCAATTGGGCCGAGCTCTTGCCTTTTATTTTAATGTGTATCCGAGCCCAGCCTGCCAAAGCCACAGGCTTCAGTCCTCATGAACTGCTGATAGGCAGACCAATGCCTCAATGGGAAAACCTCCTCACACCCCCGCTGATGGAACAGGTCATACAGGTGAACATGGAGGATTGGATCTTCCAACTTCAGGAGCTAATCCGTATATTACACATGGAGGCTGCCCAATCAGAGGGCAAGGCTAAGGCCAAAATCAAGGTCTGGTACGATCCCCCACACAATCCCCTGGATCAAATACGAACAGGGATGTTGGTAATGTATCATGCTCACAGCCCCCGCCCCTTCCTGGTGCCTCAGTGGGAGGGTCCTTATCTGGTAGCTGACGTGATTCATCTATCTCTGGTGTGCTAATCAGCACTGGTGGCCTTATGTCTCTCGGGTAAAGTGCTATAATGCCTTAACCATGTGCCAAAAGGAATGAAGTGATTCTGTTTTTCAGGACTATGGTCATTCCTGCGGATACTTCCCATGGCTGCCTCAGTCTGGTTTGATCAGCCTCATTATCCAGCCCCGATCCGTTGGATATTGGAATGCAACAGGAATCGAAGTACTACACCCTGGAGAAAGTCCGACAAGGCCCTAATATCGAAGGCGAACAATTCCTTGGTGGCAGGGAGGAGCTTGTGGTTCAAATTGTGGTACTGCATACTACCTGGGGTTTATTCCCTATGCTCGCCAATGTAGATTTGGAGAGGTGGGGATAGGGTGTGCTACTTTACCTGAAGCACCCGAAGTAGTCAGTGATCTTAAATCTACACCATTTGTTCTACCACACACTATGGCCCATGGGGCACCCACGAATGCCCCATGCCAATCCACTCACCCCTCTCCTTCCCCTATCCCGCCATCTACTGACTCTGACACCCTCAGTGCCTGATGCCAAGCATACTTGCAAAATGGATGCAGCCTCACCAATTGCTTTGTTCAGTGGTTTAATAACAGCTCCTTAAAAGCATCCGAATATACCCACAATAGTTCAGCAAAGTGGACGTTTAAGGTGGGAGGAACGAGTGGTCTCTTAGGTCACCCAGGTCACCCAGATGATTGTTTATGCAGGAGTGTGTGCTTTCCCGCCCCTTGTTAACCCTGCGGAGAAATGATTCGGCTCTCTGGGGAACATGAACATCAGATGGAAATCTCACTCCCCACTGGATTCCCCTAAATTCTTCAGGCATGGCATGCCCTTTTTATTGGGCATGTCATGCTGCCCCCTTTTGGACCAAGGGAAAATGCACTCTAATTAAACCTCTCCCCCACCTACTCCTCCACCTCCCTCCAAATTGTCTGTAACACACCTATCCCCATGGTGGTCTATCTATTGTCTGTAACACACCTATCCCCATCCAAAGACCTGTGGTTCTTAATACATCAGGTTTACAAATATCTATCACTCTGTTCCCCACTGACTCGTACCTCAGTAATTCATTTGCTAACTGTTGTCAGTTTACTAAAGTAGGTAAGTAGGTACCAAAGAAAGAATGCTGCTATGGGCAATTATGAACTCGGTAGAAAAGAGCACCCGAAAATGACGAGCTCTCACAAACTATCTACGGGAAGGCTGGGACTCGATGCAGGAAGCTGACTCAACAGCTCGAATTCAATGCCTGGAACATACCCTGGGGCTACTGGATGCGGGGAGATTATTGCAGGGGTCTGCACTTAGCTCTACTGACCGTCTGTTGGGAAATGGCATTCTAACTCTCGAGAATATCACTTTATGAGTGAACTGGTAAACTGTGTGAAAACTATTTTGTGGGGAGAAGTATGTGGCCAGGTTCAACAAACCCTCACCAATCATCTTGTAAACCTCTTACAGGATACCCACCAAGGTTTATGGCCGTCTGGATTGGAGGGGACCAATGTAGCAAATCAATTAAAGGTGTTTTGACTCTTTAGACCCACCTGGCAGACAACCTTGAGGGACTGTACACTGGGTGGGTGTACCCTTACTGTCAGGGGCGTGGTTGGAGGACAATGGACCTCGGCCACCCTTTTACAGCTAGGGTTCGGGGGTGGTTGCAAATGAAAATGGTCCCAAGAACTCATGTGGCAAGTGATAATGGAAAATAATGACACACAGTTTCTAATGGGGTCCGAGGTGTACTATCCATGCATGGGCTTAGTGTGGGTGGGACAGAGAAATATATGGGAGGGATGGCCACAGGAACTGCCCCGCCTTCAGTGTATAAAACCCGTGTCCCCTCAGTATTGTGTGGAACAGGGAAATAAAATCTGCTGCGAGGGATCAGACGTGTCATAAACATAGAGCTAAGGGTAGCATAAAATCCCTCCTTTACCTGTAAAGGGTTAAGAAACTCAGATAACCTGGTTGGCACCTGACCAAAAGGATCAATAAGGGGAGAAGATACTTTCCAATCTGTGGGGGAAGGTTTTTGTTTGGGCTGTTGTTGTTCTCTCGGGAGACAAAAAGAGAGACCAAGCAAGTAATCCAGCTCCTACTGAATGATACATCTAAAAGTACAGAAATAGTAAGTAATGGCAAGGAAATGCGTTAGAGTATCTTTTATTTTAGCTTGTGAATTTTCCCGGTGCTAAGAGGAAGGTTTATCCCTGTTTTTGTAACTTTAAAGTTTTGCCCAGAGGGGAATCTTCTGTGTTTTGAATCTGACTTCCCTGTAAAATTACCTTCCATCCTGATTTTACAGAGGTGCTTCTCTTACTTTTTCTTTATAATAAACTTCTGTTTTTAAAAACCCGATTGGTTATTAGTGTCCTAAAAACTCAAGGGGCTGGTCGGTGCTCACCTTGGTTACTCTCAAGACTCCCCAGGAAAAGGGATGAAGGGGCTTGGGGAGATATTTTGGGGAAACAGGAACTCCAAGTGGTCCTTTTCCTGAATCTTTGTCTAACTCACTTGGTGGTGGCAGTAGTACCCATCCAAGGACAGGGAAGGATTTGTGCCTTGGGGAAGTTTTTAACCTAAGCTGGTAGAAATAAGCTTAGGGGGTCTTTCATAGAGGTCCCCACATCTGTACCCTAGAGTTTAGAGTGGGGAGGGAACCCTAATAGGCCGTGCTTGATGGCCAGGTTCTGGAGGGTGGGAAGTGTGTGGAGTGGTTGGGATTTGGACCAGGAAACTTTTCCTTGCAGCTGGAAAACTCTACTTATCAAATTCATATACCAACCATGCAATGGCTTATTGTAACCAGCCACCCAACAATACCCACTAATTGGACTATGATGGTACCAGAACACACCTGTATGAACTGGGACTGTTTGACACAGTTGCTCAGGCAGATCCAAGTTTAGCAACGCTGAACACAGGTCTTGGAAGCGCAGGACCTTCGAGGAATGAATGTCTTCACACTAACTACTGAACTGCCTGCTGATTGTACTTGGACTGATGTAGTCTGTGCCCTTCAGACAGGCCTAATGGACACTAATTCGCTTCTTGGTTGTATTACTCACATTGAAGGGGAGCTATTCATACTAATTGTATTTATGGGGTGCTTAAAATTGTGTGCTGCCCTAGCCTCTCCCCGATAGCCATACTTGTAAATTCAGTGGCTTACCCATTTTGTGACCTGTCTTCTCTCTCTCCCTGTAGCATGACTGGTGGACCAAGGTATTGGGCTAACTGAAGCCAGGGCCTCCAGCCCGAGTGCCCCGCTGTCCAGTGTGCAGGAATGAGGGGCCCCTGGGCCCTTCTTTGAAGAGAGTGGAAGTCTTTTGGCATATGTAAGGGTTAAGTAGAGACCTGGGAAACTGCTGGTGTGCAGACATGGTATTAGGGAGTAGAGGCACAGGCAGGCACTGCTGCTGAGTTTGATAGATAAAGTGTTACCACTCTCCCCTCCCTTCTCTTTATTAAGGATAGATAAGCATTGAAGCTGCATAAGGAATGTGGGGAGATAAAGGACACCTTTTGGGTAAAGCAATGATATCTCCCCCTCCCTTCCTTTCCCAGCTACATAAACGAGCTCGGGGTCATGGCCCCTTCCTCCCTTCCCTGCAAACTGATGATTAAGGGAATTCATGGCTGCAATTATGGAAACAAATGTATCTTCAAAGTAAAAAATGTCTGTAGAATATGCCAATGCTGTAAACAGTAATCAGGGGTGGGGATAATTATATTCAGTATATAGCTATTAATATTCATTGTATGGGCATTCATGTTACTCACTAAGGGTTTTGGGGGTAATGTAGGTATTTAGATACTAACTTTGATAAGCCTCTGCACGCTCTCCACTCTGCGGACAAGGAAGAAAAGAGGCAGAGGCAGAGGCAGGGCCTTGGGGAAGGGGCTGGAATCGAGGCATACCCCCTCCAGCCCCCTGCATGAGCACCCCCATGACCCCAGCCTACACCCCCAGCCCTCTGCCCACCCTGACCCCTACACCCTCCTCACACTCAGCCCCCCGCCATGACTCCTGCACCCCCCACCCATACCCAGCCCCCCACACCCCATGCCCTGACTCCTGCACTTCCCCCAACATCCCTACCCCCATTCTGAGCACCAAATGGGAGCACCCCCTGCATTCCCACCTGCACCCCTCACACCAAACAGGAGCTGCCCCAGGTAAGCGCTCCACACCCCAACCTCCTGCCCCAACCCTGAGCCCCCTCCCTAATCCTAGCTCCTGGCCAGACCCCTCACTCCGTTTTTTTTTTACAATATTTGGAAAGATCATTATGTGGCCCGTCGAGACCCTCCACGATTTTCAAGTGGTCTGTGGAAAAATAAGTTAGACTACAAGAACAATCAAGGTACCACACTTTATTTTCATTTACTTGCTATTACTTATAGGAGGAGGGTGAAGAAAAAAAGAATGAAAAACGGGGGCAGGGCGAGATAAGAGAGAATGTTCTTTTTCTTGGATGGACCCCAAGGAGGGGCCCCAAAAATGAATCTGAGCACAGGGCCAGGGGGCCCCACTAACTCTATATCCACCACTGGCTGTCATGTCACCTGGACTGGGGATACTGTGTCAGTTGATCCCCAGTCTCCAACCTACCTGGGCAGTACAGCAGACATGGCCCTGCCCACTAGGCTTCTCTTCACTCCCTAGCCCACCCACCACATGCTTCCCCCCCCCGCCCACCCCGCTTATGGCTTCGCCCTCTCACTTTTAAAAATGATTGTTTGCCCCTCCCCTCACCCCCTCAGTCTTTTCTGGCAGCTCTGTTGCCAGGTATCCAGATTTAGACTAGAAACTCCAGGAGAAAACAGGACTTGAGTGTCCGGTCAGCAGTGCTGACTAGAAACTAAAAGTCCAGTTATAGGAGTAACCACATTAGCCTCAGCTCCTCCCACTCCGAACACTCACCCCAGAGGGCTGGAAGAGAACCTGTCCTGCTGCTGCAGGAGGAGGGGCAGCTCAATGCAGAGAGAAGCAAAGAGACTGGGCTAGAACCAGGTAGGTACCCGCTCTGTGTGGGCAGGGGCGGGGGGATCCTGTTTACCCCCTTCCCAGCCCTGCTGCGCTTGCAGTTTACCCCTGGCCCTTCCCTTGCTCCAGGGACCAACCCTAGCTCCGCCCCATGTGCTTTTGCCCCCAGCCCCCTTTACAATCAATCATTCCCCAGGGGGGCCCATAAATATGTTTGGTGCCGGGCCCACAAAAAGTTAATCCAACCCAGCTCAGGATACCTGCTTTTGTTCCTGTAACCCTGACTCCCATTCCTGTTTTCTCATTTACTGTCCCCCATATCCATTTGAGCCCTGGATTTAGTGACTCCTCCCCTTAGGCTGTGGGAGGGGCTTACAGCTTTGGGGGAGATTGCACCTACCCACCTTCCTGGGACTTTGATAGGTGCAGGAATTCGTTGGAGTGCCCCTTAGTGCGCTGGAGATTGGTCCTGGCAAGAATCACCAGAATCTGAGACTTCCTGGAGTATGTGACTGGGTGGATCTCCTTATGGAAGTAGAGAAAGAACTGACAGGGATTTGAAGGGGATTTCATATTCAAACAGTCCCCTTATGTGAGCAAGAGTCAGGCTAGCTGTAATCCTAATAAAGCAAAATTTGTAGAAGCGAGGATTGTGTGAGGTGAGTGGGAAAGAACTGTGTGAGAAGTTGTTGCAACCTTGTGTTAGATAAGTATGGAATGTAGACTATAGTCTAAATAGAGGTGATAAAAATAAGATATCAGGATGACCTATGTATAAACAAAATGCAGCTGTTGCCCATTATTGTCTGTAACAACAGGTTTAAATGCTTGCTGTAATTGTTTACCTATGGAGATACCTGTTTAGCTCTCTCCTTCCATGCAATTGCTAGAGATAATAAAGTATCTGACTTGCTGCACCCAACCTGAGAGTGAGAACTCTGTTTTTCTCCAACAATTTGGGTGCTCGTCCGGGATGGCAACGCCCGCTGAGACAATGGCAACTGCTGTGGACCATTCCCCTCCGAACCCCATGGTGCCACAATAGAGGTAAGAGGCCTTTTGAAATCTCTATTGGGGTGTCGGAGGAGGATTGACCGTGGGGTCGTCTGTCCCTGTTGGGCTTACACCATCCGAACGTATTGACTGTGCAGCAAGATCAGATGCAGAGCGGTACTGGGGAAACTGTTTGCTGCCCCCAATAAAGTTAGTTTGAAGTGGTACTGAGGACTTAGTTTGCCACCCTCAATCAGGGAGATGTATGCAGTACTGGAGACTATAGTTTGGCCGCCCTCAATAAGGTTAATGCATAAGGGAAATGCATTAGGTTAATGGACCAGTGCTGAGGGATTGTTACCGCTTCACAAAGGGAGAGCGTATTGAGTCCGGGCATAAGGTAAAGATGCATTGTGGTATTTAGAAATAGAGGCCTGTGTGTGTGTGTGTGTGTGTGTGTGTGTGTGTGTATACACACACACACAGATTCAATGTTTGTGTGTGTGTATATATCTCCCCTTGTAAGTATTCTCACACTTATCAAACTGTCTGTACTGGGCTAGCTTGATTATCACTTCAAAAGTTTTTTTCCTCTTACTTAATTGGCCTCTCAGAGTTGGTAAGACAACTCCCACCTGTTTATGGGGTGTGTGTGTATATTTATTCCACTCTATATGCATCTGAAGAAGTGGGCTGTAGTCCAAGAAAGCTTATGCTCTAATAAATTTGTGAGTCTCTAAGGTGCCACAAGTACTCCTGTTCTTCTTTTTGCGGATACAGACTAACACAGCTGCTACTCTGAAACCTAGATAAGATCATACATCTCAGAGGAGTTTTTAATCACCAAAAAAAGCCTCTGACATAGTGGGAGCAATTTGTCTATTGAGGAAAGGAACGGGTTAATTTGAAATTCAGTTTGGCCCAGAGATGAAAAGAAAGCTGCTCTGCATTCAAGGTCAAGAATCAAAACAGACCATGCCAAGTACAAAGAAAAAACTGCTTTCAGCCCCAGCTGGCTGTGAAAATATATAGACAGAGGCAAACCAAAGGCAATATAAGTTACAGGACTGAGATTACGTTTGCAAAGCTTAGGTGTCCAGTGAGATCCAACAGTCTGACTTTGTAACCCTGGAGCTGGCGTGGTTTGGGGATGCTGAAGAAGCCACAGGCAGCTGGCCTGGACCTGAATTTCTGAAAGAGATGCCAGGGGAGACCCTGGGGTGTAAAAGAACGCCCCCCCCCCCCCCCAAGAGCGGAAGCAAGTTGGAGATTCTGGACAAGCTGTATACAGGATAATCTCCTGTCCACCTCCCCCCCCCCTTCTCTGGACGTTCTACACAGACATGGCCAGTCTGGACGTACGTGTATGAGTATGAAAGGGCTTGGGGCATTAACGTTTTTCTTCCCCCGAGTGATGTGGGAGCGTTCCCAACACTATCTGTTGTTGTTTTATTAATGAAGCTTTAAAATTCAGTCATATGGTGTGTTTTCTTTATCTTCCCCAACGATCCTGCGGTTTCAGCCTGACCACCTGACACAAGGGATAGATTGGTAACAGATTTCTGTCACAGTTTGGTGGAAAATTGAATAAGGGGGGAGCCCTGTAGAATGCACACCATCTATTTGTTTTGCCCTTGTTATTTTATGTTTGCTTTGCTTGGTACTTTTGGTGTTATATGTTGAGGATTGCATGATTAAAGGTATGCCCACTTTCAGCCGAAGTAAGTCTGAGAACTGGAGAGGGGTTTAGCATTCTTCTCTCCACCCCTGTTGGTGGAGACAGAGTGCAGGTGGGTGTAATCCTACTTGTAGAAGTCCAGGTTGGTGGAGGGGAGGACTCAGGGAGTCTCACTCCACACATATAATCCTTGGTGCACACGATCTTAGCCATAGCATGCCTAGGGTACAAAGAGGAAATTGAATAGTTAAACGCCAATGGGCTATGCATTTTTGCCCAGGTGGCAAGCCTCACGGGGGAGGACTCGAGTAGCCTTGTGAGTAAGAATGTTTAAGGGAAGAGACCAGGAAGGGTGGGGGCTAGTTGAGAAGCCCACCCTCCTAGCTAAATTGGTAGTGGAACAAGCCGGTGTCCATGGAAGGGACGGTTCAGCGAGGAAAGCAGGATCAGGCCCATGCGGGCAGGCAGCAGTTAGAGAGATTGGAAAACAGGTTGGAAACTTTGAGGGCATAGTAGAAGGAAAAGAGTAAGTAAGTATAAGCATGGGGATTTCAAATCCCCAGGACAATACTTGAAATGATTATTTTAGTTGATAAAAAGTGTCCTTTGGGAGACAAGCAAGTGATCTAAGGAAAGAGTGAGACATTAACTCTGTAGTTGCTAGAGGGAATTAAGCAGTTGAACTTCGTAAAATGCTAAAGAGGGAAATTCTTGGTGTCTTTGAAATGTTTGTAAATAAATCCAGGCAAAGAAGTTATTTGATTGCAATCATTTGGCTGTGAACAATTTAGTCAAATTAGCTAAAGGAATGTAAATATACAGTACTATTTAATTAAAATCCTATTAGGCTCTAAGGGGCTACAATAAGTGGTGTTTTCTTTCAGATCGTTGTGTTTGAAAACAGGAGTTAAAAGTAAAAGGCAATCAAAAAGTCTGGTAAAGTTAATTGTGTCCCTTTTTAAGTAAGAATCTTTAAGCTGTGGATAGCTTTGGATCCAGAAGCAAGCCAGAAAGCAACTGTATTAATGCAAATTATCTAACTGTTAAGGTAGAAGCCACTGAAACCTGGGCTGTTTATGAAACAAATACAAGAAAATATGGGGTAATTCCTCTGTTTTGCCTGAAATCAGCAAGGGTATTTGTATAAAAAGGAAATATTTTAAGCAATGACTGACTGCCCAGAAGGGGTAGACCTATGTTCTTTTTGTCTTTCAGAAAATCAGAGAAAACTGATGCCAGCTGAAAAGCAATCAACATAAGATGCATTTACTGGTACAATAGGAATTATGTTCTGCGTTCTATGTCCTGTCTTGTGGTGTTTGTCTTGTGGCCAGAATTGTTGTGTTTAATATTTTCATAGGATAGTCTAGTTCAAAATCAAATAGAAGGGTTAAATCAAAATGCAGATACTTGTTTTATTCAACTTGAAATACAAAGTGTTTGGATAAATCAGGAAAATGTGATATACTAAAGTCTAATGCATTTTGCATAAGTAAGAAAAAGAAACTTCATTGGCCTGATCTTTTAATTGAAAAAAAAATTGTTAAAATTTGCACACCAACAGTCTTTGGAAGCAAGGACATGAAAGGTTAACCCACTCCCCATATTGCACATGGGATCCTTCTGGCTACCCCAGATTTCTAGCCAGAGGGCTGGGGAGAGAGGAAAGCTATTGGACAAGAGAGGTTGTACTGAGTGGACTCCTCAAAAGTGGGTGTGCTGGTCCTGGCTTGTTGCTCCAAAGCTCTGTAATAAAGTTATTTTACTGGAAGGGTATATGTGGCATACATTGAATAATAAGACTAATGTACTGTCTAATGGCAATGTGTATGTGTTCTTTATTGGGAAAAAGTGTATGAGTGAAGAGTGGAAGTTTCCTTTGTAGGTTAAAATAAGCCAAGAAGGGAGGCTTGAATGTGCCCAAGTAGCTGTATAGTCTGCAAAACACTGCCAGGCATTAATGAAATGTGTTAGGTTTCTTTTCTCACAGGTAAAAGAAGCGCTACCCAAAAGCCCTAGCAGCCCTGCCTCTCCTTGGAACCAGGAGATTGGATCTATGTAAAAGTCCATCAATGAAAGACTGCTTTGGCTCCATGCTGGAAAGGCCCTTTTCAAGTCCTGTTAACCACCAATACCGCTGTGAAATGCCAAGGACTGCCTACCTGGATCCACACTTCTCATTGCAAAAAAAAAAAAAAAAAAAAAAAAAGACCCCTCCACCTGGAGATGACTCTCTGACTGATGATCAGCCTATTTCTCCTTCTAGCTCTTCTGTGCCTTCTGGACGGCAGGGGAAAAGGACAAGATGAAGTGCTAGTAACCTTTCCCTTGTCCAGTGACAGACCTACTGTGCCTTTGGATTTTTTCTAGAAGAATCAAACCATTACAGTGTGATGTGCTAGTAACCTCTCCCCTGTACCATGCTGAACCATGACTGTTTCAGGAAAAAAAGAGAAGAAGGAACACTCGCTCCACTGAAACCACCAAAGTCCAGGGATTCCTGACCACAAAAGACATTAAGAACTGACCCTGGTGAAGAAACAAAGAATTATACACTGGTAGGAAGGAACTTGTGGGACCCATGCTTGGGAATGTGGTATTGATTGGATTTTGGGGTTTATTCTACAGGCTGTGCCCTGTGTTTTTGGATAAGTACCTTCAGCATGTATTGCCCTCCCTAACTGGATTTTAAATGACAAATACCAAAGGCACCTTGTTGCCACTGCCCCTGCCATCTCCTCCATTACACTATTACCCCTGTAACACACCCAAATACAGACACTGCCATATATCTGATAAAAACCAATGGCCAAGGCCTTCACACTTTAGTGATTTATTTAAATATTGTTTGAAAAAAATATTTTTAAAGTTCAGGATATCCCATATAAGCAAACAATTGAGTGGAAAAAGACTGGTCAGAGGAGATAAAAGTATATGACATCACTACAAATGAGCTTCAAGAATTTGAAATTAAGGTTTTATAATGGGTTTGACATAATGGCCATTCCAGGGATCTGTAGTATATTGGGGGAAGGGGTCCTTATTGTTTTGGTTACCCAATTAGTAAATAATCAGACTCATACCCAGAGAGTGTGTTCTGCCACTGGAAGTTTTACTTGTACTGAAATGATCCCAGTAACTAATAATGTAACCTGTACCCTATTGCAATATACCCCCTCTTATGCCATTAATGCCAATGCCTCTCGGAAGTATATAAAGGTGTACAACCAACAGATGTGGTATAGTACTACACCAAAGAGAGATGCATTAGGATATCGATAGACTGTGATTAATCCCCATTAGGGACTATAAAATTTACCCTGCCCCTATCCAGGTTTCAAATCACTTTCATGTATTCAAATTGCTCCAAGGGAGCTGCTATTTGGCTAGCAGAGCAAAGGGCACAGGTCTCCTCTAGGAAGAAAAGAGGCTTAGCTGGACACCTATGAGATGGTGCAAATAGTGCAGCAGCAATTTGGAATATTTTTAAAAGCCAACAACATGATGAGAAATTAGGGCAACTAGAAAAGGCCACTGGCCTTATTACTGGAGCACAGATGACCCAGGTGCAAGCTGGAGTTGGTGAATTACATGTTATTTCTGCCCTTAGTTCAATAACCAGGATTTGTGGACAGAGATGGTATTGAATGTCACTGAGACTGGGAAGGTATTGCAGTGGGATTTGGCATGTTCACAATTCCTGAATGACGAGCTGATGGCCACTCGGAGTGATCTCGAGCATGAGGCATGGCCCACTGCCCTTACAGACACTTCCGGGCTACCATCTGATCTGTGGCCATGGAGATATACTTGGAGATTTTCAGGATAGAGTTGTATATACTCACAGTGCTCCTCCCAAGCATATGGGCCGATAGGAGGGATGTGGGCTCCCACATACCGAATCCTGCCGGGTCCATGGGGAGGATGCATGTGGGACTGGATTATTCACCATGACATCTGGGAAATTAGACCACGTGGTAATGCCTAGCTGATTTGTTGTTAGTGCTCCTGGAATACCACCGGACATTTGGATGGGGATAGGGAGTCAATGGACATTTTGGCCATTACAACCTCCACAGCTTCAGTGTATATATAAACTGAAGGCAGGGAAAGTTGTCACTGTTCATGACAATGTTTGCTGGGAGGGTAGGGGACTAGGAACTACCCTGACAGGACACCTACTTTTTCAAGCTAATGATAGCTGTGTACATGTTAAAACCACCACGGTGTGATATATACATTTTAATCTTACTACTGCTTCAGGCAACCATATTATTTACTGGCCTGTGGATAGAGTTTTACAAGCCCTTAGGGTTCAGATATCCTTTAATTGGATTAGTTTAGTACCTGATTCATTTCAAAATTTGCTTTCACTGTTACCATCAACTACTTCAATCTAAGGGGTTGTTGTACAATTTTAGTCACAAAGCACAATACATCATACTTAGTACATAAAGTAGACACTCTATAAACTATATGAAAGGCATACTTTTCAACTTGATATATATTTTGAAGCATATGAATTTGCCCTTGTAATTCAGAGATTCAATTGTACAACAACCCCTTAGATTGAAGTATTTGATGTAGAATCTGCCATCCAAGGCTTGATGCAAATGGAGGTTTAAGAATGTTAGCTGTGCTAGAAGCACAAAAGAGGGGTGTGTGGAAGTAGAGAAAGAACTGACAGGGATTTGAAGGGGATTTCATATTCAAACAGTCCCCTTATGTGAGCAAGAGTCAGGCTAGCTGTAATCCTAATAAAGCAAAATTTGTAGAAGCGAGGATTGTGTGAGGTGAGTGGGAAAAGAACTGTGTGAGAAGTTGTTGCAACCTTATGTTAGATAAGTATGGAATGTAGACTATAGTCTAAATAGAGGTGATAAAAATAAGATATCAGGATGACCTATGTATAAACAAAATGCAGCTGTTGTCCATTATTGTCTGTAACAAAAGGTAGAAATGCTTGCTGTAATTGTTTACCTATTGAGAGACCTGTTTATTATCTCTAGCAATTGCATGGAAGGAGAGAGCTAAAGTATCTGACTTGCTGCACCCAACCTGAAAGTGAGAACTCGGTTTTTCTCTGACACTGTAACGGGGTTGGGACTCACCACCGTGGTGCCTCCTACTGGTTGTTCCGGGAATTAGCTCAGTCCAGTGGAGCGCCCCCTCCTGGTGGTGTCCCGTCCGTCGTCTCGCCCTCGGTTGGCGTGTCTGAGCCCACGTCGCTCACCAACTCGTGGCGTCCTCTTCGGGACCACTGCCCTCCGGCAGTGCCCCTCTGTCTTTCCACACCCCCTTCCGGGGGGGGGGGGTCAATCGGCAGTCTCCTCGTCCAGCCACGGTAGTCAACCACACCCCCCAAAGTCTAATCCCTCCTGTCAGGGATCTGGCGTGGTCTGTACTGGCCGCTCCCTACAGCCAATGGCTAGATGTACTGCAAGGGGGTAGGGGGGAAACCCATGCCCGCCCTCTACTCTGGGTCCCCACCCAGGGACCCTCTGGCGGCGGCCTTGCTGTCCTCCTACTCTCCCCTCGTCTGTCCGCTTCCCTGGGCCGCTTCCCCTACGGCCCCTTGCACCCGCTACGCCCTTCCACTCAGGGCCTGCAGCCTGGCAGGCCTCAGGCTAGAGCTCCCCTCTGCTCCCTGAGCCTGGCCAGCACTGCGCTGTCCGCAGTGCTAGTCTCCCAGTTTGGAGATAGACCTTCCCCTCTCAACGTCCTGGGACAGACTGACTGCTCTCTCTCCCTGAGCAGCCTTTTATAGGGCTGAGCCTGGCCCTGATTGGCTGTCTCCAACCTGGGCCCTGATTGGCTCCCAGTAAGCCCTTCTCTCATTGGCCGTGTGTCTGTGCAGGCCCACTGGCCTGCCGCAGCCCATACTCTCAGGGAGTGGGGCAGCTGCCCCACTACAGACACCCTGGACCTTTGAGGAGCTTGTGCCCGCCCACTTCCCGGAACCCAATAGGTACAGACACCCTGGAACTCGGTTGGGGCATGGGGCTTTCCACTTCCCATATCCCCACGCATGTACACCAAGAGCTGAGGGCAGCCTTACTGCCAACCTGTCGGATCTTTCTTGAGTGCGTCCTGCAGGAAGGTGCTCCCTGCCCACCTTTCACTTTTGGCCCTTTGGGCCTTGTTATCGGGTCCCTGACCCAAGAGCCCGCCCCCCTCCTCTGAATAACCTGAGCCAGTTGTGTGACTTGCAGCCAGTTCATTTCCGAACCGCACCTAGGGAACAGCTGTATGCACTCGTGCTCCATATTTTCATTTTCTCACCCTCATGTCCCTCCCTGACACTAAGTGGCAGGAACTTTAATCATCAGTGAAGGGTGAGGAACCCCGGTGGGCCAGTCTGTAATTCACCTTGGTCCCATGGCCCACCGGGGATATCAGCTGGCAGCTCCTTCATGGAACTGTGAGCACAGGCATGTATTTGGCATGGTTGACCCTCCCCTCCCCCAAACCTGCCCCTTCTGTGGCATCAGGGAGACCCCTGGCAGATGTCTACCTTCAGTGTGCCAGGTTGCAGCCCCTTTTCTGGCTCCTCCAGAACCTTCTCCTCAGGTTCCAGCTACACTTTTCCCTGCACCTTCTGATATATGTATACCCCAGCCATGGCCCGATGAAGTCACAAAACCTCATCAACTTCCTCCTGGCACTGGCTCAGGTGTCCATCCACCACACCTAGAGGAGGATGCTGGACTGGGAGGTGCTCTGCAACTGTGGAGCCTATTTCTGCTCCTGGCTTGGTTTCAAGATCCAGGCAGAGTTTCTCTGGGCCACATTTGCTGGCTCCCTAGACACCTCTGAGGAGGGGTTCTCTGCTCAGTGTCCTCATCTGGATCCCTGATTTTGAAACTGTAACCCTTCCTGTTGTCCCTGTTTTCTCATTACTTGTCCTCTGTATTTACTTGAGCCCTATGTTCAGTAGCTCCTCCCCTTAGGCAGGGGGAGGGTTCTTCACCTGTGGGCCGGGATGCACCCACCCATCCCTGGATTCCCAATAGTTCTAGGCCTTCATTTCTGATAGTGGAGGGCATAAAATGAAGAACTTGAACAAGTGCCCTGGTTTTCAGATGTGCTCCTTTTGCTTCTTTGAGTGCCCAGATTTCAAAAAAATTCAGCTTAAGTGTCTTGGCCAAGATCAGCTGGATGGTTTCTGGCAGGCAGGGGCAGAGCCCACATCTCTTGATAATTTTAGTTACAAGACCATTCTTCTCATTGGTACATTCCAATTAAATGCACATTGTGGCAAATTGCTGGCACTACTATGATGGGTCCTGTGCTTTCTCTTCTTGTGGGGGTGTTCAGGGCACTGTTTCTCGCCCCTAATCTGGGGTATTAACTGTCCCCCTAGTATCCCAGAGGCCCACTAATATTCCAGGGACCTGGGCCCACCCTCTACTCTGGGTCCCAGACCAGGGGCCCTAGGGATAGTGACAAACCACTTGAACTAGTGATTCCTTCCCCTGGGCTACTTCCCTCTCTGGCCCTTCAGCTTGTGGGGCTTCCTGCCCTCTCTCTGCTTGGGTAAGGTTTCTCCCAACCCTTTGTGCCTATGGAGTCCCTTTGCTCTGTACAAGCCAGGTTTCCCTTTACCTAGAGTCTTGGTCTTCTGGCCTGCCACAGTACTTTTCCAAACTCTCATCTGCTCTGCTTCAACTCCTCCACCTGTCTGATTGAAGCAGGGGAGTTTTATTGGGTGACTAGCTTCAGGTGCTCTAATTGGCTTAATTGCCTTCAGGTGCTCTAATTAAACTGTAGCAGCCTCTCTTTCCTCTACAGGGAATAAGGCTCTCCTCATCCTGGGGCTTACACATCTCCCATATTTAAAATTAATGGAGATATCCCATCTCCTAGAACTGGAAGGGACCTTGAAAGGTCATCAAGTCCAGCCTCCTGCCTTCACTAGCAGGACCAAGTACTGATTTTGCCCCAGATTCTTAAATGGCTCCCTCAAGGATTGAACTCACAACCCTGGGTTTAGCAAGCCAATGCTCAAACCACTGAGCTATCCCTCCCCCCTCTTCTGCTGCCCTCTTGCCATGCTGTATCACATATCCACCCATCGCCATGGGGTTGGGCTACTTGGGATGAGAGGCAGTGCTGTCATGACAGGCCATCAGCGTTGCCGTGTTGGCTTCCAGCCGTATGCTGTACCCGGAAATGGAAGGGTTGCAAGGACAGGAACCATCTAGTCACTCTCGCATTCTTCTCCTTGTTTCTGTGCATCCACTGGAGCGGGGCGTGGTCTGTCACGAGGGTAAACTGCTGCCTCAATAGATAGTAGCAGAGAGTCTCCATAGCCCATTTTACTGCCAGACATTCCTTTTCAACAACGGCGTACTTTTGTTCCCTAGGGAAGTGTTTCCGGCTGAGGCACAGGATCGGGCGTTCCTCCTCCCTTCCATCTGTGAAAGGATGGCTCCTAGCCCTACCTCTGAGGAATCTGTTTGTAGGACGAATTCCTTTTCAAAGTCTGGGGCTATGAGCACTGGATGACAGCAAAGGGCTGTTCTTAAATCTGCGAATGCGCCTTCCGCTGCATCAGTCCACTTTACTATCTCGGGTCCCCGAGCTTTTATCAGGTCCGTCAATGGCCCTGTTCTTCTGGCAAAATGAGGGATGAATCTCCGATAGTACCGTAGTTTCCCTAGAAATGCTCTGACCTGCTTTTTGCGGACCGGTCGAGGCCAACCTTGTATTGCCTCCACTTTGTTCCATTGGGGTTTCACCAAGCCTCTCCCTACTACATACCCGAGGTATCTGACCTCAGCTAGCCCTATCACGCACTTGGGAGGGTTGGCAGTGAGGCCGGCCTTCCGAAGGGCATCTAGCACCACTTTTACTTTTCCTAGGTGTGTTTCTCAGTCAGGGCTATGGATGACTATGTCGTCTAAATAGGCGGCGGCATACTTGGCATGGGGTCGCAGCAACTTATCCATAAGTCATTGGAATGTTACAGAGGCCCCAGGGAGTCCGAAAGGGAAGACAGTGTATTGGAACAGGCCATCGGGTGTAGAGAAGGGAGTCTTCTCCTTGGCATCCTTGGCAGGGGAATGTGCCAATATCCTTTGGTCAGGTCCAGGGTGGTTAGGTATCCGGCCTTGCCTAATTAATCAACTAGCTTGTTGATGCGTGGTATCGGATAGGCATCGAATTGGGACACTTCATTCAACTTCTGGAAGTCGTTGCAAAACCTCAGGGTGCTGTCAGGTTTGGAGACTAGGACGATAGGGCTGGACCACTGGCTGTGGGATTCTTCAATAACCCTGAGTTCCAGCATCTTCTTCACTTCCGTCCTAATTTCTTCCCTTTTAGCTTCCAGTATTTGGTATGGTCTTAACCTCACTCTTACTCCCGGACTGGTGACGATATGATGTTGGACCAGTGTTGTACGGCCCAGCGGTGTACAGAACACGTCTTGGTTCCTTTGGATCATATCAATGACCTCTGTTCATTGTTCTGGGGTTAATTCGGGGGATATCCTCACCTGCCCCTGTGGGTCGTCTGTCTGGGGAGGAGCTCCCTGAATGACCAGGCATGTCTCTCGGTCACGCCAGGCCTTCAGTAAGTTGACGTGGTAGATCTGCTCTGACCTTTGGTGGTCTGGTTGCCTGACCTTATAGTCCACCTCCACAATGGCTTCCACTATCTCATACGGCCCATGCCAGCTGGCCAGGAATTTGCTTTCTGCTGTCGGCACTAGCACCATCACCTGTTCTCCCGGCTGAAAACTCCGTACTTTTGCCCAATGGTTATAGTATGTCCATTGGGCCTCTTGTGCTTTTTCCAAATGTTCTCGTATTATGGGGGTTACTCGAGCTATTCGCTCTCTCATCTGTGTCACGTGCTCAATGACATTCTTTCCTGGGTTGTGTTGTTCTTCCCAATCCTCCTTGGCGATATCTAATATTCCGCATGGGTGGCATCCGTATAGTAGCTCAAAGGGAGAGAAACCGGTAGATGCCTAGGGAACTTCCCGTATTGCAAACATTAGGTACGGTAGAAGGGTATCCCAGTCTTTTCCGTCCTGTGCTACCACCTTCCGGATCATACTTTTAAGGGTACGGTTAAACCACTCGACCAGGCCATCTGTTTGTGGATGGTAAACTGAGGTCCGTAGGGCCTGGATGTGGAGCAGGGTGCATAAGTCCTTCATTAATTTCGACATGAAGGGAGTTCCTTTGTCAGTCAGGATCTCCTTAGGGATGCCGACTCTGGCAAAAACCTGGAATAGTTCTTTTGCTATTGCCTTGGATGTGGGGTTTCTTAAAGGAATGGCTTCTGGGTACCATGTGGCATAGTCAAGGATGACTAGTACGTTTCCGTGGCCCCATGCTGATCTTTCTAGCGGGCCCACTAGGTCTATGGCTATCCTTTCGAAAGGGACTTCAATAATAGGCAAAGGTACTAATGGGGCCCGCAAGTGAGGTCGGGGGCTATGCAACTGGCATTCTGGGCAGGAGGAACAATAGCGTTGGACTTCCACGCATATTCCTGGCCAATAAAACCTTCTTAGGACTCTATCCAGTGTCTTGTCTACTCCTAGATGTCCCCCAAATAAATGACAGTGAGCTAATTCTAGTACTGCCCTTGTGTGTTTCCGTGGGACTAAGAGCTGCTCTACTTCTTCCCCTCATATTTGCGCTATACGGTACAACAGATTGTGTTTGAACACATAATATGGCCTTGGGCCTTTGGTCTTTCCCTCCCTCGGTATGCCATTTACTTCCGCTACCTCCTCCCTCACATTTGCATATAACAGGTCATTGGCTTGGTCCTGTCCGAAATTCTCACATGCGGTACCGATCTGACCTAATTTCAGGTGTCCTATTTCAATTCCGCCCCCTGGGTTGCTCCTACTTGGGCTAGAAACTGCCTCCGAGTCCTCACTGGCTGAATTGTCTCCTGGCCTCCTCCTCACCTACCAACAAGGGAGGCTTTTTGGTTCCCTGCTAGAATCCTGGTCCCTCGTCCTTTATCTGCCCTCCTTTCCCACCTAGACTTTCGGGGTTTCCCGGGGGATGAAAATAACTCTGGGGCAAATCTGGCAAAAATTGGGGTGAGGCTATCTGTAGGTTCCTCTGTCTCAGCCCGGGGGTTGCTACCCTCCTCTGGCTCTACTGGGGGAAGTAGGCTCCCAAACCCTGGGAAGTCCCTACCAATTAAGACCGGGTAGGGGAGTCTGGGGGCCACCCCTGCAGTTACCCTGGTAGTGTTCCCTGGATCTCAATCCATACTGAGATTGTGGGTAAAAATTTACGGTGCCATGAACAGACATTACCCCTGTGATTAGTGGGTCTTGCCCCACCCACTTCCCCGAGACCAGTGTGACAGCACTCCCAGAATCCACTAATGCTATGGTCTCAATACCATTCATTTATCAACCTCGTATACTCATGTGGGGTCATTGTGACCCCTAGCAGGTCAATTAGGCCACATTACTCCCCGTGATCCCCCAGATTGCACTGCTAGGCTCTTCCCTGCTGGGACATTGGGCTGCTTTATGACCCAATTTTCCACACTCGTAACACCGACCCCTTACCCCAGTTGCCGCCCTCTGGCTGGGGCTATTTGGCCGGCCCCCCAAGCCCTCTCTTCCCAAAACCCCAGGTCCCTTCTTGGCTTCGGGCCATTCTTCGGTGTCTTTCTTCCCAGTTATGGTTCTCCTGGAGTTCTCAACAGTCTGGGGCCTTGGGTTTGGGACTGGCTTCCTGGTTTGCCATGTCTCACCCTCTGGGGTCTGGAACAGTTCATGGGCTGCCACCTGTCTTTCCATGAGGGAGACCAACTCATCATAGGTAGAGGGATCATTCTGGCCAACCCAGGCCCGGAGGCCTGGTGGTAGCCCTCTCATATACCAGTCCAGTACCAGGAGCGCCATCATTTTCTCAGAGCTGAGGACCTTAGGGCACAGCCATTTCTGGGTCAGGTGGATCAGGTCAAACAATTGTGATCGGGGTGCCTTGTCCTCTGTATACTGCCACTCATGGAACCTCTGGGCTCGCAATGCCGTCGTTACTCCGGATCTGGCCAGGATCTCTGCCTTCAGCTGGGGGTAGTCTCCTGCTGGGCCGCAGTGGCTTGTATTAGGACCTTGACTATGTCATCCATTTTGGGGATGGGAGAATTTTGGCTAACCCTGGTTTAAGTCCACAGTGCGTGATCCCACCTTTGACACCACATGTGGCAAATTGCTGGCACTACTATGATTGGTCCTGCGCTTTCTCTTCTTGTGGGAGTGTTCAGGGTGCCGTTTCTCACCCTTTATCTGGGGTATTAACTGTCCCACTAGTATCCCAGAGAAGGAGAGTGGAGAGGAGGGACCCGGGCCCGTCTTCTACTCCAGCTCCCAGCCCAGGGGCCCTAGGGATAGTGGCAAACCACTTGAACTAGTGATTCCTTTCCCTGGGCTATTTCCCTCTCCGGCCCTTCAGCTTGTGGGGCTTCCTGCCCTCTCTCTGCTTGGGTAAGATTTCTCCCAACCATTTGTGTTTGTGGAGTCCCTCTGCTCTGTACAAGCCGGGTTTCCCTTTACCTAGGGTCCTGGTCTTCTGGCCCACCACAGCACTTTTCCAAACTCTCCTCTGCTTCCCTCCAAACTGCTCTCCTCCAAACTGTTCTCTGCTCCAACACCAAACCACTCTACTTCAATTCCTCCAACTGTCTGATTGAAACAGGGGAGTTTTATCAGGTGACTGGCTTCAGGTGCTCTAATTGGCTTAATTGGCTTCAGGTGCTCTAATTAAACTGTAGCAGCCTCTCTTTCCTCTACAGGGAATAAGGCTCTCCTCATCCTGGGGCTTACATATCTCCCATTGATCACTCTCCTGCTGCCCTCTGGCCATGCTGTATCACAACTTTCTCTGGAATGCTAACTGCTTTGATGGAAGAGTTCATCCTGTCTCTGGCTGATGCTAAACCTGTTGTACCAGAGATGACTTTCCCTTGAGGCTCAAAAATACTACTGAAATGTTTTTACCTTTGGAATAGGCCACATTGCAAATGTGTCAGCCATTTTCAAATATATTTACAGGGTGGGGTGGCAGGAGACCTGAAAGCTCATCATCCCTTCAGCCTCACCAAGCTCGATCTTGATCTCACTTACACCAGTTTTTCACTAAGGTAAAACTCCATTTATTTCAGCAGAGTTAGTTCAATTTTTCCCCCCATAGGTGACAGGAGAATCAGGCCCAGTATATTTGCTGCCCACTCATCCTGCTTTCCTCCTTGGCTGGGGTTATAAAGAAAGCAATTTCGTTAAAATAGGAAAAGAAATGAATAGATTTTTCTCCCTGCCCTGCTCCTTTCTATGGTTCATGCAACCTCCAGGGCATGAAGCTTATCATGAACCAATGGGACAATTTTGTGAGAGTACTTTTAATAGTATGAGGAGCTCATCCCACTACGAGAGCACTTTTACTTACAGTGAAACTCCCTGGGGAGCACTTACACATTTTATACACACACACACACACATATATATATAAGAATGTGCGATTTTACATATATATAACGCTACAATTGACAGATATGAGCTCTATAAAGACAGACTTAAACAGTAATAGCTATTGCACCAACTGTATTTAAATTACAGGTTGGTGAAGATGCAGATTTGCTTCAACCAACAAATGTAGTGATTTGTTGCCAAACAGCTAATAGTCCTTGCATCAAATAGTCCTAGCAGAAATATTCATTCTCTGCATTTATTGCTAACTGGGAAATCTTTTCACAGTTTGTTTAATTTTTGGTGTGAATTACCCATGGATAATTTTCCATTTATCTCCTTGGATTCAATGAAAGTTTCAAATCTGAATTTGCTTCAGGAACAACCATGTTGCTCATCTCAGAATGTTTTCTACCTGGTTTCTCACTTTTACCACATGCCTGATGTGTAAACCCAGCCTGCTATCAAACAGCCAGCCATACCCAGAGGTGGCCTTCCCTTGTCTCTTGGTTTGTTTAATCTCAGCCTCTCCCTGTGGTGAGCCCTGGAAACTGCACAATTCATCTGGCAAGAAAAACATCCACTACGGGGAAGACTTTCAGAAAGGATTTAATAAAAAAGGGCACAAATTCAAGCTGAAGAAATTATAGGCATAAAAAAGCAGGAAACTTACACACTCTCCAGATGATGGGAAATTATACAAAGAAAGCTTATGAACCTTTTCCCACTCATTCTTGTATTTCCTGCAATTTCACACAAATCCTATAAAAACACCTGCTTCGTCTATCTACCAAGCAGGGACTGTCTCTAGGCTGATGGTGTCTCTGCTCATGACACAATGGGGAAAAGACTCTAGGCCATCATTTCTGAGAGAAAGAGTTGAAGCGTTTACATCATCACAGGGTTATTTTGTCCAATCAAATTGTTATGATATTGAATCCCCTGAGTCACCATGTCCCACATCATCATAACCTGTGTCTCCAGGAGGCAGGGACGGGGTTTCCTTCTCCATCCCAGAGACAACTTCACTCCTTAGCGAGTGCAGACTCCAACCTGAAAACACCAAGGGAGATACATACAGTCCATGGATCCATTCAATGGTTATGTGCAGCTGCAAAGCAAGGTGAAGTGCACTTTACAGCAGTGGTTCTCAAACTTATTTGATTGTGGCCCCTTTCTTTGTATCCATAGTAACTGACACCTCTCCTCCCCGCCACACAAGTACATATACCAATTTTTTTAAAAAATCAACATGCAACTTTCAGTAAATATGAAAAACAGTAGGGCATTGAATCAAAAAGAGCCATTTAAGCATATAACTCTCCAGCCACCCAGCTCAAAGGCAGCACTGCTGCCAGCAGCTGCGGAGAAGTGAGAGTGGCAACACCAGACCATGACATCCTTACTTCTGCACTGCTGCTGGTGGCAATGCTGCTGTCAAGGTGTCACCCCCACTCTGAACTTTAGTGTACAGATGTGGGGACCTGCATGAGATAACCCCTAAGTTTATTTACCAGCTTAGGTTAAAACCTGGTACTCCTCTGCCACCACCAAATGATTTAAACAATAAACAGGGAAAGGACCATTTGGAGTTTCTCTTCCCCCAAAATATCTCCCTCCCAAGTTCCTATAACCCTTCCCTGGGTAGACTGGAGAGACTTCTTCACCAATTCCCTGGTGAACACCGATCCAAAAACCCTTGGATCTTAAAACAAAGAAAAATTAATCAGGTTTTAAAAAGAAAACTTTTAATTAAAGAAAAAGTGTGAAAGGGATACCTCTGTGAGATTAGCATGCAAGGAAATCTCACAGACAACAGATTTAAAACACAGAGGATGTCCCTCTGGGCAAAACCTTAGTTACACAAATTTGATTCTCCCTCTTATGCAAAAAGAAGTCACAAAAGAAAATAAAAGTAATCTGAGAGATTTCTTCTCTAATACTCACTACTTTTAAGAAAAGTTAGATGGCTGATTCCTGGATCCTTCACTCCGGCACACACTTACTGAACAGACAAAAATCTGATTACCCTCCTCCCTTTTTTATATATCTTATCTTTTTATTGATCCTTTTGGTCAGGTGTCAGCTAGGTTATGTGGGGTTCTTAACCCTTTAGAAGTAAAAGAGGAGCTAACCTTTAACTGTCTGTTTATGACAGCTGACTTCAAAACTGGGCACCCGGACAAAGCCACCACTCTCTGCTCTGGCTTCTCATGCCGCCCCAGAATATATTCTGTGCTGCCAAGTCTGAGAACCTCTGTTCTACAGTATGGATGGGAATCGTTCCCCCTTCAGTCTTGGGTCTATGACAAGTTCTAATCCATCATCTCTATACATAGTCTGGAGATTAAAACCTTTTGTTTCCAGAGCAGGTAAAGTTGCCAAGTGCCAGCTGTAACTACCTGTCACTTCATTTACAAAACCGAAACACTTACCAGCAAGGAGCGCTTAGTTAAGAACATTGTAAGTTTCACTCTGCCCAGCAATGAACATTAGCATGTTATTCTTATCAAGTACTAATCAATGCACATTTCATCACCACTGCACCTCCTCTGGGGTGGCTGATGGTGTCTCTGCTCATGACACAATGGGGAAAAGACTAGAGATATTGGCCAAGGACAATGGGCAAATCCCATCCCAGATTTTACAGGATGTGTCATGGGATCTTTATCACTAGTGCAGCAGTAACAGGACTTTGGTGTATAGGATTCTGCCCAAAAGATACACGCCCAGTGAACTGGTGGGAATCCAGCACATCCAGGGCGTGGCAGCCACACAAGATTTGGAAGAAGGATCCTAGGTATCTTGCTGGTTTGATCACAAAGTACCACCCAGCAGGGACCCTGCTGTTCCTCTCCCCATGGCAGGCACTGAAGCCTCTGCTTTGAGGGAATGGAGAGACAAGGGAAGGAGAATTTGTCTCACAGGCGTTGGGTTGGCCAGAGCTGTTCCTTTGCTGCGTACCCCACATTTCCAGCTACTCTATTATGCAGAGACAGTGTGAAGTGCAAACAGATCTCCACTCACCTGTCTGGGAATCCCTGTCATTCTCCCCAGTGCCTTTCTCATTATTCTGCCCCAAACAAGGGTCACCTTCAGTGTCAGACACTTCTCTGGCATCATCATAACCATCCCCTGTGACATCTCCAGGAAGGGCAGGGGCATCTGATGTGAAGATGTGAAGTAATTAAGAGAAGACGAGGGTGAGGGGGAGTTCTAGAAAGAAGTGACTGGGATCTAGTCCAGAGGGATTGTTCCACGAGGCATTTGGTTACAACAATTACAAATGTAAATGACTTGGAATTGTCCAGAGTTTGTCTCCAGCTTCCTAAACTTGACATTATTTTTAAAATGTCTTTTCAATGCGTTCTCCTGATAACGTTTACCCCATAAACTGCAATCAGTCTCCAATGTACTGACACCAATGGGAGTTGAGCCAGCTAATAAGGGTGGGACATGGGCCCTCGAGTGTAAAATCTCTATGTCCCACCCACCCCCCTGTCCCAGCGTGTCTGACACAGATGTATATAAGCTGCCATAGCTGCATGCCAGGAAAGGCTGGCAGGGAACATTACCGCTATCTAAAGGTCTCTGCTTTGGTGCATTATCTTTACAAATAGTGAGTATTCCTCGTGCTCATGGCAGTGAGGATCACAGGTCAGTGGCCTGAGCCAAGTACCATGTGGGCAGCTCATGAGCAAACTGCTCCTTCAGTCCCTGCAATGGGTCTCTGTCATGACCTGGGACATCACACGCTTCCCTACCGCTGGGCCTCCACACAGCTCTTGTAATGCACCTGGTCAGTGCCCCCAGCGTTACGCCAATAGACAATAATGGTGGGTGAACTTCCTGGTTTTCTTAACAAACCACTATTGTCCCTACTAGGAAATAAAGTTAGTTTTCAGTCAGGGTGATGTTGGTTCCAGGAGGCGGATTCACTGCTCACCTGGGCTGTCTGGAGTCTGGGGGATGTCGTTCAAGGCAGGCTCCTCCACATTATCGTAGTCCAGCTGAGACCCCCCCGGAGAAGCTCCCTCTGAAACAGCAAACACCACGCTCAGCCCCTGGCACCAACAGCGTCTCTTCAGCGCAGGTGGCCCTTTTAACTAGAGCTGTGTATCATGGAACAGGAGAGGGGAAGTCACAGGGGGCCTGTAGTAGTGTTGGCCGAGGTTCGGCCCTCAGCGGGGCTGTGGGGTGTCCCACCGCCTCGCTACAGTCCGCCATCGGTCCGGGTCCGGCGGCACTCTGGGACAACAGACACACAGGTAGGGGCTCAGGCCCGTAAGCAGGGGCTGAGCCAAAAGGTCAGAACCCAGGCCCTTAAGCAAGTGTTGACGTCACTAGGCATCACCCTAGGTAACTCGGGAGGGTGAAAAATCACAAGTGTCAATGAAGCCTTCCTGCACTAGGCCTAAATGAACCAAACTCCTTCCATGTTTAAACTCTAATCGACTTCAAAATCCAGATGCAATTGGAATATGTAAGCAACCAGTTATCTGTGTGCAAGCCCCTGCTCACACCGGTATCAAGCAGTAATAATGAGGCCTTCATGTTTCTGGCTGAAGGGAAAAAGGACAAGATAACGGTGTAAAGAAGTTACTAACAAGCTAGGCTTATAGCTGCCAAGAATGACTTAACTGCTTAAATGTAATTCTTATTTGCTTAGTAACTGTTACCAGGGATGGGAGGGGTAGAGGGAGGAATGGGGGGGGGGAGAAAGGGAGGGCTAGAGGGGGAAGGGGGGGATGAGGCTTGACTGCAAAATGTATAAAAGAAGAAAAACTGTTTCTGTTGGTGTGCTTGATTTGAGACGTGCCAGTCTCCTTGCACCGCTTTGAGATCTCAAATAAACTTTGTTTGCTTCTCCACCCCTGGTGTGTTTATTGGCGCAAAGCACACCGGGCAACGAACCCCGCAGTTGCTGTCCTCGGGCACTCTGTGCCGGCAACAGTTTTGGCGCCCAATGTGGGGCTCGAGGCTGAAATTTAGCCTTGCCCGGATCCCTCCTGGTGGCCAATGGATTACGACGACGACCGACGCCCAGAGCTCACCGGTGACTTCATCGGGGGCCTCGGCGGAGACGTGGTTCGGTCGACCCCGGAGGGCACAACGGTGCAATGCGCTCGAGTAGTGGAGAAGCAGCTGCGGGCGATGGTGGGGAACCGGTCCTGTGGATAAGGTAGGAACAGTCCAGTGGGGACTTTATCTGTCTTGATCTGGGGACGCCCAGTGTCTACCTGTTTTGACCTGGGGACGCCCAGTGTCTCCCTAATATGGGGCAGGGACAGAGTATGGCAGGCAGGGCAAGGTGTACACCCTTGGAATGCATTCTGGTGAACTGGAAAGTGTTTGGATCGGGTCCGTTGATTAAAAGGAAACTGAAAATATTCTGTACAGTAGACTGGCCTCAATATCAGCTAGAGGACCAGGAAAGGTGGCCACCGGAGGGATCACTCAATTATAATACGATCCTTCAGTTGCTTTTGTTTTGTCAGCGTACGGGTAAATGGAATGAACATATGTATGTACAGTTGTTTATGTTGTTAAGAGATAGATCAGATCTTTTGCAAAGGTGTAATTTGACTCCGACAGGTTCAGTAGTAACTATTGTTAGTCCCCAGACCCCTCCTCCGGTTGTGATGGCAGAGTCGGTGTCCCCTTCGGCTCCAACACCCCCACCATATAAAGACAGGGTGCCTCGGGCTCCAGAGATTGCCCCCTCGGTGGGATTCTATCCATTAGTTACTGAGACCGTGGTGGCCTGCCCAGGATCACAAGAACGCCCGGCCACTACTATGCAGGTTTACACCCATGTGCCTTTTAACCCGGTGGACCTAGCAGCCTTTAAGGCACAGGCAGGGGAATTCTTTACGAACCCAAGCAAGTTTATCTCAGCCTTTGAAGCGTGCCTGGCTAGCTGTAAACCTGACTGGGATGACTGTAATGTCCTTATGCGGACCCTGCTGTCTGAGGTGGAGCGTAATCAGGTTGTGTCTAAAGAAAGGGAGGAGGCACAGAAGAGACATGATCTGAATCCAATTCACGTCCCTACTGCTGCAGTCCAGGTCCCCCTAGCAGATCCCGGGTGGAACCCTAATGACCCTGTGGGCCAAACCCATCTCACTGTATACAAGGAGCTCCTATTACATGGTCTCCGACACTGAGCTGTCCAACATAACAATTGGGCTAAGCTTTATGAGCTAGTACAGGAGCCAAAAGAGAGTCCGGTTGCTTTTCTGCAGCGTATTCGGGATACCATCAGGCAAACTACTAATGCAAACCCCGATGAACAGGAAACTGAGGCAATCATAAAGGGTATCTTTACCAGCCGTGCCGCCCCTGATATTAAAAGGAAACTACAGAAAAAGGAGGATTTGATGGGCATGACCATGGCACAGATTCTGGAAACCACAAACAGGGCTTACCACCTTAGGGAGGGATTAAAGGAAAAGAGGCAAGTAAAAATGATGGTTGCAGCAGTACAGGCCGGTGGCAGGGGAAAATTCCAGGAAGGTGGAAGGGGCCGGGGAATGAGAGAACGTGGGCGTGGGCGCCCTGGCTCACAGGAAAGGCGTCTGGGTCGCATCCAGTGTGCCAGGTGCCGAAAGGAGGGACATTGGAAAAATGAGTGCCCCGAAAGGGAAGGTACCCCTATGATGGCAGCGGAGGATCAAGAAGGGGGGTGTCAGGGGAGACGGAATATCCTGCCCCCGGAACCCCGAGTAAACATGTGGGTGGGAAATTTGGACATAGACTTTTTAATAGACTCTGGAGCTGCACGAACCGCCGTAAACCAACCCCTAAAGCTGCCTGTGGCAGATTCCCTCACTGTGGTGGGTGCCACAGGGAAAGGAACAAAATGCCCAGTATATGCCCTAGAGGAATGTGCTTTGGGAAACAGAACTCTATCTCACAAACTGGTTTACCTCCCCGATTGACCAACGCCTCTATTGGGACGGGACCTGCTTTGTCGCTTAGGTGCCATCCTGCATTTCACTCAAGATGAAATAACCCTCACTTTACCCCCAGAGAATGCCTGGATAATGACCCTTGCAACTGAACCCTCAGCCATGCAAGCCCCAGAATGGAGTGAGTGGGAGGACCAGGTGTATTCCCTTGTCTGGGCATCAGGGATCCCAGGGAAGGCAACCCGTCAGACTCCTGTTCATATTCAGCTTCTCCCAGGAAAAAGCCCAGTGCGAATCAAACAGTACCCGATCAAAAGGGAAGCCAGAGAGGGACTGCAGGAGACTATAGACCAGTTCCTAAAGTACGGTGTACTACGAGAATGCCAGTCAGCTTGGAACACCCCCATTCTGCCCGTGCGAAAGCCCAACGGCACATACCGGCTGGTTCAGGACCTGAGGGCGGTTAATGATCGGGTTAAGACTCTGCACCCCCTTGTTCTAAACCCGTATACACTGCTGGCCTCTATAGGGGGGCAGTACACCCATTTTTCAGTCCTAGATTTAAAAGACGCTTTCTTCACGATTCCAATCGACACCCAATCTCAGGAGATTTTCTCCTTCGAGTGGGAGGACAACAGAAGGGTTAAAAAGCAGCTTTGCTGGACAGTGCTGGCCCAAGGATTTAAAAATTCCCCCACTCTGTTCGGCCAGGCTCTGGCCAGAGACTTGGAGGAGTGGGAAAATGAAGACAGGGTCCTCCTCCTGCAATATGTGGATGACTTGTTAATTGCCGCTGTGGGTCTCACCCCTTGCCTTAAAGCCACTGTGAGCCTCCCGAACTTTGTTGGACTCCTCAAAAGTGGGTGTGCTCGTCCTGGTTTGTTGCTCCAAAGCTCTGTATAGAAGTTATTTTGCTGGAAGGGTGTATAATAGCAATGTGTTTATGTTCATTGTTGGGAAAAGGTGTATGAGTGAAGAGTGGAAGTTTCCTTTGTAAGTTAAAAGAAGCCAAGAAGGAGAGAAGGAAAAAGAACAGAGCGAGTTAACTGAGGAAAAAAATATAGCTAGCAAGCTCAGTCCAAAGATAAGATGCTGGCCCCATCCAAGGACATTGTTACAACCAAGAAAAGGGGGGCCTAAATGTGCCCAAGCAACTATGAGATCTGCAAAACACTGCCAGGCATTAATAAAATGTGTTAGGTTTCTTTTCTCACAGATAAAAGAAGTGCTAACCAAAGACCCTAGCAGCCCTGCCATTCATTGAAACAAGGAGACTGAGTCTACATAAAGTCCATCAATGAAAAACTGCTTTGGCTCCACACTGGAAAGGCCCTTTGCAAGTCCTGTTAACCACCAACACCACTGTGAAGTGCCAAGGACTGCCCACCTGAACCCAGGCTTCTCACTGTAAAAAGACCCCTCCACCTAGGGAGGACTCTCCGACTGATGATAAGCCTATTTAAAGACAGGGTGATGTGCTAGTAACCTCTCCCCTGTATGATGCTGAACCACACTGTTTTAGGAAAAGAAAAAAAGGAACACTTGCTTCATTGAAACCACAAAGTCCAGGAATTCCTGACTACAAAAGACATTAAGAACTGACCCTGGTGAAGAAACAAAGAATTATATGCTGGCAGGGAGGCTCTTACCCAGCGTATGAATAAATATTTTCTAACCTCTGGACTTAGGCCTCTGGCCTCCCAGGTACAGGCTGAATGTCTAGTCTGCCAAAAGAACAACCCTCGACCAGGAGTGTCAGTGCCACCAGCCACTCTGGAACCTACCCCAGGCCCAGGACTAGTTTGGCAAATAGATTTTACTGAGTTCCCCCGGACCCAAGGATTCAGATACCTTCTCGTCTTAGTGTATCGATTCAGCGGATGGCCTGAAGCTTTCCCAGGTCGTAACAACAATGCCAAAACGGTGGCTCTTAAATTTGTCAAGCAGATCATTCCCCGCTTCGGACTCCCTCAGTGGATGGAATCTGACAACGGAACACACTTCACATCTCAAGTTGTTCAGAAGATATCAGATGCCCTGCAAATCCCCTGGAAGCTCCACACGCCATGGCGACCGCAGGCCAGTGGAGTAGTGGAACGTACAAATCAGACACTTAAGCGGCACCTCTCAAAGATCTTCCAAGAGGCTTCTCTTAAGTGGCCTGATGCTCTACCCCTTGTTTTGCTCCGCATTCACGCTCTCCCAAAAGGCAGGTTAGGGCTCAGTCCCTTCGAGATTATGTTTGGAAGGGCATGGCCTATGAACGGTACACCGGTTCTGGCAAGGGAGTGGGAGGTAGGCTGTGGCTTCTTATCTCAGTATATGTGCTCTCTGTCTGCTGTTCTCTGTTCTCTCCACAGGTATACCAAAGATTTGCAGCCTCTCCCGCTGGATGCCCCGATCCACTCCTTGCAGCCAGGTGACTCCGTACTCGTTTGGACCTGGAAGGACGAGCTTCTCCAAGAGAAGTGGAAGGGACCCCACACCGTCCTGCTGGTCTCCCATACAGCAGCAAAAGTTGAAGGACTCAAGAACTGGATCCATCACTCTCGTCTAAAAGCAGTGCCCGCTCCTGAACGGTGGACCGTCCAGCCTGCAGAGAAGACTGCCAGCGATGATCTGGGACTTAAGCTGTTATTCAAAAGACAATAAGGCCTGCTGGGAATGCCCTGTGATCTCTTTGGACAGTCACAGCGCACTCCCCGCGAGAACTCTGAGCGTTGGTTGTGTTTATTTTCACAGGGCCGGCCTAACCTGGTGGCCTGGTCCCTTTTGCTTTTAGTCTGCCTGCTATTGGTAATTGTTATTTTGTGGGTATTTGGGGAATTGTAATTGTTAGGCCTTAGGGTCACCTGCCCAGCATGAGTTCAGGTCCAGGGTCTGCCACAGTGGTACTCTTTGCCATAGGGACACTCCTCTCGTTACCTCCCGTTTCCCCCCGAGCACATGCGGGATGGAAAGGAATCCCTACTAACTTGAAAACAAACACATATGAGTCCTTGAAGGTTTGCTTTGCCCAAGAGTTCAACCTCTCTAACTGCTGGGTATGCTCCCAAGTCCCGCACCACGCAGCAGGGTTACCCTGGAGGGCGGTTCCCCAAAATTGGTCAGATATCTGTTGGGGATGGTTCAGTAGGGGAAGAAATACCTCGGGTACCCCCTTGTTGCAAAACTGTACCATTGAATTCCAGTATGCATTAAGGGACGATCCCTGGGAGCCGCGGCCCAACTCAACGCAGATCCCTTCCCCTATTAGGCTGCGGTCAGTGGCCCCCGGGTTGGTGTGCTATCGACAGTTCAAGTCCAGCAATCACACCTGGTCTGCTGGAAATAGCACCTGTCAGTATTATTTATCCCCTGACAGTGATGCTTCTGTCCCTGTCTATGTTAATGGCAAATCCAACTCTACCGTCCGGTTCGCAACATTTAATGACAAAGAAACAAATAGGTGGCGCAGCGGTTATAATGGCTTGGTAGGAAATGGCCACTCCTTTTACATTTGCGGAATTTCTGCGTATAAGTGGCTACCGCATCGGTGGTATGGGAGCTGCTATCTAGGATATCTTGCCCCTCCCCTTCGTGTATTCCCTAAACTGCCCCCTGGCCGCCCCAGACAGCGTAGATCCTTGTATGCCACCCCAGAGCCCATTACAGAAGGAGACAGGTTGGGTATGATCCTCCTCCCATCCTATGGGGTGGGACGGCTAACCCAATTTTATCACAGGCTCTCTGTGTTTCTCACCAAGTTCGCCAATGAAACCTTGCCCATAGAGAAAAGCCTTAACTCAGAGCTTTACCAGCTCCGGTTGCTGTCCCTACAAAATAAACAGGCCTTAGATTATGTTTTAGCCTCCCAGGGCGGGGTGTGTGCTCTTATTGGGAGTGAATGTTGTACTTATGTCCCGGAAAACTCACAGGACATTAACAAGCACATCCTGTCAGCCAAACAGGCTTTTGAGCAGTGGAAGGCCCAGGAAAGGGAACCCACAGGTTTCGATTCCCTTTGGAGTTGGTTGCCCGACCTGGGAGGACTGGGGGGTGGCCTTGTGCGTCTCCTCCTCACAGGTGTGGTACTGTGCTTGGTCACCCTCCTCCTGATTGCTTGTTTTAAATTGCTCCTCCGTAAGCTTTGTGCCCCCCGTTCCCCAGAAATCCTGGCATACCCTCTCATTGAGAACCCCAGCTTCATAGCACTTAATCATATCTTGTCCACAGAATATGAGAAAACTCAGCCAAAAGCTTGTTGAGTATTCTCAAAGGAGGGAGTTGTTGACGTCACTAGGCATCACCCTAGGTAACTCGGGAGGGTGGAAAATCACAAGTGTCAATGAAGCCTTCCTGCACTAGGCCTAAATGAACCAAACTCCTTCCATGTATAAACTCTAATCGACCTCAAAAGCCAGGTGCAATTGGAATATGTAAGCAACCAGTTGTCTGTGTGCAAGCCCCTGCTCACACCGGTATCAAGCGGTAATAATGAGGCCTGCATGTTTCTGGCTGAAGGGAAAAAGGACAAGATAACGGTTTAAAGAAGTTACTAACAAGCTAGGCTTATAGCTGCCAAGAATGACTTAACTGCTTAAATGTTATTGTTATTTGCTTAGTAACTGTTACCAAGGATGGGAGGGGTAGAGGGAGGAATGGGGGGGGGGGGAGAAAGGAAGGGCTAGAGGGGGAAGGGGGGGATGAGGTTTGACTGCAAAATGTATAAAAGAAGAAAAACTGTTTCTGTTGGTGTGCTTGATTTGAGACGTGCCAGTCTCCTTGCACCGCTTTGAGATCTCAAAAAAACTTTGTTTGCTTCTCCACCCCTGGTGTGTTTATTGGCGCGAAGCACACTGGGCAACGAACCCCGCTGTTGCTGTCCTCGGGCACTCTGTGCCGGCAACACAAAGGCTGAGGCAAAGTCTATAGCAGGCCAGGCCCTAGGTCAGGGCGGGGCAGCAATTAAATAGGCAATCAGAAACCCAGGCCTTGGGCAGGGGCTGAGTCAGTCTGTAGCAGCCGAGGCCCTAGGTCAGGGCGGGGCAGCAAGCCAATAGTCAATCAGGTCCCCAGCCTCTCTAGGCCAGGGGAAAAAGGGGGAGTCTGCCACCCAAGGAGGAGGTGGCAGGGGGGACGCAGGCCCTCCCACTCCACTGCGTCCCAGCCCGGGGCCCTATCAGCGACGGAAACTCGCTGCTGTCAGTGTGGATCCTGGCCGCAACACACTGACATCGGCTCTGGCAGTGCAGCAGCCAGACTGGGGTCGGCTGCCCCTGGGCTACTTCCACACTCCCCCTCGTATGGTACCTGGGCCGTCTTAGTGTCGTTGGTGCTCTCCACCAGCATTGGCTCCTCTGGTTAGGTAGTGAAGGGCAGGCTCAGCTCCTCCTCGGGGTAGCTGGCACGGGGCAGGCTTGGCCAGTCCTCCTCAGGATACTGGGCGAGAGGTAGGCTCAACCGGCCCGATGAGTCAGCGGGCCGGTCGCGGCCTGCGGCTGTTTCCCAAGCGGGAGCTCGGCCACGGACGTCTGCTCCCTCCGCCGGTCTTGGCCCCACTGAGCTCTGCAGGCGGGCTTTTATATTTCCGGGTCGGGGCCGTGAGCTTGGAGGGGCGGGCACCGGATCCGGTGGCTCCGCCCACGTTGGTATTAGAGGTGTCCCACCGCCTCGCTACACACACCCGCCCCCAAGGCTGGCTCCCATCCCTCGGGTCCAGACCCGTCCAACTCTCCCAGGCGGGACAAGAAGTCCGCGTTCGCGTGGTCCTTACCGGCCCTATGGCGGATGGTATAAGCATAGGGTTGTAACGCCAGGTACCACAGCATTAACCTCATATTATTGTTCTTCATCCGGGCCAACCACCGAAGCGCGGCGTGGTCAGTGACTAGTATGAAGGGGGCCCCTAGGATGTAATAACGCAGGGCATCACAGGCCCATTTTACTGCTAGGGCCTCCTTCTCTATTACCGCGTAGTGTTTTTCTCGCAGGAATAATTTCCGGCTGAGATATATAACTGGGTGCTCCTCCCCATCCACCTCCTGAGACAGGACCACCCCTAGTCCTACCTCCGAGGCGTCGGTCTGGAGGACGAACCCGTGGTCAAAGTCGGGGCTGTACAGGATGGGTTCGCGGCAGAGACAGTCCTTGAGGTCCCGGAAGGCGCTATCACACTCCGGGGTCCATTCCACTCGTCTGGGACTGGTTTTGGTGAGGAGTTCTGTTAAGGGGGCTGCAATGGAGGCAAAATCGGGGATGAACCTCTGGTAATAGCCCGCCAGTCTCAGAAATTGGCGTATGTGGTGCTTCGTAGTGGGTGGTGGGCATGCCGCTAGGGCTTGAACCTTTCTGACAAGTGGTTTCACTTGTCCCCCTCCAATCGTGTAGCCCAGGTAGGTGGTCTCCTGCCACCTGATACGGCATTTCTTTGGGTTGGCGGTTAACCCCGTGGCTCGTAGGGACCTCAGGACAGCTGCTACCCGCTCCAGGTGGTTCTCCCACCGGTCACTATAAATGACTACATCATCCAGGTATGCGGCCGCGTACTCCCGATGAGGAAGAAGGAGGCGGTCCATGAGCCGCTGGAACATCGCGGGGGCACCATGGAGACCGAAGGACATCTGGGAGAATTGGTAGAGGCCCATGGCAGTGGCGAAAGCAGTTTTCTCCTGTGACATAGGGTCGAGGGGAATCTGCCAGTACCCTTTGCTTAGGTCAAGGGTCGTGAGGAAGCGGGCCTTGCCTAAACAGTCCAGCAGCTCATCTACCCGCGGCATTGGGTAGGCGTCGAACTTTGAGATGGAATTCACACGGCAGAAATCGATGCAAAAGCGCTGTGTGCCATCTGGTTTGGGGACCAGGACTACTGGGCTGCGCCACTCGCTTTGTGATGGTTCAATGACACCCAGCTCTAGCATCACTCGAACTTCCTCCTCAATGACCTGCCGCATACGATAGGGTAGGAGTCTAGTTGACTCTCGGATCACCACCCCCGGCTCCGTCTGAATAGTATGGTACACGAGGGTTGTGTAGCCCGGCTGGGCGGTGAACGTCCCACGGAACGCCTGCAGGAGGCACCTGGTCTGTTTCCGTTGTTCCACAGTTAAGGACTCTCCGAGCTGAGGTGTGGTGACGTCTTCGGTCGGTGTAACCCGGGACCCTAACTCGGGCTCTGGGGGACAGGTATTAATTAAGAGGCCTTCCCGTTACCGCCAGGGTTTCAGGAGATTGACGTGGTACTGCTGGACTTTTTTCCGGCGATCTGGCTGGTTGATCTCATAGGTGACCAGCCCGATCTTCTGGATCACCTCATATGGCCCCTGCCACCGAGCCAGTAGTTTGGATTCACTGGAGGGTAGGAGAAGTAGAACCCGGTCGCCAGGTTGGAACTCGAGGACTCGGGCCTCTCGGTTATATGTTTGGGCCTGAGCTTCCTGCGCGGCCTTCAGATTCTCTCGAGCGAGAGTTCCAGCTTGTGCTAGGCGTCCCTGCAGCTGGAGGACATACTGGAGCAGGCCCTGAGTGGGTGACGGGGCTTGTTCCCAGGTCTCTTTCATGAGATCCAGCAGCCCCCTTGGACAACGGCCATACAACAGCTCAAAGGGAGAGAATTTGGTGGAGGCCTGGGATACTTCGCGGACAGCCAAGAACAACGGTGGGATCAACTGGTCCCATCGGCACAGGTCCTCAGGGGAGAACTTGTGCAACGTGTCTTTCAGGGTGCAGTTGAACTGCTCAACCAGGCCGTTGGTTTGCGGGTGTTACACAGAGGTGCACAGCTGCTTGATCCCAAGGAGTCTGCAGACCTGCCGCAGCAACCAGGAGGTAAAGTTGGTACCCTGGTCGGTAAGGATCTCCCGGGGCAAGCCCACGTGGGCAAAGACCTTGACAAGTTCATCAGCAATGGTCCTTGCGGTGATGCTCTGGAGCGGGACGGCTTCGGGGAAGTCGGTCGCGTAGTCCACTATGACCAGGACGTAAAGAATCCCGGCCCGGCTCCTCAGGAGGGGTCCCACCAAGTCCATGGCCACCCGCTTGAACGGGGTCTCCATAATGGGCATGGGGACTATTGGGGCCGGGGCCATCCATGGGGGAGCAGCGAGCTGGCACTCCGGACAGGAGCTACAATAATTTCACACCTCTTGGTGCACCCCAGGCCAAAAAAACCGGGACAGAATCCGGGCGAGGGTCTTTTCTTGACCCAGGTGCCCAGCCGCGGGGACGTCGTGGGCGAGCTTCATCACCGCTCATTGGTGACAGCAAGGCACCATCAGTTGTCTCTGGACCTCCCCGGTACGGGCATCTCGGTCCACCCAATAGAGGCGGTTGCATCATAGCTCTAACCGGGGCCATCCATACCTTGGCCTGGGCGGGATCAATCAGAGCATCATCGACGGCCGCCAACTGTTCAAACGCCCACCCCAGGGTGGGATCCTCCCTCTGGTCTCGGCAGAAGTCCGTACCGATCTGAGGGTCATCTGTCGATGTTAGTGGGAGGTCTTTAGGCAAGCCATCCTGGCTCCGATGTCCCGCTTCTTCAGCCTCCTCGGCGGGGTCCTCGCGGCAGTCCCCCTCCAAGGCTGGGGTGATATCGGGGCTCTCCTGCTCATGGGAGCCCAGGACGCATGGGAACTCTGGCCAGTCTCGCCCCAAGATCACGGGGTAGGTGAGTCGCGGGGCCAGGCCAACCACCATGGTCCGCGTGACTCCGTTGATGGTCAGTGGAACTCGGGCACTGGCGTAAGGTCGAACTTCACCCTGGATGCACTGCAATAGGATGTTCCCCAGCTGGGGATCTTCAGGGAAGCCCAGGCTTTGGCGGACTAGGGTTTGTCCACAGCCAGAGTCAACCAGGGCCGCGTCTCCAACAACGACAGGCACGGTGACCTCGGCAGACTGCGGTGGTCGGGCACGGTTCTCTCTGGAGCAAATGTGCCCAAAGCTGCAGTCCATCTCAGTGCAGTCACGTTGGAGATGCCCGCGCTTCCCACAGGAGAAACAGGGTCTGATTTCGGGTCACCCGGGTCGGGCTGAGCCTCTCCCCTGGTTCCTAGGGGGACTCCGTGGGCCACGGCCATTCCCGGTCTCGGGCCCCATGGAGGCAGACTGAGGGGGACCCTCGAGACATCTATAACGGGGCTCCTGACTCCGTGGGAGATTCCGTGGTTCGACTCCGGGGCTCGCCCGTCTCTCGGGGTTGGGGCGATCGAGCCCTGGAGGGTGGTCCCGCATACCCGGTCCGACCGGGGTTTCTGCTGCCAGGAAGTCCTCCATGAGGGCGATGGCAGCCGCTACAGTGGGAGGCCGGTGGTGGAGGACCCAAGCCCTCCCCCGGGACGGGAGGATGTGGACGAACTGCTCCAGCAGGATTTGCTCAGTGAGCTCCTCGGGGTTCCGCCTGTCGGGTTGTAGCCATCGCCGACAGAGGTGTCTCAGTTCCTGGGCTACCAGCCGGGGTTGGGCGCCCAGGATGTAGGACAGGGCCCGGAACCACTGCCGGAAGGTTTCGGGGCTGATGTCTAAGGCGTCTAAAATGGCCGCCTTTACCCGGACATAGTCTCGTGCATCCTCCGTGGACAACCCCCGGTAGACCGTTTGCACCGTCCCCGTTAGGTATGATGCCAGGAGGGTAGCCCACTGGTCTGGCGCCCACCCGGCAACGTGTGCGACTCTTTCGAAGGTCACTAGGAAGGCTTCAGGGTCATCCTGTGGTCCCATCTTAGTCAGTCTTACAGGCAGGGTGAAATGGGGAGCCCCGTCCGGGTCTCCCAGCTGGGGCCCCATGGGCCGGGGCAGGGCGGTTGCCAACTGCTGTAAACACTGTTGCTGGAACTCCCGGTTTTGCACAGTCAGGTCCTGTATCAACTGTTGCTGCTGGGCTCCCAGCTGCTGGACGAGCTGCTGGTGCTGTTGGAGCTGGGCGGCCTGCTGTCCCTCCTGGCTCTCTGTCAGGAGCGTGAAAAGCTTAGTTAAGTCCATGTCTCCTGTGGGGGACCGCTCCCCCCGGACCCCTTCTCACAGGAGTCTAGGGCTCATGCCCACATTCTGGGCAAGAGGTCCCCACTTCTGGTACCACGTGTGGTAGTGTTGGCCAAGATTCGGCCCTCAGCGGGGCTGTGGGGTGTCCCACCGCCTCGCTACAGTCCGCCATCGGTCCGGGTCCGGTGGCACTCTGGGACAACAGACACACAGTTAGGGGCTCAGGCCCATAAGCAAGGGCTGAGGCAAAGTCTATAGCAGGCCAGGCCTTAGGTCAGGGCGGGGCAGCAAGCCAATAGTCAATCAGGTCCCCAGCCTCTCTAAGCCAGGGGAAAAAGGGGGAGTCTGCCACCCAAGGAGGAAGTGGCAGGGGGGACGCAGGCCCTCCCACTTCACTGCGTCCCAGCCCGGGGCCCTAGCAACGACAGAAACTCGCTGCTGTCAGTGTGGATCCTGGCCGCAACACACTGACATCGGCTCTGGCAGTGCAGCAGCCAGACTGGGGTCGGCTGCCCCCGGCTACTTCCACACTCCCCATCATATGGTACCTGGGCCGTCTTAGTGTCGTTGGTGCTCTCCACCAGCATTGGCTCCTCTGGGTAGGTAGTGAAGGGCAGGCTCAGCTCCTCCTCGGGGTAGCTGGCACGGGGCAGGCTCGGCTCCTCCTCAGGGTAGCTGGCACGGGGCAGGCCTGGCCAGTCCTCCTCGGGGTAGCTGGCACGGGCAGGCTTGGCCAGTCCTCCTCAGGATACTGGGCGAGAGGTAGGCTCGACAGGCCCAGTGAGTCAGTGGGCCGGTCGCGGCCTGCGGTTGTTTCCCAAGCGGGAGCTCGGCCACGGATGTCTGCTCCCTCCACCAGCCTGGGCCCCACTGAGCTCTGCAGGCAGGCTTTTATATTTCTGGGTCGGGGCCGTGACCTCGGAGGGGCGGACGCCGGACCCAGTGGCTCTGCCCACGTTGGTATTAGGGGAGGTTCGGCCCTCAGCGGGGCTGTGGGGTGTCCCATCGCCTTGCTACAGGCCCCATGGTGACAAGGACACAAGTCAGAGAACGACAGTAAAACAGAAGTCCCAGAAATAACAAGCGGCCAATCCTGTCCCTGCAGAATCCAACAGCAGCTCTTGTATGTGTTTCAGTGGGAGCAGGATCTGGGCTTGTGTTGAGATAACAGGTTGGAACACGGGCGCTGCCAGGCCAGAGCCGGCCTGTGTGAATCCAGCTGATCTCTGCAGACAGGTTTGAATTTTCCTGTTACACTGGGGAGGGGGAACCTCCCCTCTGCAGGAATTAAAGCTCCCGTTGGGAGGTCACTGGCCTGATCCTTTGTGAGCTCCTGCTCTCCACTAGCCTCTCAGGCAGCCCAGGGCTCAGCTTGGCAGCGCTCCAGCTTCTCAGCAGAACTGGCTCATCTGCTCAGTGTCTCCTCCCCCAGCCACAGGCTAAACTCCCACAGGGCCCAAATTCATGGACTCCCTTGAGAGCAGCTGGGGTAGAAATACGGCCCCATTTATAATTAGAGATGGGCCAGGCCAGGAAGTTCAGATCCAGGATTTTGCTTCAGCTTGTTATAGCGACAGGTGCCAGCCCCATACTGTGATCCAGAGCTGGGGTCAGAATATGAAAATTCCCCTCCCCCAAAGTTCTCGTGGGTTCGGATCAGTGAATTGGGCTGAGCCCATCTTTACTAACAACACAGGACAATCTTCTCATCTCTCTCAGAGGTGAGAGATGAGCCGTGCTGGGCATTGACGCCTTCCACCCAAAGAGACTGACCCGTCTCCTCCAGCTCCTCACCTGGGGAGGTCACTGGGAGCCACTCCCAGGGGTGTGTGCTCAGGAGATGGTCACATGTTCCCATCCTGAGATTCTGGCAGAAATCCTGTTCAATGGGATTAGACCTGACTGTGTACAATGGGAAACGTGTGAGGGGAAATGTCTGTGACTGCAGAAAGTTTGATAGAAATTCTGTTCTCTGCCCAGCTTTGGGTCTCTCGGCCTGAGTCTGCCCCTCCCCCGTTACCTTGTTCTGATCCAGGATCGTTTTCCCCTTCGCTGTCTCCGGTGTAATACTGCAGCTTCGTCACTGAGTCATCTGAATAGGAGACTGGAGAAATGAGAACCAGAAATTCATCACAGTGAGAACAGCAGAACTGTGGGACTGGGAACACATCCAGGGCCAGGAGCAGGATTTCCAGTCTCAGACTATTCCTTCTTCTACAGGAGATGGTGACTCACAGCGACTCTGAGCGGGGAGAGGCTGACACAGACTCCCCAAGAGAAATCTCCATGTCACTGTGGTAAATGTGACTGAGGGGATGCTACAATCAGACCTGAAAGATCCTGGGTTGAGTGAAGGGCACATCTCTGGCTGCTGGTCCAGGGAAGTTCCACAATGGTTCTGGCCTCCTCAGCCACAGAGGGGACCCCTCCTTCTTAAGGGTAAATACCCACCTCCCCCACGAATCAGTCGATCAGCTCTCCACGGTGTTTCCAGATTAGGCCAAGAAAGGCCCAGAGCAGAGTCTGTGATTCACTGTAACCATCTTGTCAGTGGTGCTGGGGGATGCCCTGAGCATGTTCCTAGATCCCCACCACAGCACAGCCTTTGGGCAGGATGTTCCCATCAGACATTGAGACAAAATAGCACAAAGGATAAAAGGGTCATGACTCAAAGTCATGAGGCTCTCCTGGGCTGAGCTCTCTGCTCTGTGGGCAGGAGGGAGCCGACCCAGCAGACCAGTGGCTGCGGGGGGAGGGGAGCACAGAACATCCCCTGCTCCAATGCTCCAAAGCAGTTTTCAAATGATAGTTTAGCCTGGCCCCACACAGTCACTTTCCTGACCCCTCTCTGGTTACACGCCAAGGCTGCAGGACGGGCAGAATGACATTAACTGTCCCTAGAATTGGGACACTCAATGTATGGTGGGAAGGAAACTCATCTCCCTCAGTCTACATGAGTAACTGCTGATCTCACCACAGCTCCCACAGCTAGAGCTTGGCAAAAAAGCACAGATGGTTTGGTTCTCTGGCCATTGGGGAAAAAAGAAAAAAAAATTTTTTTGAGTTGACCCAAAAATGACATTTCTTCTTTTTTTTTTGGCAATTTTTGGCAAATGGAAAAGTAAAAAAAAAAAAGTTTCTGTTGAATTTGGTGTTCTTTTGGACATTAGTTAATTTTTTGTTTATTTTTTTGTTTTTATAGATAAAATTAAAGGAATTTTCTAATGGAAAAAATACTATCAAATTGAAAAAACAAAATATTATCTTTAGAAAGTGTTGAAATGAAATGAATTGTCCTATGTGTTTGGAACAATTGGGTGAAATTGACAGGAATTTGTGAAATGTTTCAGTGTCTCTGAATCTGCATTTTTCACCAAAACATTTTGTAATGAAGACTTGGGCCCAGCTCCAATGACAAGCTCACAGGGCTGAAGTGCAGTGATTTAACCCTGGGTCAAGGCCTCAGATGGAAAGGGCCTTAGATAGCTGCTCCCTGTTAAGAGTTGGACACACAGACCTGAGCCACTGAACATCTCCTGCTTTTCTCTCATCAAGTTATAATCAATCTCCTCATACACGGCCTCTGAGAAGGGATCCAAGGGTCTTCTGGATCCTGAAAACAAAGGTCAGGGTTTGTACAGGGTCACTGAAACCAGAGATGAGAAACAGGATAGGATCATCCAGCCCCTCCCCATGGGCCCAGTATGAGCCTGAACCCTACAGCACATTCCAAGTGCTGTAATTTAAATCAGCCAAGTGACAGGGTTTCTTTCCACAACAGCCCTTTGATGATGGTTCCCAGGGCTAGTTCGCTGTCAGGAAGGTTCCTCACATTCATCTTAAATGTTCCCTTTTTAATCTCATCCCATTATTCCAGGCTATTCCCCTTTGGAGCAGTTTAAATAATTCTTCCCCCACGCTGGTGTTTATCTTTTTTTTCCCCATAGAGTTTAAGGCAGAAGGGACCATTAAAACATCTAGTCTGACCTCCTATATAACACAGGCCACTGCATTTCACCCAGATACCCCTAGGTTTGAGTTCAAAGATGCACTTAGACTAAAGCATTTCAGTCCTCAGGAGAATAAACTATTGTGTGACACAGGCAGAAAGCAGGAGCGACTAAGGTACCACCAATGCCCAAGGCCCCTGCAATGGCAGGGGACTGACTAAGTGAGAGATGCCTAGATAATCCTGGCAGGTGATCCATGCTCCATGGTTCAGAGGAAGAAGAAAATTCCCCAGGGTCCCTTTTTGCCAATCTGACCTGTGGGAAAATTCCTTCCTGACCCCAAATCTGACAATTGGTTTGACCCTGAGCATGTGGAAAAGACACACCAGCCAGACATCTTAGAAAGAGATTTCTCTGAACCACCTCAGAGGACTGGTCCAGCCCATCCAGTGTCACAGATCCCTCTGTAGCTAATGTCTGATGCTTCAGAAAAGGGCAAGAAACAAAACAAAGCAAAACAAAACACAAATATGGGGCTTCCCAGAATTCCTTCCTGACCCCTGCAGGCGACTGGCTGAAGCCCTGAACCATGAGGTCTGATTATAGTCATTGTCTTACTGCAAAGTTGTGAATGTTACACATATATTGATGGCAATCCCGTTCTCTACCTTCTTTCCAAGGAGCTGGTAGCTAATGTTTGTACAGTGTTTTATAGAAGAAAAATCCCCTACAAGTGCCAGCTTTCAGTACAATACAGTATAATGCTGCTTTCCTGCACTTCTCCTTCCTAAGATTGTCTTTTCTACTGGATCACTCTCTTCACAACTATTTACCACAGCTTGATTTTTATACACCTTTTTCCCCCCTGACAATGTTTCCAATTTCTCTAGGTCCCTTTTCCATGATGTCTCTCCTCATGATATTCAGAACCCCTCCCTGTGACAGACACTGCAACCCCAGGCAATATCTGTGGGAATCACTGTATTAAATCTCTGAATGGTTTATGTTCTACTGCGTTTGGGAGGGTTACCAAGGAAGAAAAAATGGTGTGAGTGTGTGTGTGTCTGTTTGTGTGGGGGGGGGGTGATTAAGGTGAAACACTGAGATTGTAAACAACCCCAGAAAGGTAACAGCCTTCAAGGTGGTTTACACAGACTGGTTCAGACTGGGTTACCAGACACCAAGAGACAAAGAAAGACTTCTGATATGAAAGGCTGAGTTTAAACAGACTCAGGGCCTTCATTTTGATTCAGCAAATGGGCAGGGCCTTCTGTCCACGCGGATCCCAACACTGAACAGTTGTAGGGACGTTGGTCTACCAGGCTGCCCATGAGGAAGACGGGTAATTCTGACATGTTCAGCAAGTGTGGAGGATTTTTTATTTTTTTAATGTTTTCTCTGTGATGCTTTTATCCTACTAAAAAGGTGTAGTCTGCTGAGAGAGAGCTGGGTGGTGACTTGTAACTGCTGGCAATACACTGATGGGAGAAGGGGGATACTCATGGGGAGAAAGCACAGCATGGGGGCTAGCCTGTGGGCAGACTGGTTTACCTGGGGTATCACAGTGGAAGGCAGGGGGCTGTGCAGCATTAAAAACCCCTGGCCACAAGGAGGTGGGACAGGGGGTTCCCACCCAGAGACAGGTGATGGCTGGAGGCCTGAGTAGGCACTCCTAGAGTGGATCACTGGAGGGTGGCGAGGATACAGATGCAGCTTCTCTGAACCTGTCCCTAGCTAGTATCATCTCCAGATTTCATGCCTGGACTGTTCCACTGCCAGACAGTTAATGAAATATTAAATGAGAGAGGAGTTAACAGGCACCTTTGGCCACCCCACCCAGCCCAGTATCACCCCTCACCCTGACACCCTGCAGTCCCCTTCTATTGCAGAGGCATTTCACACAGTGACACCAATCAGCACCCACCTCTGCGCTGGGCCCTGGCTCTTCGCACCTGCGCCCCCAGGATGATTAAAACCAGGCAGAGCAGGGCCCCCAGGATAATGCAGATGATCATGGGCGCCGTGAGTCTCCCGCTGTCAGTCAGAGGGTGGTGCGGGGAAGCTGGATGGAAATAATAATATAATATATGGAGATATACCTATCTCATAGAACTGGAAGGGACCTTGAAAGGTCATTGAGTCCAGCCCCCTGCCTTTACTAGGAGAACCAAGTTCTGATTTTGCCCCAGATCCCTAAGTGGCCCCTTCAAGAACTGAACTCATAACCCTGGATTTAGGAGACCAATGCTCAACCTACTGAGCTATCCCTCTCCATGAATAAACATGTGACAGGGAGAGATTTGCCTGTGAGAGTCGGGGAGCTCCCCAGTCACTCATTGCATGGCCCAGGACAGCAGGGTAATGGGCTGGGACATAGTCTGTGCGCCATTGGGACAGCTCACAGGCTGCTGTTTAAATCATGGGCTCTGCCCGGTTAGCAGGAACCAGCAAAGAGGAATCCTCCTGCTCAGCAGGGCCTGCAGCTCCCACCCGGGTGTCCTTCACCCTCAGATTTCACAGACCATGGAAAGGAGCTCCTTCTCTCAGGCTGCAGCTTGCAGCTCCTCCTCTGTGACCCAGCACCGGGGAAATTTAACCCTTGATGGAGAAGGGGGATGATTTACCTGGAGTATTCGGAGAATCTGTCCTCTCTGTCACACCTGCCAAGGGAAAGGGAGGAGATTTGGAGCCTAGAGCGAGGGGGAGGCGATGTGTTTGTTCCTGGGGGGAACCTCACCCCTGAGAGTCCCTGGTTGTCTCCAGCTGTCACCTCCACAAACTCCCTCATAGCAGCACAGGGCCTGTATCTTAGTGATTTAGGGCCCAAGTCCCTTGTGCTCTGTGCAGTGATGAGGACTCTAGTAACAAACCAGCACACTGGGGCCTGTGATGGATGCAGGGGCTATGTGGGCTGGATGAATGGACTATAAGGTGGATAGAAAGCTGGCTAGATTGTCGGGATCAACGGGTAGTGATCAAAGGCTCCATGTCTAGTTAGCAGCCGGTTTCAAACGGAGTGCCCCAAAGGTCGGTCCTGGGGCTGGTTTTGTTCAATATCTTCATTAATGATCTGGAGGATGGCATGGAAGGCAACCTCAGCATGTTTGCAGATGACACTAAACTGGGAGGAGTGGTAGATACACTGAAGGGTAGGGATAGGATACAGAGGGACCTAGACAAATTAAAGGATTGGGCCAAAAGAAACCTGATGAGGTTCAACAAGGACAAGTGCAGAGTCCTGCACTTAGGACGGAAGAATCCTATTCACTGTTACAGACTAGGGACCGAGTGGCTAGGCAGCAGTTCTGCAGAAAAGGACCTAGGGGTTACAGTGGATGAGAAGCTGGAAATGAGTCAACAGTGTGCCCCTGTTGCCAAGAAGGCCAACGGCATTTGGGGCTGTATAAGTAGCAGCATTGCCAGCAGATCGAGGGACATGATTGTTCCCCTCTATTCAGCATTGGTGAGGCCTCATCTGGAGTATTGTGTCCAGTTTTGGGCCCCACACTACAAGAAGGATGTGGAAAAATTGGAAAGAGTCCAGCGGAGGGCAACAAAAATGATTAGGGAGCTGGAGCACATGACTTATGAGGAGAGGCTGAGGGAACTGGGATTGTTTAGTCTGCAGAAGAGAAGAATGAGGGGGGATTTGATAGCTGCTTTCAACTACCTGAAAGGGGGTGCCAAAGAGGATGGATCTAGACTGTTCTCAGTGGTAGCAGATAACAGAACAAGGAGTAATGGTCTCAAGTTGTAGTGGGGGAGGTTTAGGTTGGATATTAGGAAAAACTGTTTCACTAGGAGGGTGGTGAAGCACTGAAAGGGTTACCTAGGGAGGTGGTGGAATCTCCTTCCTTAGAGGTTTTTAAGGTCAGGCTTGACAAAGCCCTGGCTGAGATGATTTAGTTGGGATTAGGTCCTGCTTTGAGCAGGGGGTTGGACTAGATGACCTCCTGAGGTCCCTTCCAACCCTGATATTCTATGATTCTATGATTCTGTGCCTGAGCCAATCTGACCCCACAAAGGTCCCACCCCACAGAATCCATGATGCTCCTTGTGGTGGGGCGATTACCCCACACCTAGAGAGACTGGGCTGCGGCAGGCCTAGGCGCCTGCGTAGACACGCAGCCAATCAGGAGAGGGCTTACTGGGAGCCAATAAGAAGGCAGAGTGGAGCCAGCCAATCAGGGCCCAGCTTAGCCATATAAAAGGCTGCCCAGAACTGGAGCAGTCAGTCTGTCCCAGGCCTTCAGAGGGGAAGGTCTGTCTCCAGAGCTGGGAGGCCAGCACCACGGACAGCGCAGTGCAGGCCAGCCTGAGAGAGTGGGAGAAGGCCCTACTCCATAGCCTGCTAGGCGGCAGGCCTGGGAGGAGGAGGCCTAGCGTAGCGAAGGGCTGTTGGGGAAGCGGTCCAGAGGGATAGCCAGAGGAGGAAGGAGAAGGAAGACAGTGAGACTGTCACACGAGGGCCTCTGGACCGGGACTCAGAGTAGTGGGCGGGCCTGAGTCCCCCCCCCCCTTTTTTTCCCCTTTGTTTGCTGTGCTACCCCACGCACAGCCACAAGCTGCAGGGAGCGGCCGGTCAGAACCATACCAGATCCTAGACTGTGAGGATTGGACTTGAAGGTGTGGGGCTGTTGTTTATCCCCCCCCCGGAAGGGGGTGTGATTGGACAAAGGGACACTGTCGGAGGGCAGTGCTCCGGGAGAGGACGCCGACGTCGGGAGCAACGCAAGTCCGTGCACCCCACAGAGGCGAGACGACAGGCGGAACGCCACCCAAAGAGGGCGCTCTACTGGCGCAAAACTAATTCCCCGAAGCGGCCAGGAGGAGGCGCCACAGCGGTGAGCCACAGACCCTGTCACACGTGGTGGAGAATGCGGGCGTAGCGGTCCGCCCCTGATACGAGGGGCCAGCGCCAAGACTGCGGACTATTGCCCAGAGCAGTGTCTTGCGCAGACAGACGGTCGACCCAGATTGTGGGTACAGACCCGGACCCACCAAAGGGGTCCAGAGTGAGGGGATTGAACCGGGAGTAACCCGCTGAACCCCAACATGGAGGCTGAGAAGTTATTAAAATGGCTGCTAGAGAAGCAGCAAGAGCAGTCGGCCCAGCAGCACCAGCAGCAGATGCAAATGCTGCAGCAGATGACCACTCAGCAGCAGCTGCTGATGACTCAGCACCAAGAGAATCAGCAGCAGCTCCTCCGAGAGTTGGCCACCCAGCAGCGGGTGCAGCAGGAACATTTGGTGCAACAGATGGCCGCACTGTTACGGCCGGCAGGAGGCACCCCTGCCGCCCCCATGGGAACCGGACTGGGGGATACCCCAGAGGCCCTACCAATACGCCTCACCAAGATGGGGCCCGAGGATGACCCAGAGGCCTATCTGGTCACATTCGAGCGGGTGGCGACTGCTGCCCGGTGGCCCTCAGAACATTGGGCCACGTTACTAGCCCCTTATTTGACGGGGCAGGCTCAGGCCGCATATCGGAGCCTCGACCCCCGGGAAGCACTCGAGTATGCCCGAGTCAAGGCGGCCATCCTAGACCATACCGGCATTAGCCCAGAGACCTACCGACAGCGTCTCCGTAAAGAACAATATCCTCCGGGGGCCCGACCCCGCGCCGTGGCCCAACGCATCCGGGACCACTGCTGGAGATGGTTGGACCCAGAGGGCCTGACGGGACCCCAGGTGGCGGAGCTGGTAGCCTTAGAGCAGTTCACCCAGATCCTACCCCCGGGAGGGAGGGCCTGGGTGCGACGGCATCGACCGGCCACCCTCCCCGCAGCAGTGGCCTTAATGGAGGATTACTTGTCGGCAGAGGGGGCGGAGGCGCCACCCCGAGCGGCTGGAAGCCTTGGTCGCAAGGGCGGCGCAGAGAAGGTAAACTCTCGTGGGGCGGGAGCCTCCGAACCACTGGCAGGCCACAGCCACGGGTGTCCGAGGCCTCCCAACCCTGAACCCCGACCCAAGTTATTACTGGGGACGACTCGGAGGGAGCGACGGCCCCCGGAGCGAACAGGCCCCCCCGGAGGAGGCACAAGCACGGCCGAGACCCGAGAGAGGTGCTGGGACTGCGGTCAAGAAGGACATTTCCGGCGAGATTGCCCTTTTATGGACTGCAGCTACGGGCAGGCCTGGATGGCCGGACAACGGGCCCGGAAGAGAGGGGCAGGAAAGTTGATAGTCCCGGTCCGGGTGGAAGGGAACCCCACCAATGCCCTCGTAGATTCGGGGTGTAGTCAGACCCTCATACGAGAGGGGCTCGTCCCAAATCTCAATCTTTCGGGACCCCCGATCTACCTACAGTGTGTGCATGGGGACATCTGCCAGTATCCCACAGCCTGGGTCAAGATGGGAGTAGGCGGCCGAGAGGAGGGTCTCCGAGTAGGAGTGGCCCCTAGGCTGGCCTACCCGGTGGTGTTGGGACGAGATTGGCCCGGCTTCGGAGAGGTCCTCCTAAGATATCAGCCACCCAAGCCCCGACCAGACAGGACTATAGCACCGGGAATGGGGCTGCTTGGGAGCAGGCTAAGGGATGACCCCGGTGAGGGGACCTCCTCGGCGGCGGAGACCCCTGCGAATTGTCCAGGAGACAGACCCCGTTCGGTGGAGGACGCCCAGGCAGAGTTAGAGCGTGATGGGGACTTCTTACGGGAGCAACGGGAAGACCCAACCCTAAGCCGAGCCTGGGAACAAGCTAACAACCCTGTCATGGAGGGGGACGGGACGCAACGGATTCCGCAGGGCCCCCGCTTTGAGGTATGGCAGGATCGCCTGTACCGAATAGCGCAAGAACCCCAGACCCGGGAGACGTTCCGTCAGCTGTTAGTCCCCCGGAGACTGCGAGCCGGCCTCCTCCACTTAGCCCACGCGAACCCTTGGGCTGGACACCTGGGACGCGAGAAGACCCTACAGAGGGTGGCCCGCCGGTTTTTCTGGCCAGGCATCCACCAGGAAGTGGCAGAGTTTTGCGCCTCGTGCCCAGAATGCCAGCGAGCCGGACCGAAAGGGGTAGCGCCTGCACCCCTGGTACCCATGCCAGTCGTGGGGGTACCCTTTGAACGGATCGGGATGGACCTCGTCAGCCCCCTTGAGCGAGCAAGACAGGGAACCGCTTTATACTAGTAGTCGTGGACTACGCCACACGCTATCCCGAAGCCGTTCCTCTAAAGACAGCGACGGCACCGACCATTGCGGGCGAACTGGTAAAGATTTTCGCCCGGGTTGGGATACCCGGTGAAATATTGACAGACCAGGGCACCAATGTGTCCTCTAGGTTAATAGTTGAGCTATGTCGCCTCCTCCACATCCGGACCCTCCGGACATCGGTGTACCACCCGCAAACTGATGGCTTGGTAGAGCGGTTCAATGGTACACTAAAAGCCATGTTGCGGAAGTTTGTGGAGGAGGACCCCTCACATTGGGATACCTTGTTGCCGGCCCTGCTGTTTGCAATAAGAGAGGTACCACAGGCCTCGACGGGGTTCTCGCCCTTCGAGCTCCTATACGGCAGGCAGCCCAGAGGAATACTGGACCTCCTGAAAGAGGAGTGGGAAGCACAGGAAACACGGGTCCTTGGGACCACACACTACGTGCTACAGCTCCGGGAGCGACTCCAGACGTTAGGGGCCTTCGCCCGTGAAAACCTGGAACGGGCCCAGGCAGGTCAGGAGCGCCTCTATAATCGAAAGGCCAGAGGGAGGAAATTCGCCCCAGGCAATAGGGTGTTGCTGCTGCTGCCCTCGTCCGAGTCGAAGCTCCTGGCCAAATGGCAGGGTCCCTACGAAGTGATCCGACGAGTGGGACCAGTCGATTACGAGGTCAGACTACCTGGTCGACGCAAAGAGACCCGTATTTACCATATTAATCTCCTAAAGTCCTGGAAGACCCGGGAAGCCATGTTCATCGGCCCGTCCACCCCAGAGTCGGAACTTGGACCCCTAGCAGGAGATCTTCCCGACCCCGGACCGTCTGTGGTGGGGTCAGGCCTCGACCCCAGACAGAGAGGACAACTGCAACAGATGCTGGAGAAGTTTTCAGATGTCTTATCGGCCCGCCCGGGCCGGACGACCCTAATGAGTCATCATATTGCCACAGACCCCGGGAAGAGAGTGACGGACAACCATCGACCGTTACCCAAGAAAATGTGGGACACCGTCCGGCGGGAGGTGGAGACGATGTTGGAGATGGGAGTGGTAGAAGAATCGACGAGCGAGTGGCGAAGCCCTATCGTCTTAGTACCGAAACCAGATGGGGCGACCCGGTTTTGCATCGACTTCAGAAAGGTCAACGCTATCTCTCGTTTCGATGCTTATCCTATGCCGAGAGTGGATGAACTGTTAGAGCGCCTCGGAGGAGCCAAGTACCTGTCAACTTTAGATTTGACTAAAGGATATTGGCAGATCCCACTGACGCCAAACTCCCGAGCGAAGACGGCCTTCCCTACACCTTTCGGCCTCTTCCAGTTCGTGACCATGCCGTTCGGCTTGCACGGAGCAGCAGCCACATTTCAGCGCCTGATGAACAAGGTCCTCCAGCCCCACGACCAATACGCGGCAGCGTACATAGATGATATCGTGGTTTATATCCTTGACTGGGAGAGCCATTTACACCACCTGGCTGCCGTACTGCAAGCCCTCAGAGCGGCCGGCCTAACAGCTAACCCGGCGAAATGTCATTTAGGCCAAGAAGAAGTGACATACCTGGGATATACGGTAGGAGGGGGGAAACTAACACCCCTGATTAGCAAGGTACAAGCCCTCAGAGATGTACCCACCCCTACGACGAAGAAACAAGTGCGTCAGTTCTTGGGATTAGCTGGGTACTATCGTCGTTTTGTACCGGACTTCGCGTCTATAGCTGCCCCCCTGTCAGACCTAACAAAGAACTCCCAACCTCGACAGGTACAGTGGACTACGCAATGCGAGCGAGCCTTTAACACACTCAAGGAACGGCTCACTCAAGAACCAGTACTACGACATCCCGACTTCACGAAGGAGTTTATACTACAAACCGACGCTTCGGAAGTCAGCCTAGGCGCAGTACTCTCCCAGGAAGTAGACGGGGAGGAACACCCAGTACTGTATTTAAGTCGGAAGCTGTTCCCCCGAGAAAGACACTTCTCAACAATAGAGAAAGAGGCCCTGGCAGTACGGTGGGCTATCGACGCCCTCCGTTACTATCTGCTCGGGAATAGTTTTAAATTAATCACAGATCACGCCCCTTTGCGATGGATCCACAGCATGAAAGACACGAACGCGAGAATCATGCGGTGGTACCTTGCCCTCCAGCCTTACGACTTCCAGGTGCTCCACCGACCGGGTAAGGCCCATACTAACGCCGATTTCTTCTCCAGGCTAGGGGAGGAGGGTGAAGAATCGGGTCAAGGAGGGGGATCCTTAGCGCAGGGGGTGGTCTGCAAGGGGGCAGTCAAGCTCCCATCCAACTGCCGAGGCCCTGAACAGTTAGCCCTGACGGCAGAGGATTTGCCACGCTTGTATGGGGTGTGTCCCAAATGCACAGAGAGTGCGACAGGAGGGAGCATACCCCAGCCTAGACAGACGGCCGTGGGAGGAGAACCCTTGCGGGAAGCCCCGGCGGAGGACCAGCCCACACTCCTGGGACCGCCGAGGACTGCGATTTTTCCAGGTCGAGAGGGAGCCTCACTGTGGGAGGGACCAGCCGAGGCGGTGGACCACGAGACCCGTGGAGAATCAGGAGATCCGTGGGACACTCTGGCAGCGGAACCGATAGAAGGCAGCTTAAGGGGAGAGACGGACTGGTACGTCGGACCCGGTAAGCCTCAGCGTGTTTCGGTGGGACCCCCCCGCTGAGACGGTGGATAAGCCGGGTTACCCGTTGGCAAAGACTAATTTCCGGGACTTTGGGGCCAGTAGGCCATAGGGCCCAGTGACAAGGGCTAAGTTTCTAGACTTTGAGCCGGTAAGCCGAGCCACGGCGGGGCACAGGTCGCTTTCCGAGCTCTAGGCCATTAGGCCGGTTAGGATACCCCCCCCCCCCCCGGGAGGGTTCTTAAGGGGGAGGGTGTGTGGTGGGACGATTACCCCACACCTAGGGAGACTGGGCTGCGGCAGGCCTAGGCGCCTGCGTAGACGCGCAGCCAATCAGGAGAGGGCTTACTGGGAGCCAATAAGAAGGCAGAGTGGAGCCAGCCAATCAGGGCCCAGCTTAGCCATATAAAAGGCTGCCCAGAACAGGAGCAGTCAGTCTGTCCCAGGCCTTCAGAGGGGAAGGTCTGTCTCCAGAGCTGGGAGGCCAGCACCACGGACAGCGCAGTGCAGGCCAGCCTGAGAGAGTGGGAGAAGGCCCTACTCCATAGCCTGCTAGGCGGCAGGCCTGGGAGGAGGAGGCCTAGCGTAGCGAAGGGCTGTTGGGGAAGCGGTCCAGAGGGATAGCCAGAGGAGGAAGGAGAAGGAAGACAGTGAGACTGTCACACGAGGGCCTCTGGACCGGGACTCAGAGTAGTGGGCGGGCCTGAGTCCCCCCCCCCCTTTTTTCCCCCTTTGTTTGCTGTGCTACCCCACGCACAGCCACAAGCCGCAGGGAGCGGCCGGTCAGAACCACACCAGATCCTAGACTGTGAGGATTGGACTTGAAGGTGTGGGGCTGTTGTTTATCCCCCCCCCCCGGAAGGGGGTGTGATTGGACAAAGGGACACTGTCGGAGGGCAGTGCTCCGGGAGAGGACGCCGACGTCGGGAGCAACGCAAGTCCGTGCACCCCACAGAGGCGAGACGACAGGCGGAACGCCACCCAAAGAGGGCGCTCTACTGGCGCAAAACTAATTCCCTGAAGCGGCCAGGAGGAGGCGCCACAGCGGTGAGCCACAGACCCTGTCACACTCCTGCACACAGGAGATGGGAGGGCCTGGTCTGTGACCAAAGGGGGGTGGGCATTCTGCAAACAGGGTCTGAGGTAGTTTTGCTTTTTTTCGTGTACAGAGACAATGCCGAGGTGAATGCACTGGGTTGTGTGTGTGATGTGGGAGTAGAATTTATCTGTATCTTGACCCAAACTTGTGGGGGATTCCAGTCTTGACCCAAACTGCACAGCCTGGGCCCATCTCTGATTGTTCATCCCAAAAAAGGTTAATAACCACAGAGCTGCCTAATGACGGTCTCTAGGGAGAGGCTCTTCTTCGCTCTCACACTACCTCCTCTCACTGTGTAACACTGGTCTCTTTTATAATTAATTGATTAACTTCCATGTTTGTTGTTAATCAGAAAAATGCTTATTGCTCTAAAACATCATGAAAATATGTTTGTATCTTTTGTTAAGAACTTAAATCTGTCTACACTGAGATGTGAACAAGTTCTATCCCAACTCTTCAATTAATTAAACACATCGCATACATGTGTGTTTGCACGCGCGCATTCAGATACTTTCAGAATTACCAGTGCAAGAAATATGGGTCTCTTCTGCTCGGTTATCACATGACTTTGGATTCCATTGGTCTGACGGGCACTGCCAGAGGGAGCTGTGCTGGTCACTGCATGCAACATGGTCCAGCCATGTGGGACCCTTTCCATATTCAGAGCCTCTTACAATATATCCTCCATCCCCACAGTTCAGCTGTTTGCAGACAATTGCTGGGGTGACTCCAGACATCCGATTGGAGCAAACACTGCCCCACGTCCCATTGTAGAAAATCTCCAGCCGCCCAGCACAGTCACTGTTGCTCACCAGCCTCAGATCTGTGAATTCTAGAAGTAAATGCATAAAAAGGGTGGGAGCAGAGGACTTTGAAATGGTGACCCAGTTAGGTAGTTACACAAAGGAAAGCCATGCCATCAGGGACTCATTCACCTGCACGTCTAGCAATATGATATATGCAATCATGTGCTAGCAATGTCCCTCTGCCATGTACATTGGCCAAACCAGACAGTCTCTAAGCAAAAGAATAAATGGACACAAATCTGACATCAGGAATCATAATTCAAAAACCAGTAGGAGAACACTTTAACCTGTCTGGTCACTCAATAGCAGACCTGAGGGTGGCAATTTTGCAACAGAAAAGCTTCAAAAACAGACTCCAACGAGAAACTGCTGAACTTGAATTGCTATGCAAACTAGATACAATCAACTTAGGCTTGAATAGAGACTGGGAATGGCTGAGCCATTACACACATTGAATCTATCTCCCCTTGTAAGTATTCTCACACTTCTTATCAAACTGTCTGTATTGGGCTACCTTGATTATCACTTCAAAAGTTTTTTCTCTTACTTAATTGGCCTCTCAGAGTTGGTAAGACAACTCCCACCTTTTCATGCTCTCTGTATGTGTATATATATCTCCTCAATATATGTTCCATTCTATGCATCCGAAGAAGTGGGCTGTAGCCCATGAAAGCTTATGCTCAAATAAATTTGTTAGTCTCTAAGGTGCCACAAGTACTCCTGTTCTTTTTGCGGATACAGACTAACTCGGCTGCTACTCTGAAACAAAGGAAAGGGAGGCAGAGACAATCAGGGAAAGTATCATTCTCAGCAATCTCCTTAAACATCTGCCCCCTCCATTGAATCCCCTGGCTCACAAGAGCATTCACAGAACAGACCTGAGCAGAGAACTCCGGCGTCCTCTTTGTGTCTGCAGTTGTGCTGGCCCCAGCCTCTGGAAGGACATGCCCAGAGATCAGATTCATCCCCAGAGCAGTTCACGTCATCCAGCCAGATCTGCCCGGATCCTTGCCCATAATGAGCAGAGACAGTTGCATTGATGGCATGTCCACATCGCAGTTGTTTGCAAATGACATTGGAGTCTAACAGATCCCAGAAATCATCACAGACTGTCCCCCAGCTGCCATTGTAATAAATCTCCACTCTCCCGGCACAGCGACCTGCCCCATTCACCAGTCTGATCTGCCGGCTCCCTGCAGGGATAGATCCCAGCTGTTAATATGAATTTTCGTACTAAACAGAAAATGTTTGTGATATTTGGAAATGAATCACCTGAACAAACAACACCGACGTCCTCAGCAATTCCTGCCTGGGCTGTCTCAGATGTGGAGTTGTCACAGAGAGTCAGATGAGTCTCATTTCCTACACACTGGACCCTTCTCAGCCCCACGGGGCCCATTTCTTGCTCAGACTTAGGTGGGGTATAAGCTTTCTCAGCAACTCCGCACTGGAGCTGCCTGCACACCACGCTGGCATCGTTCAAGTCCCACTGGTCATCCAGAACTCTGCCCCACACACCGAGGGAAATCTCGACTCTCCCATCACACCGGCTCTCTCCATTCAGCAGTCTGAGTGATTCAGAGCGACCTGGTCTCAGGAGAGATGGGAAATACACTGAATAATACTCCCTGTTATACACTAGAAATAATACAGAGTGTGCATGAAATTATGGACTGTTTCTCAGTAAGAAGGTATAAGCCAGTGATCAAAGTGTGTCACAGTGTTAAAGGGAACAAGCTGTGTCAGAAGACACTTATTCTTCTGGAAGGTGCTATAGGGATTGTAAAACTCTGAGCTTGACAGAAGGGCTTGCTAGCAGACCCTGTAAATGAGTGAGTGAGGGAATTCCTGCAGGTTACTGATTGGGAAAATAGTCTCTGTGTGTGGTGGTGGAATGGCTGCTGAGGTTTGTAGTCACTTTATCCAGGCTTAAATGCCTGGAAGCCAGTGAATGGTGTCTGCACAAGCACTTAGCAGGTGGGTCATGAGTGATTTAGGCAAGTTTGCCATGAGGGAGTTTGGCCAATGGAAGAGCAGGGCTCATGGCGGTCAGGAACAGGTTATTGTTGGTAAATTCCCTTAGTTCCCTCTGATCTTTGCTCAGTAGGTGGCAACTTTCTTGGTTCACCTGGGTCCAGTGCAGGAGCTCCTAGTGTGAGATAGTTCCTGGCACTGGTGGTTCTGACAGGAGCTGTCCCCTGAAGTGTGGTGTCATCTCTGAGCCCAACGTGAGATTCCAGCTGATCAATCCACACCACACTAAGCAGGTTGTGTGTGGGGCGGGGAAGGGGACGTTCTCTGTTGGTGAATATTGTGATTCCCTTGGGATGTGAATCTCAGTCTTTGCTTGTGTCTCATAATCAGTGAGTCCTACAGCAAGGTGGTAAGTTAGGAATTACTCACCGAATTCAGACGCAGGTGCAGCCAGGAGAGACTAACAATGTTAAAAGACAACAGCAGAGTCAGTGCAGGGCACCCCCACTGGCTGTGTCAGGTACAGTATGTACTAGTATGGCAACCTGATGGGTGCAGTGTGTGTGCCCTGGATCCAAACAGATCAAGGATCTTGGTAGCCAAATAACATTTCAAGGCTAAGAGTGAAATCCTGGCCCCACTGAAGGCACTGCTAAAATCTCCATTGACTTCAATGGAAGCAGCAGTTCGCCCTAAGACTGGACCAGGAGAATGGCTGCATGTAGCTAGTGTAGTGCAGGGGTGTAGCCACGGGTGGGCCGTGGCCCACCCACTTAGCATCCAGGCCCAGCCAAATCAGGGCTGGAGCCCTCCGAATCCACAGGCTGGGACTCCCATCCCCGGCTCGGTGTCCATCAGCTTGGCCGTTTCTTTCTCCTGCCGGCGCCGTGTGCTGATTCCCTGGTCTTTGACCCCTGAGCTAGCCCATTCGGGGGGGGGGCGTCTTGTGGGGGCAGGGGTGGTTGAAATCCAGGCCTAGTGCTGGGACCGGAGACCAGGGAAGCAGCACACGGTGCCGACGGACACTGAGCCAGGTTTGGGAAGGGTGGGTGGAGCTCGAGCCCCAGCGGGACCCCCCTTCTCCACAAGGGCGCGCCTAGGTGACCTGATGTCCCAATTTTATAGGGATAGTCCTGATACATGGGGCTTTTTCTTATATAGGCGCCTATTACCTCCCATCACCTGTCCAATTTTTCACATTTGCTATCTGGTTACCCTAGGCACGTCCCACAGCCTGTGTGCCCCAGGCTGCTTCAGCTTTGGGTACCTGCTGAGCGGTAAGGGCCGGCTGGAAGGGGTAGAGGGAGGCAATCCCCCCTCCCTCCTGCCACCTCCCCAGGGCACCGAATGCCTCCTGCACCCCTCCCTCTGCCCCTCCTGTCATTGCCCACCCCCTAAAACCTGCCCCCCCCCCGGTTTCCTGTCCTAGCTGTGCCACTAGTATAGTGTAACGGTAGAGAGTAGATTTGGGGCTTTCCGAGGAGGCTCATGACTATAACTGGGTACCACATCCCCTCAGGAAGGCCAGATGGGATCATGGCAGATGGAGCTCGTATGGAAGGGACCAGGTGTTTTTCCTTAGAAGGGATTCTCTTTGAAGCAACTGTAGGGAGAAATCAGCATCTTCATGTGCTGAGGAGTTCCCTCTGAGAACCAGGGTATGGGCTGGGTAGCTAGTTAGGAGAGGCAGGGCAGGGCTGCAGGGAATTCAGTTAGGAATGCAGGTAGCAGCCTCTGTGAGAAGCAGGAGAACTGTGAGGTGAATTGCCCCCAAGGTACAAAGGCATCAGCTGTAAAAAGGAGAGTAAACCTCTGTTGAGAGTGCTGGGCAGGATCCTATAGGCTTAGTCATGGTGTGTAATGGCACCAGTGACTCTGGTCTCTGTGGGAGTCAGTCCTGGAAGCTACATGTCCACTATTAGGAAGAAGTTTGAAATCCAGGGCTTTTGCAGTACGTTTCTCTGTAAGGAGCCCAGTTACAGCCAGTCAAGATGCCCTATGGAGACTGTACATGGATGAGAAGATAAGAGGGGAGCTGCAACTTCATTAAGCAGGAAGGATCCCTTTGGTGAGGGGAGATGCAGATGATCACAATGGCCTCTTTGGGTCTTAAAACTCTGCGAATCTATAGACCCAGAATACAGGCTCCATTTAGTCACAAGGGAACCATTGGCTGGCCATTAAAATTAAGTTTTCTAGTGAAATATTTTTCCTGCAGGGCACTGGCAGCTTTCAGTGCCCAGGATGGATAAATCAGGGTTGTGCAGTGTCAGGCTGTTGCCTGAATGACCCCTGCCTCATTCACTTTAGAAACTGGAAGGCCTGTAGAGATTGAGCAGGGGAGCGCAGGAAAAACTAGGATGATCTTGTTAAGAGCAGTGACCGTCATTCAGTAGAACTCAGTTCTGTTCCTGCCTCTGCCGCAGACTTCACAGGTGATGCTGAGCAGGTCTCTTAAGACGATTTTAATGGGGTCTGATTAGCAGAAGTACTGAGCACTCACAACTGCTGCTAGGGTCAAGACGATGTGGCTGATCAGTTCTTCTGCAGTCAGGCAGTGTGGGCGGGTGGAACGAGCACATGGCTGTGAGTCAAAACACTTTGTTTTATCTTGTCTCTGCTGCTGACTCACTGGGTGGCCTTGGGCAAGTCACTTTGCTTTTCTCTCTCAGTTTTACCAGCTGTAAAATGGAGCTAATAATAATACTTACCACCTGCTTCCCTGGCGTTTGATGAGGGTTTATTAATGTCTCGACAATACTTTGAACACATAACACTTTACAGAAATGGTGAGTACTCTGAAGAATCAGGCCCCAAGGGTCTCAGGTTGGCGCCTAATCACTCCAAATAAGTATCGAGTTTGGAAGTTTGACTTTAATCATTGTATGTAAAATTTTCAAAAGCAGCTAAATGATGTAGGAGCCTAAATGCCATTTTCAGAAGTGACTTAGGCAGCAAGAGGGAGAAGTCTGTATGATTCTTGGGCTCCTACGTTACTGGAGAAAATGGGATTTAAGTCCCTAAGTCACTTAGGCACTTTTGAAAATGTTATTCTTGGGCTTCTACATGCCTAAGTCACTTTTGAAATGGGCATCATAACAGTCTGCTATCTCCCAGGGTGTTATGAAGACAAATTAGTTAATGCTTGCAGTGCAGTCTGATATGACGCTGACGAGCATCATGAAGAAATTAATCATTCTGTATTCAGTGCGGTGTTTGTATGGTACGTATAGTGAGTAAGGCCCTGGGTCACAGGTTGAATGATGAGGATAAAAAGAAATATTCTACAGCTCCTTCAGCCCCTGATCACCATCCTCCCCATGCACTGAAGGAGGCAGGAGCTGGTGGGATGGAGGGGAATAATAGGTCATGTACATGCAATTAGACTGTGTCATAATGGATATGCACAAGAGAGGGCAGGGGGGGCTCAATTAACATTGCATGGGTAACCTTAACTGTGATATTTCCTAATTCTTGTGCATTTGGCTTTGACTAATAACACTGTTTAATTTTGTAATGTTTTAATGTAAGGTAAATATTGGAGCTGGTCAACAACCCAACATTTTTCCTGTTAAGTATGATAATGCAGTATTTCAACTTTTAAACACATCCAAGAGACTGGGATGTGGAAATGGAATGAGAATTTTTGTTTAGATTCTAACTAAAATGTTGATTCATTTTAACTTTTTGAAAATGAAAAATTCAATTTTCCTTTTCATATTTGGGTTTACAAGTTTTCCCTCTTTCTCCCCGTTTCTATTTTTTCATCTTTTCTTCCACTGTAAAAAGTTAGAAAAAAATTAAAAGGTGTAAGAAAGCAGGGGGGAAATCTTTTTGATTTTTTTTTCAACTGGAAAGGTGTGAAAAAAGTTAGAAAACACCAAAGTGAGATAAAGTGATACTTTCTCTGTGGCATGCTACCAAAAATATCCTCAGGAACTCAAGTGAGAGAAGAGAAATGTTTATTTTCAGCAGTTTATAATTCAGCCAAACCTGGAAGGGATTTCCCTGCACTAGGGGCAGGCACCTTCCTGAGCCCAGCATTACTCCTTCCCAAATTACAAAGGCCTGCTGCAAACAATGACGGCATAAAATCTTCTCAAGAAGGTGTAGAGGATATTTTATAATAGAAAGTGTGAAGCAACCTCCATATTGGGAATTGCTAGTAGCTCCCCCTCTAATTACTATACCAGTGATTTGGAGAAGGATGAGGACAGAGAATTGATGACATTTATGAAACCCGAAGGACAAAGTGCTGATCTTGCTCCACTGCTCTGTGGAAGGACAGAGTTGCTGATGTTTTTACTGGAGAATCCAGGGCATTCCCGGGTCATCACTATTCTTTTTGTGATAATATTAACTTTAATTTTAGCTTTAATACATTTATTATTATTATATGTGTTTTAGGATCTAGCTCCCCCTCCCCTTGCTGTGCCCTGAGGTTCCCCTGCTCTGGAGGCCAGTGTCACACACTGAGGAGCAGGTGTCCTTAATCTAGCATTACACTTACCTGAGCAAACCACACTGGCATCATTGTCATGGGAGCACTGAGAGGCCCCCAGGGCAGTAACAGGGCAATGGCCCAAATGGGGTTCAGTTCCTTTACAGTGAAATGTGTCTGTCCAGACAGAGCCAGTTCCCTTCCCAAAATACCCTCCTCCTGGGGTTGATACAGCGAATCCGCAGTCAAGCTGATGACAGAGAACGTTGGCATCTGGTAAATCCCAGTGTGAGTCACAGAGAGTTCCCCAGGTACCATGAACCTGGATCTCCACCCTCCCTGAGCACTCTGAGCTGCCATTCATGAGCCGGAGCCCTGTGTGCCCTGGGGAGAAGAGAGAAGGGGTTTAGAGAGGGAGCCTTGGACTATTTTATACCAAATACTTAAAGAAAGGAAAGTCAGGGGGGATTTGATCCAATTCTAGTTATGCTCTTTGCTCAGCCATTGCAGCAGCTCTTTAACCAACAAAACTCTCAATCCCAAAATTCAAATTTGGATAGCGTGGGGTTCTGACCCAAAGCTTAATTGACCTGGTTCTGTGGGTCCAAGCCCGACTACGCCATTGTGACAATGCAGTTCTGGCGGAACCCAACTGAGAGTGCCAACTCAGGACAAATTGCTAAAACAGGGCAGTTACAGACCAAGGCTGGGGTTTTTCCACCTCTAAGGCAAACCAAACCAGCCAGACTAGGAGGACTTTGGTCTCATCCCACTGGCTAACCGCAAGTCTCACAAGCAATCTCCTTAGACACTCCAGTTTCCCAGTATTACCACCAGTGCCACACGTTATGGGGACAAATGGTTATGAAAACCAATACCCCAGTAAAAGAAAAAAGTTCTCCTGATCCCAAAGGACCAAGCCCCAGACGCAGGTCAATATACAAGTCAGATCTTACCCACAAATCACGCTGCTGCCAATCCCTTAGAATCTAAAATCTAAAGGTTTATTCATAATAGGAAAAAGATAGAGATGAGAGTTAGAATTGGTTAAATGGAATCAATGACATACAGTAATGGCAAAGTTCTTGGTTCAGGCTTGCAGCAGAGATGGAATAAACTGCAGGTTCAAATCAAGTCTCTGGAATACATCCCCAGCTGGGATGGGTCATTCAGTCCTTTGTTCAGAGCTTCAGTTTGTAGCAAAGTTCCTCCAGAGGTAAGAAGCAGGATTGAAGACAAGATGGAGATGAGGCATCAGCCTTATATAGTCTTTTCCAGGTGTAAGAACACCTCTTTGTTCTTACTGTGGAAAATTACAGCAAAATGGAGTCTGGAGTCACATGGGCCAGTCCCTGCATACTTTGCTGAGTTACAAGGCGTATCTGCCTTCTCTCAATGGGTCCATTGTATAGCTGATGGTCCTTAATGGGCCATCAAGCAGGCTAGGCAGAGCTAATCTCAGCTTGTCTGGGATGTCACCCAGAAGCATAGCATAAGTTTGCCATACAGACAGTATAGAGCCAATATTCATAACTTCAACTACAAAACTGATACACACATATAGACAGCATAATCATAACCAGTAAACCATAACCTTGTCCTAGACACCCCATTTGACCCCCTTTATACAAGATTTGGGTGCCACTACAGGACCTTGGTTGCAACAATGATCTATACGGTCCCAGTTTATGTCAATAACGTCACAGAGCTCTCAGTGTGATACTGCTGAAAAAATGGCAACAGTGACCCTTGGATGTATAAACAGGGGAGCAATGAGTAGAGCTGGCTGAAATGCATAACTTCCAGTGTACAGGAAATGTCACTATTTTAAAATTCCCTGCGAATTGGAAATGCAGCTAAAATTTTGTTTTGGAAACTCCAGCCCATTGTGTATCCAACATGAAATTTGCTCCCAGGAACCCCAACAGATGTGGAGTGACATTGACATCCTTGTCAGTTTCACCACTGTTAACATCAGGAAAAGCATGTCAATTTCTCACAGCCACTGCTGGGGCTCTGGGGCAGGTTCATCATGTGGCCTGCCTGGACTGGGGACCCCTGGGCTTCCAGACTCCTTGGCCAGTTGGTGGCCTAAATAGGCAAATATTAGGTCTCAGTCTGGGACATTCTGCAAGGCAGGGCTGCCCCAGAACCACAGACCCTGGGACACCGGAACCCATCCCAGGACTTCCAGGATCCCCGATGTAGACCCTGGAGCTGAGCCTTGGTTAGAGCTGGGGCTCCCAGGGCTTTCAGGTGCCTATCCCATGGCAGAGATCCTGAAAGCATTGGCAGGGTTGCCCTGGAGGTACAGACCCTAGAAAGACAAGGGTCTCCAATTCTGGGGGAATCTGTATGGTGAGGCTGCCCCAGAGCTAGAAGACTGGGGTACCCAGCCCCGGGACAATCTGCATGGCAGGACTAACAGGAGCCACCAGGGAACCTGGCAGGGAACCAGGGACATTTCCACCAGACCCTGCTTGTGGTTTCGAGAAAGTTCGTTGAACCCAATTCACTTTCATGATAAATGTTGAGTTCAACAAACTGGCATTTTCCAATGAAACTCTGGTTTGCCAGATAATTTCCAACCAGCTCTAGTAGGGAAGTGATTTTTCCTCTGTGTACAGCACTGGGGAGACAGATACTGCATCTGCTTTTAGTGTCCACATTGTAAGAAAGATGTTAAAAAACTGGAAAGGGCGCAGAGAACATCCACAATAATGATTTCAGGGCTTGAAAATGTGCCCTGCAGTGAGTGATTTAAGGAGGTCAATCTGTTCAGTTTATCAAAAAGATGACCTAGACATGTCTTGATTGCAGTGTATAAGTACCTTCCCATGGACAAAACACTGCATATTAAAGGCCTTTTTAATCTAGTGAGGAAAGGCATAACAAGAATCAATGGAGGGAAGTTAAAACCAGATAAATTCCTATTAGAGGTAAGGCATACATTTTTCACAGTAATACTGATGATACATTGGAACAAACTACCAAGGGAAGCAGAAGCTTCTCCACTTCCTGAAGTATTCAAAACAAAATTGGATGCCTTTCTGGAAGATATGCTTTAGCCAAACACAAGGTTAGATTAAGTACAGGAGTAATTGCTTTAAATTCTATAGCCTTGGTTAAGCAGGAGGTCAGACTAGATCTAAAGCACCCTGCTGGCCCTAAAATCTAGACAGCTATGAATCAAAAAGAAAGTTAAAGTTTGCAAAGTGAAGCACTCAAACATTCAGAATGCCAGAATGCCTGTGAATCCTTCATTAGTCCCATCCACTTTTGCTTCCCCTACTAATTTTTCTATGCTTGCAGGTTCATTGTCCAGAACATGAATCTGGCAAAAACATAGTTGTTGTTGCAAAAACACAAACACTAATGAGAAATGCTAGGCACTGGCACGTGCATGAACACATTCCAGAAGGGTAATACCAGAACACCTTGATATAGGGTATGATGTAAACACACTCCCCAATGATGATACAGGGACACACTAACCCCTCCTAAAGATAAGGTCAGGATGACAGGGGGCTAGATAGAGATGTTTTAATTCAACCAAAATGTACAAGGGAAAGGGTGATAATTAACCACGTCAGAGGGGCAAGACGTTACTTGTTTGTATCAAAGTATAAAAGACAGGTCACAGAGGGGTTTCTTTTTCTGGCCTCAGCGGGTGGGGGTCATGGAAAGTCTCGCCACTCACTGAGCCAAGTCCATTGTAAGGGGCATAGATGTGCCAGTGTAACTGTAGACATTGATCTGGGGAGCTGGTACTGCGTTTTGTCAGCAATAAACTTGGCCAAGCGCCTTTGCCACTGAACCCCATCTGTAGACTTCTTGGGCAGTTTGATCGAGACCTGCTGTGTCAACTATCTGTGCAGAGCTGGTGCAACACACAGAGAGAAAACACACACAGCCAACAGCTGACAACACCTGGGAGGCTGGGAAGTGTTATTATCTCCATTTTATGCACAGAGAACCAGAGACACTATGGCCAAAATTATCAAAAGCATCCACTGATTTTGGGTGCCCAACTTGAGATACCCATGTACTGTTTTTTCAGAGTACTTAGGCTTGTGCAGCACAGCTCCCACTGACTTCAGTTTACAGCAGCACGTGCTGAGCACTTCTGCAAATCAGACATGCATAGTCTCAAGGGGGCCACCCATAAAATGAGGAACACACAATTAATGACCACCTGTGAAACATTTGGTTTCAGTGACTTGCCAAGCATCACATAGGAACTCTGTGGAAGAGGCAGGGATAGAATCCAATTAGCAAGGGCAGCATTCTGCTACCTTAACAAGAGACTCTCCTTTCTCTTTCTGCAATCTCCTGCCTCACACACAACACACTTCACAGTTTCTGCAACAAATGAGGCAGGGGTCCTACAGACAACTGCATCCTTAACTCCACAATCCTGATTCAGAGCACTGTCAATTCTGTGTGCTGCATGAAGCAGGGGTCCTGTGGAGAAAATAGCAAGTTATCTTGTAATGAAAGACTGAATCTTAATGCATATGTAAAGATGGGCCAAAATAGAGTTTAATTTAATTCTTTAATTCTGCCATTTCTTTATTTTTACAGCTCAACGTTTGCAAACTTAATGTTCCCTGAAAGTAAAGTTTTGTGCATAATTTCCTAGGTTTTTAAAACAGAAAACTAAAAATAGTTCCCGGATGTGGAATCATGTTGACACACACATGGGTTATCAGCAGCTTTTGAGCCTTTAGATCCGCCCCAAAAATCTCTGCCACTTGAGCTAATGGAGTAAATGACAGCACTAGTAGGTCATCATTCTCTTTGTGGACCAGCACTAGAGGGGAATCAGAAGATTTTGTTGGAGGGTTTGATAAATAGTTGCTGACAGCGGGGGAATGGCAAAAATCAGGGATATTGGGTTCCATTCCAGGCTCTGGAGAGATGTGTGTTCTAGTGGTCACAGATCCTTCTTCCTCTGTTCCCCCAAGCCTAACCCCTTCTGCCCTATCCCCTCTAAACTGCCCTTGTCCCTGTCCTGTCTCTTCCCCATCCCTTGCTCTGTGTCCCAGTCCTATTCTCCTTGTCTACCCAGTTCCCGTTTCCACTCCTCAAGCTTCTCATCCCCAGACTCACTATCCTTGCCAAGCCAATCCTGGATTTCACCTCTGGCTTCCCCAGCCAAATCCCAGTTTCCCCCCTGTTCTTTGTGCTGTCCCTTCCCTCTGGGATCCTCGTGTGATCTGTTTCCCATTCCCACATTTGCATTAGGTTGTCCTGTCTGCCCCAATCCCTGGTTTCCCTCCCTGGATGCCTCATCCAATCTCAAGGCTTCTCTACAAGAACACTTAGTTTGTGGCAAAATTTACCCCACTCTAACCTGCTGCACACTGAGTATCTGTGTGGAACCTGCTGCTGCGCACTAACATTCCCCTAGTGCTTTGAAACAGGACTAGATCTGTTCCCTAGGGAACTGTTAAGACTTGTCTTCCCTACCGCGCTGTATCAGTGCCAGTGCATCGATGTAGTGGTGCTGATTTAGCATGTCTGACAAAGACGCATTACGTCGATGGGAGAGCTATGCTGTTGGGAGCTTCATTTTTCTTCAAATTTGGTATAATGAGAAGATTCCAGAAGACTTGAGACATGCCAACATTGTTACCATCTTTAAAAAAGGAGATAAGTCAGAGGGTGGAAATAATCGTGGCATTGCCTTGCTACCTACAGCAGGGAAAATTCTTACCTGTATTCTTTTAAACCGATTACTTCCCCTTACTGAGGATATATTGCCAGAATCTCAGTGTGGTTTCAGACCATCCCACAGGACAACCGACATGATCTTCGTTGCCCACCAAATCCAGGAAAAGTCTCAGAAGCAAAATCAGGACCTGTACATGGCCTTCATCGATTTGACAAAGGCCTTCAACTCCATCAATCGCGAAGCACTGTGGAAGATACTGGCCAGATTTGGCTGCCCTCCAAAATTTATTATGGTCCTAAGATTTCTTCATTATCAGACGACTGCCACCATTCTCTGTAATGGCCTGGAGATGGATCCTTTTGTCATGAAAACTGGGGTTAAGCAAGGATGCGTTATTACCCCAACCCTGTTCTCCATCTATTTTGCAGTCATTTTGGTCCTTGTTAAAGACCGCCCCCCACTGGAGTTGACATTCCATACAGAATGGATGGGAGGCTTTTTAATCTTTGACGTTTCCACTTGAAGTCTAAAGTCCTCAGAGCGTCCATTACTGACTTCAGGACGCTGATGATTGTGCCATCCTCACACACACTGAGAATGACCTTCAGCCCACACTGGATTTTTTTGCACAAGTTTATCAAAGCGTATGACTCTCACTCAATATTGAGAAGACTAAAGTGCTCCATCAGCCTGCTTCAGGCCTTGCACAAGACCAACTACACATCACCACTGAGGGACAGACTTTGGAGAGAGTTGAGGACTTCTGTTACCTCAGTAGCCAACTTTCTCAAAATGCAAAAACTGGCAGTGAGATCCAGCACAGGATCCAGTATGCAAGTGCTTCCTTTGGGAATCGGCTCCGACGCATTTTCACAGACCGTGACCTACGGCAGGACACTAACATCCAGGTCTATGAGACAATTGTTATTCCTACACTCCTTTATAGCTGTGAAACATAAGAACATATAAGAATGGCCCTACTGGGTCAGACCAAAGGTCCATCTAGCCCAATAACCGTCTCTTTTCCAAGCTAAAAAGTCCCAGTCTTATTAATCTCTCCTCATATGGAAGCCTTTCCATACCCCTAATCATTTTTGTTGCCCTTTTCTGAACCTTTTCCAATTCCAATATACCTTTTTTGAGATGGGTGACCACATCTGCACACAGTATTCAAGATGTAGGCATACCATTGATTTATATAGAGGCAACATGATATTTTCTGTCCTGTTATCTATCCCTTTCTTAATTATTCCCAGCATTCTGTTTGCTTTTTTGGCTGCCGCTGCACATTGAGTGGATGTTTTCAGAGAACTATCCACAATAACCCAAAGATCTCTTTCTTGAGTGGTAACAACTAATTTAGACCCCATTTTTTATATATATATGGTTGGGATAATGCTTTCCAATATGCATCACTTTGCATTTATTAACATTAAATGTCATCTGCCATTTTGTTGTCCAGTCACCCAGTTTTGAGAGATCCTTTTGTAGCCCAGGTCTGCCTGGGTCTTAACTATCTTTAGTAATTTTGTATCGTCTGCAGATTTTGCCACCTCACTGTTTACCCCTTTTTCCAATCATTTATGAATATGCTGAATAGGACTGGTCCCAGAACAGACCCCTGTGGGACCTCACTATTTACCTCTCTCCATTCTGAAAACTGACCATTTATGCCTACCCTTTGTTTCCTATCTTTTCACCAGTTACCAACGCATGAGAGCACCTTCCCTCTTATCCTGTGGCAGCTTACTTTGCATAAAAGCCTTTGGTGAGGGACCTTGTCAAAGGCTTTCTGGAAATCTAAGTACACTATATCCACTGGATCCCCTTGGTCCACATGCTTGTTGACCCCCTCAAAGAATTCTAGTGGATCGGTGAGGCATGGTTTCCCTTTACTAAAACCATGTTGACTCTTCATCAACAAATTATGTTCACCTATATGTCTGACAATATTGTTCTTTATTATAGTTTCAACCAGTTTGCCCAGTTTGCAGTCAGGCTTACAGGCCTGTAATTGCCGGGATCACCTCTGGAGCCCTGTAGCGGAGCAGTTACCCCACTCCTAAGCAGCAAGCCTAGGCTGATTGGGGAAGCAGCCTCAGCTGGGCCATGCCCTAATCAGGCCACAGCTGGCCCTGATAAAAGGACTATGAGCCAGGAGCTAGACACGCTCCTTCCAGCTTCAGAGGGAGAAGGACTTAGTTGCCTGGGAGCTGAGGGTGCAGGCGAGAGAGTAGGGCTGGGGAAAGGCGAGAGGAGCTGGGGAGCTCATGTCTGGCAACTCTCCAGGCCGCAGGTCCTGTGGAAGGCCAAACCAGGTACTGGGGTTTCAGAGGCTACAGCCCAGGGGTTCGGCAAAGGCAGCAGGTCCAAACCCCCTTTTGCCAATGATCAATGGCTTGTACACTGCAGTCCGCCCCAGGGAGCGGGGGCTAGATGGTGACTGGCAGTAGCCATAGACTGAAGCGAGGTGGGGATAGAGGGTTGGGGGTTCCCTGGGGAGGGGGGACCCAGAGCTATGGGGGTACCGTGGAGGGAAGAACCCACAGAAAAAGGGGTACTGGGGTCTGGGAGGGACACAGGGGCCAGTGACAGGCGAGACACCGGCCAGCAGAGGGCGCTCTGGTGCTGGATGAGCTAATTCCCAAGGGAACCAGCAGGAGGCGCCTCAACGGTGAGTCGTCGCATTGCTACAAGCCCTTTTTAAAAATTGGCATCACATTAGTTATCCTCCAGTCATCTGGTACAGAAGCTGGTTTAAATGATAAGATACAGACTACAGTTAATAGTTCTGCAGTTTCACATTTGAGTTCCTTCAGAACTCTTGGGTGAATACCATATGGTCCTGGTGACTTATTGCGGTTTAATTTATCATTTTGTTTCAAAACTCCTCTAATGATACCTCAATCTGGGACAGGTCCTTAGATCTGTCACCTAAAAAGAATGTCTCAGGTTTGGGAATCTCCCTCACATCCTCAGCCATGAAGACCTAGTCAAAGAATTCATTTAGTTCTTCTGCAATGGCCTTATCATCCTTGAGTGCTCCATTAGCACCTTGATTGTCCAGTGGCGCCACTGGTTGTTTAGCAGGCTTCCTGCTTCTGATATACTTAAAAATAATTGCCATTACTTTTTGAGTCTTTGGCTAACTGTTACTCAGATTCTTTTATTGGCCTTCCTAATTGTATTTTTACACTTCGTTTGCGAGTGTTTATGCTCCTTTCTATCTTCTTCACTAGGATTTAACTTCCACTTTTTAAAGGATGCCTTTTTGCCTCTCACTGCTACTTTTACTTTGTTGTATAGCCACGGTGGCTCTTTTTTGGTTCTCTTACTATGTTTTTTAATTTGGGGTATATATTTAAGTTGAGCCTCTATTATGGTGTCTTTAAAGAGTTTCCACGCAGCTTGCAGAGATTTCACTTTTGGTGCTGTAACTTTTAATTTCTGTTTAACTAACCTCCTCATTTTTGTGTAGTTCCCCTTTCTGAAATTAAATACTACAGTGTTGGGCTGCTGTGGTGTTTTTCTGCCACAGGGATATTAAATTTAATTATATTATGGTCACTATTACCGAGCAGTCCAGCTATATTCACCCCTTGGACCAGATCCTGTGCTCCACTTAGGACTAAATCAAGAATTGCCTCTCTTCTGGTGGGTTCCAGGCCCAGCTGCTCCAAGAAGCATTTAAGGTGTCAAGAAACTTTATCTCTGAATCCTGTCCTGAGGTGACATGTACCCAGTCAATATGGGGATCATTGAAATCCCCCATTATTGACAGCCCCTCAAGAGTCTGGAGAAGTACCACCAATGATGCCTCCGGAAGATCCTTTGCATCAAGTAGGAATATCGCTGCACTAAGGCCAGCATCCTCATTGAAGCTAATGTCACCAGCATTGAAGCAATGATCCGCACTCACCAACTCTGCTGGGCTGGAAATTTTGTGCTGATGCCAGACTCTCACCTCCCAAAACAAGTCTTCTACTCTCAGCTCACCCATGGTCAGAGATCCCGTGGTACTCAGAGGAAATGCTACAAAGACACACTGAAAGCACATCTCAAGAAAACAGATGTGGACATCACAAGCTGGGAAGAACAAGCCACCAACCGACCCCAATGGCACCACATCCTCTATCGGGCAGTAGCCCGCTTTGAGGAGAAGTGCCTTGCCCTTGAAGCTGAAAAGAGAGAAAGAGAGAGAGAGAGAAGGAAGGAAAAAGAAAGAACTTTCTTCCAGCAGGCAGCTGACCCATCAGGCAACATCTGTACCTACTACAGGCAAATCTATGGTTCTAGGATTGGACTCCTGAGCCTTCTCAGGATGAGGGCCGGCTCCAGGGTTTTTGCCGCCCCAAGCAGGCAAAAAAAAAAAAAAACCACGCAATCGTGATTGCGATCTGCGGCGGCAATTCGGCGCGAGGTCCTTCGTTCCGAACGGGAGTGAGGGACCCTACGCAGAATTGCTGCCGAATAGCTGGATGTGCCGCCACTCTCTGGAGTGGCTGCCCCAAGCACCTGCTTGCTAAGCTGGTGCCTGGAGCCAGCTCTGCTCAGGACAAATATGTAAATTTGGGGTAGAGATCATCCTCGAATGGAGGGATCACCGATGATGGCGATGCTGCTGCTGCAACCAATGAGGCTGTGGACCTACAGACAACAGCCTCTTTCACTGTGCATCCCTGATTCATTCCCTGGGCATCTTCCAGCCTGTGCACTGACTGAGGCAGGGACCTTGGCGAAGGAGAATGTTTTGGCAAAGACTGGTATTAATCCAATGGGAAATGAGAAGTGAAATCTGGACGAGAAGGGGTTGAGAGAGACAAGGTGGATGAGATAATATCTTTTATTGGATTCGCTTCTGTTGGTGAGAGACAAGCTTCTGAGCTTACACACAGCTCTTTTCTGTAAGCTCAAAAACTTGTCTCTCTCACTAACAGAAGTGGGTCCAATAAAAGATATTATCTCATCCACCTTGTCTCTAATATCCTGGAACTAACACAGCTACAACAACACTGCATATAAGAAGACGGCTGTCACTTTTTGGAAAGTTTTCTAGTGTTCTGTCAGGACAGCATCTCTCAAAAATCGCTTGGTGCAGAAACATCACAGCTCCCGTATGTGTTTGTTCTCAGTGATATCTAGTGCACAGGGCAGTTTGTAGACAGCTGACTGGTTATTTCTGTAAAAATTCTAAATGGGCCCAATCCTGAATCCTTTATTCTGTTTCTACTCAGTCGGTACAAAGCAAACTCACATTACAGTCAATAGCTGCCTGCCTGAGTAAGGAACCCTGGGCTTGGCCCTAGGAGCTGGCCCTGCACCTCTATCCAGGGAAGATGGGGATTAGAGACAAGAATCGACATAACTATAACGATCATGGAAAGACTCATCCTCCTCTCCAATCTTCAGCACAGGCCTGTGGAACTACCCTGCCAGCACAGCAGGGGTTAAAGGGCGCCTTTGGGCCCAGCTAGCCCCACCCCGATCTACCTGCAGCCAATACCAGGCCTGCGGGGGGCGGGGGGGCGGGGAGAAAAGGAGAGAGCCTGGCTCAGTTGAGGGCTGACTGGTGAAGAGGCAGGAGCTATCTGCCTCCCTCCCTGAGGGAAGGGTCACTAGACTGCCAGCCGAGGCAGCCAGCAGGGAGTAAGCACTGTCTCCCCGGTCAAGGGGGACTGTGGAGGAGACCTAGGAGCCTCCGGCAACTGAGGTAACTGGGTGACTGAAGCCCAGACACATTTTGGGGTTCAGTCTCACCAAACTTACGGCTGCCCCATCTGAAGCAGCCTGGGATCGCAGCATGAGGCCACCCAAGATTAGGGTTACCATATTTCAGCAAGCAAAAAAGAGGACGGGAGGAGCCCCGCCCTAGCCCCGCCCCTCCCACTTCCCGCCCCCCCAGAATCCCCAACCCTCCCCCCGTTCCTTGTCCCCTGACTGCCCCCTCCTGGGACCCCTGCCCCTAACTGCCCCCCAGGACTCCACTCCCTATCTAAGCCTCCCTGCCTCTTGTCCCCTGACTGCCCCAACCCTTATCCACACCCCCACCCCCAGACAGACCCCTGGGACTCCCACGCCCCATCCAACCACTCCCCACCCCCTGACAGCCCCCCCCAGAACTCCCAACCCATCTAAACCCCTCTGCTCCCTGTCCCCTTACTGCTCCGATCCCTCTCCGCACTCCTGCCCCCTGACAGCCCCCCCCAGAACTCGCAACCCATCTAAACCCCTCTGCTCCCTGTCCCCTGACTGCTCCGATCCCTCTCCGCACTCCTGCCCCCTGACAGCCCCCCCCAGAACTCCCAACCCATCTAAACCCCTCTGCTCCCTGTCCCCTGACTGCTCCGATCCCTCTCCCCACTCCTGCCCCCTGACAGCTCCCCCCCAGAACTCCCAGCCCCCCACCCCCCTGCTCCTTGTCCCCTGACTGCCACCTCCTGGGACCCCTGCTCCTAACTGCCCTCCAGAACCCCACCCCCTACCTAAGACTCCCTGTTCCTTGTCCCGACTGCCCCCTCCTGGGGCCCCTGCTCCTAACTGCCCTCCAGAACCCCACCCCCTACCTAAGACTCCCTGTTCCTTGTCCCCTAACTGCCCCCTCCTAAGACCCCCCCCAACTGCCCCCCAGGACCCTACCCCCTACCTGTACCCTGACTGCCCAAAACTTTCTCCACTCCCCCCAAAAAGCCCCCCCCGTTTCTTGACTGCCCCCTCCAGAACCTCCCTGCCCCTTCTCTTGCCCCCTGGCCCCCTTACCCTGCTGCTCAGAACAGGGTGTTGGGCTCTGTGCGAGCCGGACACGTGGCTAAGCTCCCCAGCACAACAAAACCCGGTCCCTGGCCCTGCACAGTGCTGCCGGACCGGGCTGCAGGGGAGAGCTGCCCTTGTATCAGCACAAAGTGCTCTCGCTCCCGTTTTGCTACGCTGCATGGCAGAAACCGCTCCCAGTTGGAAAAGGGGAGGGCTGCACTTTGTGCTGATACACTTGCTCAGAATGCAGGGCGGATCCGGCTCCTCTACAGCTGCTCCGGAGTCCAGCCCGGGACTTTCCTGCAGCCCTCCCAGCCGCTCGCTCTGCTCTGCTCTGCTCTGCCGGGGGAGGGGGGAAATCCCGGACATTGTGAGTGCTTTACAAATTCCCCCCCGGACGCTATTTTTAGCACAAAAAGGAGGACATGTCCGGGTAAATCCGGACGAATGGTAACCCTACCCAAGATCCCTGAGAGGGTGCTATGGATACAAGCCACCCAGCAAACGGGACTAGAGGGGCCAGGCCCCAAACAAAAGGGACAGTGATAGGAAGTAGCCCAGGGCAGGGGATTTAGACTCCCTGCTGGGAGGCCTCCCCTATTCAGGGGTAGATGCATGCAGGACCCTGGGCTGGGACCTGGTGGAGAGGGAGGGCCTGGGTTTCCCTACCCCACTGCCTAAAAGATTGAGCCAAATTGACCTTGAAAACCAGGGGATGGAGGTCCGGGGCACCAACCCACTAAGTCGCCTGGCCCTTCAAGCACCTGTTACAAACCCAAACTTTATTCCCACTGCAAACGTGCAGTTCCAGCTGACATGCAGGTGCAGCGTTACAGAAAGGTCCACAGAAGGGACTTTTGCTCTCATACCCCTTTGTTTGTGTGCAGCTCCCTCCTCCTGGTGAGCTTCAGATGAGAGGGAATCCCTGCTGTGCACTTGCTAGGTGTGCAGCACAAGGCATTGCAGTTGTTATTACCAGGTTAGGAAATTTACATTGGTGAAGGTCAATGTGTTTTCTGAAGAGTTTAAAAGTCCTGGCAATGAATTTTTGTAAAGTTCCCGCCCACCCCAGCTTTTTTATTTTTTAAAAATACAAAGAAATTGCATACAACCCCTCCCCCATGTGAATAGCCTATAGATGTTTGTTATTGAAACACTCAAAATCCAGGAAAGGGTTGACATTAAACACTGCCCTGAGCTCCCATTAGCAGGGGGAGTTGCTAAAACTATTAGAACTATAGGAAAATATTCTACTCTTCCTTGTGCTATGTCAGAGGAAGATATTATTTCTACTAAACGTTAAGAAGAGATAAATTAAAACTAAAACTTATAATGGGTCTGTAGTTGTAATGTTAACTATTGAGTCACAACAAATGTCTCATTAACATGATATTCCTGGTTAGTGTAGGGTTGAGGTATATTTTTGGCTGAGCTCTCTATGCTATGCTAGATCTACAGTGTATTTTTCTATTTCTAAATTTTCTATTACTGGTTGGTCCAAAATGTAAGAAGTAACAGAGCAGAGAGGGGAGTGCTCTCGGCTAAATCTAATTCTGGCCAAGCTGGGAGAATCCGCCCATTCCTCGGTCACCCTCTGAGGATGGCAAAGGTGCTACATAAATGCCCCACCCTCTGTACCTCTGTGGTTGGGTGTCTGGGTCTGGATTTTGGCAGGAGTGTAACATTTTCAAAAAGTGCCTCAGCGACTTAGGCTCCTAAGTGACATTTTCCTTTTCCATTTTCTCTACTATCTGCATTTTTAGACCCATTCAGAGGGAAAGGGAAAGGAAAGCCATGGCATTAAAACAACTGGTAATGAGATAATGAAAATGATTCAGTCACACAGGAGGCTCCTCAGTGGCCAGTGACATGAACCGTAATAATTACAGCTGAGTAATAACAATCATTACAGGACTTACTCTGATTTTTGTTCATTTCTCGTTAGGGTCACAGGCACACGATGCCCTCGTGGTTCAAGCCCTTTTGTCTCAGGGGATTTGCCTTTCAGGACTGAGCTGGCTGATTCTTACCTGAACAGGTCACTCCAACATCCTCTCCATGATAGCAGTTATGTACTTCCCATCCCCTGTTCCCGCAGTGCCAGAGAGCAGACTCGGTACCATAACAGGCAACTTCATCCAGCCAAATTTTTCCAGATCATGCTCCAAAATGAGCTTCACCAGGGGCACTGACAGCATCTCCACATCCCAGCTGCTTACAGACAACCCCAGCATCTGTCATGTCCCAGTTGTCATCACACACCGTCCCCCACTGATCCTGGTGTTTAACCTCCACTCTCCCGGCACAGAGGCTGCCTCCATCCACCAGCCTCAGCTCGTTGGCACCTTCAAAGAGAGACACAGAGCAGGGTCAGAGCGAGCAGGGAGCCCCCTCCCCAGTGTTATCACAGCAGAGTCCGCGCCCAGAGCCAGAAGAATGGGACATGCCCAGAGCTGCCTCATGGCTCCACCTTCTCATGTCTCAGGGCCTCACACTTGGGGTTGTCAGTGCTGCAGCTTTCACCATTTTATCCCCACTCTGGCGATTTGGGGTGTTTTTAACCTGTCCTGTGAGAACACGATGAAAGGCGCCAACTCAAGGAGTTTCCCTTATTCCAAATGACACCATCTCCTGTCACTGTCACTGGGGCTGAAGCCAGCGAGATGCCGCCATCTCCCTACAGTCTGTCGGCGTGTGGGAGTGAGGCCGCCCTGAGTAAAGCTGGCTGCCACTTCCCACTAAAGCCCGCGGGGAACATGGCCGTCTCTGGGTGGCTGAGGGGGCTGGAAAGGACCCAGGGACTGTGATGGGCAGCAGAGACCCAGTGAAAGGAGGTTGGTGAGAGTGAGGGGAGCAGGGCACTGGGGGGACAGGAGGCAGATTCAAGGCTTGCAAGGGAAGGGGGTGCAGGTGCTGTGTGGGCCGGAGGGAGGGATGGGGAGGAGGTTCTGGAGCAGGGGGAGGAAAGAGGGTGGAGAAGGGAGAGTCTGTAGCAGGAGGCAGGAGGGACAGAGGGGAGGAGGTTCTCGAAATGGGGGTAGGAAGGGGCAGGAGTGAGGAGGTGGGGATGAGGTGGGGACGGGAAGGAGGTCGGAAAGTAGGGGCAGGAGGGAGAAGTGGGGAGGGGAGGGGTGTCTGCAGAGGGAGTTAACAGGGAAGCAGTAGAGAGGGACAGAAGGGAGGGCAGGGGACAGGGATCTGAAATTGAGGCAGGAGGGAGGAGTGGAGATGGAGCACAGGGTTGTCTGGAGGGAGAGAAGGGAGCATGGGGCTGGAGGGGGTTATTGAGCAGGGGGTAGGAGGGAGGGAAGGAAAAGGGGGTTTAAAGAAGGGGGTCTGCATGGAGAAGTGGAGAGAGGAGGGGGTCTGGAGTGGGGGACAGGAGTGAGAAGTGAGGAGGGGGTGAGGGTCCAGGCAGGAGAGTGAGAGAAGGGAAGGGAGAGAGCAGAGAGGGGGCAGAAGGATGCATGGGGAGAAGAGGGGGGAAAGGAGGAGGTGGGGTGAAAGGTGATCATGTGTAGGGTGAGGAGGGAGGGGGTCTGAATCAGGGCATCAAGAGGGTGAGGAGGGAAGAGGTGTGGAGCAGAGAATGGGAGTGAGCGGAGGTAGCCTGGAGCAGGGGCACATGGGGGAGTGTTGGGGAGGATGGAGGAGTGGGGATGGAGAGTGGGTCTGGTGCTGGTGGACAGGAGATAGGGGAGCGGTTCTGGAACAGGGGACAGGAGGGAGTATTGGGGAGGGGAATGGAGTCTGGAGTAGGCAGGGGATGGGGCCAGGAGTGGGAGGGGCAGGAGAGAAGGGGAGGAGAGGGGAGGAGGCTCTAGATTGTGGGGTGTGCTTCACTGTCTCAGGTAGAGAAGCTGCAGGGTGGTGTGTGGTGAGCCAGGGAAGTGTTGCTGTTTGCAAATGGCTACATCAATCCTGTCGTGTTACGGTGACATTATAGCTGATGTGAATGGTTGATGTCTCCAGTATCTCTGTCTGTAACTCACCCCTGAACAGTAACAGACGTTCTGTGTGTGAGTGTGAACCATGCTGCATGAATTTAGCTCAGTGGCTGTCAACTATTTCTCAGCCAGTCCTTCGTCTGTCAGAGGAACTGAACCAGGAGGGGAGAGCGAAGGCAGTGCTGGGCAGTGGGCGGCAGTTCCCGTCTCAGGGGTGAGGGGAGGGTAAGCGCAATCTCCAGCTGAGCCGCCAGGGGGAGTCGTGCAGTTTGGGTGCACTAAATGGTGACTTTTCAGCCTGCGATTCTCACCCTCACTCTGGCAAAAGAGTAGAGGGGAGTTGAACAGTTCATAGACAGAATGAGTAAGATAATGGGATGGTTTTTATAACCTCGTAATTTTTGTTCTGTGGCGCTTGGCATTACAGCCTTGTGCTCCCTACTGGAGCTTCCTCTCCCCACCTGCCCCAAATATATCCCTCTTCTATCTGACTCTTCCCACTCTCCTCCCCTGGGCTTTTCCCCCTCCTCTTCTCCCCTTTCTACCTGGCCTCTCTGCCCTGCATGTACAGGCTGCTCCTTCCCCAGATGAGCAGCAGACTCTGCCCCCACTTTCTGCCAGTGGCTTTTCTCCCAGTAGCTCTGAGTTCCACCCCTGCCCCCAGTTGTCTCTAAAGTTTTTTGTATCTCTGGGGGTTGTGGAGAGGCAAAGCTGGCTGCTGGGAGGGAGGCAGCTAACAGGGAATGTGAGGAGTGGCCACTGCCTGCCACACAGTCCTGGGATATTAGCTGGGAGAACTGGTGCGCAGGACAGGGTGTGAAGAGCCAGGACTGTCCCTGTGACTGGGAGCTAGTACGGGCATCATTACAATGCCCATGAGTTACGGTGTTTATTCAGGAATGACTCACTTCAGTGAAGTCCCACAGGCAACCCATGAGGCCTGGTCTGCACTAAGAAAAAAAGGGCTTTTTTTTCAATGGAGTTAACTCAGTGATGTTCACTCGTGGCAGGACCCAAGGCTGTAACACTGCTCTGGCTAAGTACACACACAGTTCTGTTTCCCTGCACACAGTAGAAACTAACAACTGTCGGCAGTTTCCTTGTTCAGAAATCCCCCAGCCTGCCTCTCCAGTGAGCTCCAACAGGCTTTGTTTCTTTTCTGCTTCCAAGGTCCCGATCACAACTCCTTCTACTGGCTTCTCCCTCCAACAGACACAGTCTGACGCCAGTATCCTGGCCCCTGCACTGGCAACAATGGAAACCCCGGGCTTAGCTCTGCCCTGCCCATGTGCCTAGTGCCTTTGGCAGTAGCTCCCACTGTTTGCAGCTGTTTTTACTACATAAAGGATCTTGATTGCTCCATCTGTTGATCCTAAAAGAGAGTTTTCACCCTACCATTGGCTTTCATGAGGTCGGTGATTGTCTTAGCATCGAAGCCTCCCCGATGGCAGCCATCAGCACCTTTCAGGATAACAATCACATTTATATTGTACCTATCATATACTGGCTCCACTTCTATGGCCCAACCTGGAATAATGACCCCACCCAGCACTCTGAACATTGCGGAAGTTCAGATCTTGGTCTGGGAGTTAAACCTGTGGCTTTGGTCCGTCCCTGATATTTTCTCATTTGTTTGCCTGGACCCCACATCATTTTACAAATTTGTTTTCCCACAAAATGTAAAGAGGTCAATAATTGTGAAACACGATCTTCTGGCAAAGACTGACCTGGCCTCTACTCAGGGCTCAGGGAGGAAAATGGCGGCACGGAGGGAAAGGGAAAAATAGCTACATGGGGTGATATTCCCTATATTGTAAACACCCCTGAGTCACCGTGTCTGTGTCATGTGAAGCAAACTCAAATTTCCAATGGAAAATAAAAAATATCAAAGGGACGATGCTCATTTCCTCATCAATCCAACAAAAATACACTGAGCTGAGCATGTGCTTGCCATCACTATATGACGTTCTCCCACAAGTAACTGGAGAGTATTTTATGCTCCCCCATGTCACCGTGTCTACATCATGTGAAGCAGTCAAATTTCACATAGAAAATAAGAAATATTCAGAGGATGATAAACATTTACTCATAAATCCAACAAAAATACACTGAGCTGAACATGTGCTTGGCATCACTGTATGACACCATCCCACAATCGTGCAGTAATTTATCCCTCACATGATAACAATTATCAGAAGGGTTTCAGAGGTATCAGAGCCGGCTTAGTCTGAATCTGTAAAAAGCAACAGAGGGTCTGTGGCACCTTTAAGACTAACAGAAGTATTGGAGCATAAGCTTTCGTGGGTGAATGCCCACTTCGTCAGATGCAAGACCCACTGATGATAACAATTGTCCATCCTCTGCAATGTCAGTCTGATCACCAGCAGTCACCACAGAATCCTCTGCTTTTCAGTCATGTACAGCAGTGTTCTGGGCTCTAATCCCAGCACATTATATTTGAACTTCTTGGAAATCTGAAATATAAACTCCAAGTAACCTGCTAGATGGTTTGGTTTGCTCAGGATTTTCTGGGTACCAGCCCCCTAATCACTGCACAGTTAATGAGCTGTCTGTGAAATATACATTAGGGCAGGTTTTTCTCTAAGACAGTAATTTAGATGGACATTTCTGATCATCAACTTCAGGGTTAGTTTCTCAGGCTGGTGCAGCAGCACATCGGGTTCCCATGAATCAGCTACTGCTGAGCAGTTCACTGCCCTGCCAGTCACATGGATCATTCTCGTGCTGTTAACACCAGCCCAACAGGTTCCAATCACTGTATTATTTGAATCATAACTGGGTCCCACATTCGATTTTAATCCTATTGCTAATCAGTTTTGGAGTCTTTGGGCCAGATTCACTTCCCAAAATGCACCAGCACTTGCTGAGGTACCCCATGATCTGCCCCTCCCCCTCATTGCTGTTAAGTCTGCCTGGAGCTGGGACACTGCATGGCAAGGAGCTTGCAGCCCCCTCTGTGCTGGAGGAACGAGAGCAGCCCTGAAACTGGACAGGGGTGGCCTTGAGGGAATGAAACCAATGTGGCCCTGAGAGGCACTGATACAGGGCTTCTCTAGTCTCCAAATAGGATTCAAAGCTTCTCCTCTCCAGCAGAAACCCTGGGGGAGGGAGGCAGGGCTCATACAGGATAAATCTTCCTGCTGGCAGAGCTTCCGGTACCTCCATGGGCACAGGGCTTTGCACACTGCACCCCAACACATGCACACACCCCTTCCCTGGGAGGAATCGGCTCTGGGTTTATTTGGATAAATCCTGCTCACTTCAAAATTGCAAAACTTCTACTGGCTTCAGTGCATGAATGGGGGAGTGAGGAGCCAAGACTTGGCCCTTGGAGCTGTTGGATTCAGTACCAAACAGACATTTCTGTTGGATCCCAAATTATTGATGTATTTATTGGGATTTAAAACACTAAAGCGATGCCCAGCCAAGACTGTTGGCACCCGGACGACATTGATAACACACTCAAATCCCAGCAGCATGAAGTGGCCATTTCAACAGGAACTCAGTCAGCCAGACACCTACAGAAACTCCTTCCCACCCATTTCTCATTATGTTACGCAGGGCCTGGGTCCTTCCCACCCCCAAACAAGTGTCTTTTGCAGTGTGCCCAGAAGGTCACCAAATTTGGGCTATTTTGGCCCAAACCGGACAACAAGTTTCAGAGTCCTGGAGGCCTAATGAGAACACCCTCTCAGCCACCCCTCTCCTTTATAAAAAGGGGGAACCAGCTTAGGTGCCCCTGCTAACCAGAGCTGTGGCAGTACGACATGGGGAGAGAGGTGATCCCTCAGGGAGGCCGGTCCCAGGCCATTTAGGTCTTTATAAATACTAACCAACACCTTAACCTCCACCCAGAGCAGGGCAGCCAGTGCAGATCCTGCACCATGACTGTAACATGCTCCTAGCAAGAGGTGCTGATCAGTGAGTCGCTTCCATTTGCACCAGCTTTGTTCTCTGAATGGTTCTAAGGTGCAGCCCTACATTAGGATCATTTGAAGAGTCCAATCTCAAGGTAACAAAAGCCTCGGTAAGAGTGGTAAGTTCCAATCCCAAAAAGAAAAGTCACAACCTCCTAGCCAGGCACCGACGGTAAAAAGCTGACTGTAAAAGTTACCACCCTAGTTGCAGTTAACCCAGCTCCCCTGGTGAAACACAGAGGAGACTTACCTGCTATGTCCTGAATTGTGAGGATAAGAAGCCACAGCACCGGAGTGGAGAGATGTCCCTTCATTGCCAGCCTGACTTGCTGCCCCCCCCCCCCCCAATGCACTGGCTGCACCTAAACACCTGCCAGGGCTCCTCTGTGTCTGACAAGTGACAACAAAGCAGTGGAAGGGAAATATATAGAATCAGAGGCTGGCATCAGCTGCGCAAAGGAACCAATAGCAAACCCACCTGCCTTTTTAGTTATTATCAGTGGTTTTATCTGTGACTTTATGCAGCTAAAACATCCAATAAAACTCGAAAGCAACAAACATCACCATATATGAGTGATGAGCCCCCTCCTGACATCAGGTTTACCACAGCCTCAGATCATCGGGTAACCCCCAATCTCTGGTGAGGGAAGGAAATTTCTGTACAAATTGTATCCCTGCTGTTTCTAACCCTGATAGATTTTATATCGTATTAAACATGAATTGGGAGACATTAGTGGCTGGTTATTTTATAAACTAGTAAAGAAATCCCTTGTGCCAAAGGTGATCATTACAAGACCAATTCCCAGTATAGGACATGCCCAATTGTAGACAAGGACAACTCACTAGAACCAGGTTGTGTCACTCAGATCAGCTTTATAGAAGAAGAATTACTCAGCAGAATCTGAAATATTGACAATTCTTCTACTAATAGACCTTGGGGCAGGGGTGAAAGTGGGCCGGTACTACGTACTGGTAAAAAGTGGCTGCCAGTACCAGCCCATATGCAGCTGAAGTTCATTGCCCCTTTCCTCCCACCCCCGCAGGCTGCCAACATGGGTGGGTGGGGGGGCAAAATGGGAGCTACCCTGGGGCTGGTGATTTAAAATTGAAATCTCCATCGGAGCCCCGGGTGGCGCGGGCCAGGCAGCGCAGATGCGCTGGCTGGAGTAGGCTGACCCCCAACCCCGCCCCTTCTGCCCAAGGCCAAGCCCCTTCCAGGGGCCCGGCTCTGGGTCCCCGTACTGGTAAGTGCTTAATGTTACTTTCACCCCAGCCTTGGGGTTTCCTGCCTAGACCATGATTCTTAGTGATAGAGGCAGAGCTTAGGGCTTCCTGAGTAGGCCACGACCCTCTCTTGCAGTAGCAGGAGGCTACACCATGCCCATCAGTGCTGTCAGTAGGGGGAGGGCTCCTTGGAAACAAGTTTACTTGATTCATGGGACACAGAAAATTCAAAGAACAGGCACAAGGCAAGGGGCATATAGCACAGAATAATGACTGGCTGGCACCACACCTACCTCCTGCTCTTCCTCAAGAGAAGGGTTACAAATACGTGGATTAAGGGAAACGTCTTTAACTCTTTACCTTTGCATTTTCTCCCATGCTGCCCTTTCTGTATTGAGAAAACTCCCTGAGAAAAGCCATGCAGCCAACACCTGATCCTCCTTCGAATCCCTCCTTGAGACTCTGCTCTTTTGTGATTCTGGAAAAACACTTGACAGAGAATGACTAGCTTGGCAGGGGAGGAGGTGGGGCTGTGCCCCGTCCCCTCCCTTCCCTCTCCTTATTTTTACCAACCTCCCAGCCCCAATCCTGCCATTCCCCCTCACTCTGCCCTCCCACTACTTAAACAAACAGTAATGACAAAACAGGAAATTGCACCAAAATAATATAAGGGCCCTACTGTCAATCAAACATTAGCCTCACCCCTTGACCCCTGCCCACCTGTCATGGGAAGTCCTGCACCTGTGGATATTACTTCTGGTGTCAAGCCGGACACATGACTGGAAGCAATGTGTGTCATGTGACCTCTCTAAGAACTGCTGCCACTGCCCTCTACCAATCAGGATGGGTTTTTGCCCCCTCAGGACCACCCTGAGAGGCAATTTTATGAATCGGGGGGAGTTCCAGGGCGGGGTGATCCGTGCAGAAGTGGGTCATGTGACCCTTCTTAGAACTCCTCCCACCACCCTCTACCAATCAGGAGGGGTTTCAGCTGCAGGGGACCACTCCTGAGAGGATATTTGACCAATCAGGGAAGTTCTGGGGTGGGGTGACCCATTTGGAAATGATTCGTGTGACCCCTCTAAGAATTCCCCCCAACGCCCTCTACCAATTGGGATGGGTTTCGGCTGCAGAGGACTGCCCCGAGAACAGATCTGACCAAAATAGGGCAGGTTCTGGGGTGGGATGAACCGCCCAGAAGAGGGTCATGTGACCCCTCTAAGAATTTCTCCCACCACCCTCTGCCAATCAGAGCACAGTACCACTACCCCATAAGTCCCAGCTCTGGGCAGAAGAGGCCATCTCTTACCAAGAATGCACGTTTTAGAACGCGTGGAAATGCTGAGAGGAAACATGGACTCCTTCCCCACCCCCGTAAAAACTTCAGCCTTTGTTTTAGCCCTGAGGGACTTCGACCATCTGTGGAGAAAGCTCTACATCAGCGAAAGTTCTGAGGAGGAGGAGGAGGAGTGAGAGACCAAAGGGAACCCTTTGGCCCAGCCGTTGATGGATACATCAGAACCCGATCCCGAAACCCAACTGCTCGTGAGACACTCCAATGAGTGTGCTGGCCTCTCGTCGTCCACCCCACTGGAGGAAGAAGGCGAACACAGCTCGGGGGAGTCACCGGCGGACAAAGTGAACAGAAAAGATGTTGCTCAGGTAAATTAACAATTTAGAAGTAACGTTAGAGGATGTGTGTGTGTGTAATGAAGTTGTGTAAATCTAAAAACAAGCAGTTGGAACTTTCACTTGTTTCTTTTCTGAAAAATCCCTCGACAGCTCAACGATACCTTTCTAGAGGACCCGGAGGTCCTGGACACCATTGCATCAAGCATCAAAGATGAACTGGGCCCACCTTGTTTTTGCTCAAAGCCGATACAAATCGTTGAAGAGGACTCTGAGGATGATGGCTATGAGGAGTTTAGGAGGGGGCTTGGGACAGAACTAACTGAGTCAGTGCCACGTCATGAGCATAAAAATGTCATGCAGACTATTGTACGCATTGCTGTTTATGCTGTCCTTAATCACTGTCTTAGGAAAAAGCGTTTTGAAGATTTTGAGGGCTGTGACATAGATGCACCAGGCCAGCAGCACCATGACTGTGTGGCTTGGACTTCAATGGATATAAACTGCAAGCTCTGGGGCTTGTGTGCTGAGCTGCATTTGGAAAGCTTATTCTACACTATTTTTGCCATAGGTGATGCTATGCAATGTCTGTGCTTAACTCAAGAACTTTAGCGCAAGGAGTGGCCTTGATAAATGCTGTGCAATTCAGTGGAGACCCTGACCGGTTTTAAAGAAAATGTCCAAACCGGAAGATGCTTCTTAGAGTGTTATATTGACGGTCTGGTCCACACAAAAAGTTACAGAACCCTGCTTAAGAAAAAGACAATTTGTAAGAAATCTAAAAGGATTAAGTTAGAGAATGGTGAAGGGACAAACATGCGATATAAAACTTGGTAGCTGTAAATAAAAAAAAAATCTATTGAAAAGGGCTTTGTGACTACTGTGTTTCTGTTTAAATTTTTAAGGTCTCTGTGGCCCTTACGTGAGCTAAAAGTTTTAATGGAACATCTTGGTTTGTTTTCAAGGAGCTGTATGTCTTAAATTAAAAATAAATAGTTTGTGAGAACCTAGCTCTTGTGTCTTTGTGTAAAAGAGACCCTTACAGCAAAATGCAGAAATGTATGTTGTAGAATCTTGGGGGGGGCACCCTAAAAATGTATTTACAATTAAAAAAAAAACAGGGATGGTTCAGACACGTGTTTGAGTACAATGGAGTTGACCCACTGTGTTGAACTGAATGGTTTTAATCACACCCCCACTGAATAGCCAGGGTGACTGACATTATCCGTCCTTGTTGCCATCAGGGTTAATCATATTAGTGATCGGTAATTAAATTTGACGGGTGTACACCCACAGTAAGGGAGGTGGGTGGATGAGGATGGTGAGCTCTGAGTAATATGAAATGAAATAAAACCTCAGGAGTTTGCTGACGCTATTGGACAGTTTAAATATAACTCCAGGAGTTTGTAGAATGCTATGGGTCACTCTTTCTAGCAACTCAAAGTCATTAAAATAATATATTTAAAAAATAAACAAGGGTCTAACCCCAAACTGAAATGTTTCAAGGGTTCACAAACCTCCACCATACTTTAGAACAAACATTTGCCCTAAAGACAACCAAACATTTAAAAGCTCTCGGTATTTTTAGGGTGCTTACTATGGTTGTGATACACCCATTTTATTTCAGAAACAACCCCCAAACTTTAAGCATGAAAGAAACATGTTTAAAAAACAAACAGACATGCCCCAAGACATTCATTGATATGTGCAAGGGGCCCCCACTTGGGAATGGGGTACAGGAACATTAAGGATTGTTGTGTTTGGTGATTTACTAGTTTTTCATTGAAACAGAAAAATGTATTTTAACTAAAAGAAAAAAAAATAGCCTAAAGCAGCCCAATTGTGCAGACAACTTAATTCCCCCACCCCAGATCACAAAAGGGAATGTTAGGGGAGAGGTGCCTAAATTCCTCAAGTATCTATTAATTCAGAGTTGTGGTGATCGAATTAACCTGCTAACTACAGACTTCTGAAGTCTGTTTGAAACAAAGAGTTAGGATGGTATAAAAACCTCAGTTTTTTGGAGACTGTCCTCTATCAACTGAAACTATCTTGAATTGAATTGCTCCTGGACTGCAAGAGGAGATATGCTTCCTGTTTTTAACTCTGAAAATATATATTGTACTGTCACTTTTTGGCCATGCTGTCCTTACTAAATAGTGGTACCTATCTTCATTGCAGTGTGTTCTGTATAGTGTGGAACCAGTCACTTTAAGCTGCATTTTACCACCAGGCCAATGTAAAAACCAAAACCCATTTTTAACTATAGTTGTGCTTAATACAGTTAAATTAAAAAACTGCAAACTGATGGTATGGTGTGTTTCAAACTAACAGAGTGTTTTTCTGTGCAAAATGGTCTTTAAAAGCAGTTTGGTTTTTATTCAGCAAAAAAAAAAGAGATTTTTTTTTTAAATATAGGGTTCTTTGTCCTCTTAAAAGAGTTGGCTTTAATGTTTAAATTGTTAGTGATTCAGGGGCCTAAGCTAGAGATAAGTGTGGGTGTTTAAAAAAGTATTTTGTTGCAAACTGTTGGTTTGGTGTTTTAAACTGGTGGTGTGTGTATGTGCGTGTGTGTGCATGTAAAACACAGGTGGCTTTTTTTTTTAAAAAGTATATGACTGCAAACTATTGGTTTGGTGTGTTTCAAACTAACGAGTTTCTGTGCAAAATGTGTTTTAAAATAGATTTTAAAAGTTGGTTTTTAAAACAGTTTGTTTTTTATTCTGCAAAATGAGATGTATTTTTAAAAAGTGTTTGTGTGTGTGTGTGTTTGTTTTTTTTAAGTGGTAGAAATAAACTCAAAACCCGTGTTTGTTGTACAGCTGGAAATAGATTATTTTGTTTTAAATCTATGACTTATTAAATAGAAAAACACCCTAATGCGTATTTTATTTTTTAAGTTTAAAAGACAATTTCATGTTTTTTATAATAATAATAATGTTGTCTGTTCCACAGTACGGTCAAAGCATGAGAGATCCTTAGACCAGAGAGTAAACAAGCTCAATTGAAAAAGGAAAGAGACAGCTGAAAAGGAAAATTCACCAGCATCAGTGACTGATGGATGGATGAAGCCCAGTAAATATATTTTGCTTATTGGTTTGGTTATTTTATGAGGTTGTGTATTTAAAGTAAATACATAGGTATGGGTGAGAAAGATGGTAAAGTTAAGTTTTGTAAAATGTTTTTTTCCTCCTAATCAGGCATGTGCAGCTCTCCTGACAATGCTGTAGTCAGAGCTACAGGGACACCTCCACTAGAACGGCTAAAGAACCGGGAATCAGCTTTGAGACCTTTAACAACGCCAACACAAAACAGCACAAGAGTGCAGATGAAGCATCAGAGCAGTCTAAACCTCATATACGTCAAACTGAAGGACAAAACACTCTGGTAAAAAACAATCATGCAAACACAACTCCAGTTTCCAAGCCGCCACCACCACACCAAGCCCTGAGAAAACTGTGAGCGAAAACACCAATATTCACAAACCCGGAGCACGTGCTCTATGGGTTGTGAGTAAAAAACCAAGGACTGACAAACCATTCTCCCAACACCATAAGCTCATCACAGCTCCCCCATATTCTAGTATTTTGGAAAATATGATGCTTCGTTCAGAATACTGGTGGACACTGTATACTCGGGGGTTCTAAAAGAAAGAAGAGCTGGAAACTAGATCAAAAATGCAAAAGCTCTTGCAGGTGACTTTTTGAAAAATACTTCAATTTTTTTCCAAAGGGTAGCTCTGAGCAGGCATGACTATTCATGGAAAGGGTAAAAGGGGCACCCTGAAGGGTACACATCAGCTAAGGTGTAAACGAAATGGGGGACGGCACTTGGGGGATAAACAGACAGCTGCCAAAAAGTTCCAGGCCAGGGTTGCTGTAAATATTTTGAAAAAGGCTGAAGAGGTAATGAGGACAAATACAAAAAGAGATGCCCCCTACTGGAGGTTCTCAAACTGGCTCATCTGAAAATGGGGAGATGGAATCCGACCTGCAGTGTGGTGGTGACTCTCATGCAGAGTCTGATTTAGAAAATTCCCCAGAAGGCTGTCTAGACGGGTCCCTGCCTACTCCTAATGACCCTCATGGAGGCCCCTCGGAGTCTGACTCTCAAATAGTATCTGATGTAGAAGATGCCGCTGATGGTGCCTTAGAGGAACCCCCAAGTAACCCTGAAAATGCAGAGGTGTATATGGAGAGAGTGAGAAGTTGGCGATGTGAACTACCTAGATTTGGGGGTCGGTGTATTGTGAGAAATTTTGTTTTGTCAATCTTGAGTGAATAAATTCAGCTCAGCAGGTTGCTGAAGCCATACACAGGGGGATACAGTTAGTTCTCGATGATGTTAATGGTAGGATAGGCCCTGACGATTACGTTCAGTTATGTTTAGAGAGCCGTAATTTAACTAACCCTTTCTTTTCGGCCAGAAGAATGAGGGATGAGCTGTCTGCTGAGGATTTCTTCAATCAGACCGATGTTGCATCTCGCTGTGACAGTTGTAAAAAACAGGGGTGGGGGCAGTCGTAGAGTTTTAAATTCTATCCTCAGTAGTCAAATCATCCATAAAAAGAGACAGTGTTTAGTAGACCTGACTTACACTGGTACCAATCTCTGTTTTACGGGCAGGTTCTTGGCCATCATGTCCAACCATGAGCCTACGGACGCAGAATTGTTAGTGGGGGCAAGAAAGTTGCATGAGAAACTGGAGTGGTCAGATCAAAAAAAGGTTCTGCTCAGTGATGTGGCAACATTTGAACAGCAATTAGGAGTCAACATACAGCTGGTGCTTTATGCGGCGAAAGGTGGCTGGGGCTTTTTTAAAACAAGGGGCCCAGTGTACCTCAAGACTTTTTTCATCCTGTTGCATGATGAGCATTACTATAGGGTTCTGGATGTGAAAAAGGTGTTCAGTGTGAAAAGTTATTGTGAGTTTTGCCACACGGTGTACAGTCACCACCACTCTTGCAGGTATCATTATCGCCTTTGCTTCAGCGTAATGTGCTCGGACAGCATGGGTGTGCAGCTGAGGTGTTCTAGCTGTAGACAGTATTGTCTGTCCAAAGAGTGTTTAGACAGACACGTTGACTGTGAATTGAAAAAACAAGTTGACTGCCTGTTTAAAACTTTATGTGATAAGTGTCAGTCTTACATGGACAAGCGGCACAGGTGTAAAGGGAGGTATTGTAAGCAGTGTCAGGGTTTGATCACCGGTGATGTAGACAGCCACCTGTGTTTTATGGACAGCATTAGAAAGCCTGAATCATTAGAAAAGTATATTTTTTACGATTTTGAATGCACACAGGAGACGGGGTTGCACATGCTCAATTACATTTTTGCTATGTCCCTAAAGCTGGAAAAATCCTGGGAATTTAAGGGCTATGAGTGTCTTTCTATCTTTGTTAAGACCTTTATTGGCAAAGAATTCCGGGACAACATGTTCCTAGCGCACAATTCCAAAGGTTACGATACATATTTCGTCATTAGACAGTTACTGAAGTAAAAGATGTGCATAGAACTGATCACTCAGGGTAGTAAACTAATGTGTGTGGAAGTTAAGGCCCTGGGCATTGGTTTTATAGACTCTTTAAACTTCTTTCCCGTGAAGCTTAGCAAGCTCCTGCAGGTGATCGGGTTTGAAGGGTGCAAAGGGGATTTTTTTACTTTTTTTTAACACTTTAGAAAATCAAAATTATGTGGGGCCTATGCCCGGTGTGGAGCACTATGGTGTAAAAAGCATGATACCCAGGGAGAAAGCAAAGTTTCTCGACTGGTATTGGGACCACAGATATGAGACGTTTGACTTGCAGAAAGAGCTCGCATATTACTGTCAGCAGGATGTCAAAATGTTGAGACACGCTTGTATCATATACAAAAAAGAGATTATGAAAATGATGGAGATGGGAGATATAGTAGAGAGAGGCCCTGGTAAAATCACTGAGATAAAACTGTGTATAGATCCATTCCGGTACATAACGCTGGCATCTGTCTGCATGACTATGCACAGGTTTATGTTTTTGGAGCCTAAGATGGTAGCTCTTCTCCCTCCAGACAACTACCACAGGCAGAAAAAGAGATATTCAACCCCATCTATTCAGTGGCTGCCATATACCTCTCACAAAGAAAATATACAGTTATGGCATGCTTTACAGGGTGGGGAACTACAGTTAGGCCCGTACTTTTTAGACTGTTATGCCAATGTTGATGGGGTACACACAGCCTTTGAGTTTAACGGGTGTTTCTTCCATGGCTGTATCACCTGTTATTGTGAAAAAGCAAAGAACCCTATGATGGGGACAACTTTTGGGTTTCTTTATTACAAGATGCAGCTCAAGACCGACTATCTGAAAAGACTTGGTTTTGTAGTGAGGACTCTCTGGGAGCACGAGTGGGAGGTGATGAAAGAAACAGACAGGGAGCTGGCAGGTTTTTAAACCGAGCCCAGTTGCCCCAGCCTCTCATGCCTAGGGATGCTCTTTTTGAGGGGAGAACAAATGCTATCCACCTGTATTACAAACCTAACCCCAGGGAAGAAATCCACTATCATGATTTTACCAACCTGTACCCTTCTGTAAACAAAACCAAAGAATACCCTATCAGAAACCCCAATATAGTTTATGACTAATTTGGACCCCTCACAAATTACTTTGGAATAGAAAAAGTTAAAGTGTACCCCCCGCAAGGCCTCTTTTTCCCATTGTTACCTGTCAGAATGAGTGGTAAGCTTATAATCCTGCTATGCCAAACCTGTGCGGAAACAGAGCAGCAGGAGACATGCACCCATACTGATGAGGAGAGGGCCATCCTGGGGATGTGGTGCACAGTGAAATTGAATGTGACCATAGCAAAGGGGTATGCGGTGGCTAAAATACATGAAATCTGGCATTTTAATGAAAAATCTGACAAATTCTTTTCAGAGTACATAAAATTACACCTCTGCCAGAAACAAGAGGTTTCAGGGTATCCCAGCTGGTGCACAGACAAAGAAAAACAAAATAAGTATGTTAACGATTTCTACCAGAAAGAAGGCGTGCATTTACGCCAACACAAGATCAAGTTGAACCCCACTAAACGCCAAATCGCTAAACTGTTTTTAAATTCTCTGTGGGGCAAATTCGGCCAAAGAACAAACCTTCCCAATACCAGCATCATGAGAGACCCTGACAAACTCTTTCAGTACCTGTTTTTCCCCAATTACGAGGTTTCATCCTGTGAGTTTAACAATGATGAAACAGCATACATGTCTTGGAAGCACGCAAAAAACCGATACTCGGGGCTGGCAATAACAATGTCTTCATAACCTATTTCACCACCGCTTACGCTTGCTTAGAACTATACAATCTTCTAATCAGGCTGCAAGAGCAGTGCCTGTACCACGACACTGACTTGGTGATATCTGTGAAAAGGGAGGGTGACTGGAATCCCCCTCTGGGGGATTATTTAGGGGACCTCCCGAGCGAGATCCCACCAGATCAACACATCACCGAGTTAATGTCAGCAGGCCCGAAAACATATGGGTATAAGCTGTCGGGAGGAAAGGCTTGTATGAAAATCAAAAGGGATTACCCTGAACATAGCAAAGTGTGAAAAGATAAACTTTGACAGTTTGAAAGATCTAGGCCTGGACTATTGCACGGGCCTGTGAGAAAACACGTCAAAAAAGATAGAGGTGCAGGAGCCCTCTATCGTAAAGAAAAGAATCAGTGGCAAATAAAGACAAAAACCCTTAAGAAAACGCAGACAGTCATTTACAACAAGAGGGTCCTAGGAGAAGGGTTTAAAACCCTGCCTAATGGTTTTGAAAATGGATACGTGGTGGAAACATTCTTTTTCTGCAACTACCAACTGCGGGAAAAGTTACTTTATAAAAAAATGTGTTGGATAATGCTGAACAAATGTTGTCTGTTATGCCTGAGAATATTGTGTGCTGTTACAGTTGTTGGCAACCTCTCTATAAAAAACTGCTCTGTAAATATCCCTTTATCAATTTTGTGGAGGGGCTGCCCGATGCTTTTTTTGTTTCCGGCCCATAAAGTAAATATGATTATCATAGACGATCTGATGAACTCTGCTTGTGAAAGTGATGAAATCGAGAAAGCCTTTACCAAGTACATGCATCGCAGGAACCTGAGCATTATGTATATAGTCCAGAACATATTTTGTCAAGGAAAAAAGAGTTGCGTGATTAACCTAAACACAGAGTACATGGTTCTGTTCAAAAACCCCAGGGACAAATTACAAATCACTATGTTAGCTCGGCAATTGTACCCTGGTAAAGCTCAGTTCTCTCTAGAAGCTTTTGAGGATGCACCCAAAAGACCTTATGGCTACCTGGTGGTGGATTTAAACGCTTCCACACTAGAAGCTTACAGACTAAGAACCGGTCTTTTCCCTCGAGACTGGCCAGTGGTTTATACTTTGAAAAGAACAATAGTCGGGTATAAAAAGAGATGAATTATTGCAGGCCTCTTTTTAACAGCCGGGTTTGCTGACCGAAAACATGTCTAACTGCATGAAGAGAAACCTGGTCCTTTTAAAATTCCTTAGCAAATCGTCCCTGCAGCAAAGGAAGGCTATACTGTGTTCGGCCTCTGACGATTTAGTAGCGGCCCTCTCAGATAGAGCACTCAATACCTTAAAAGGAAACGTACCTTTGACACAAAATCAAGTGCGCGTGCTGAAAAAGAAATGCACGCTTATAAAAACTCTGTATAATAAAAGGGTTTCACTTAAAAGAAAGAAGCATCTAGTGAAGCACTCTGGGGGCTTTATCAGACCTCTGTTAAGTTTTTCTATTCCTCTGATAATGGGGCTTTTGACTAATCGATAATGGAGTATGCAGAAAAAATGTACCTGGTGCCCAGCCGCCAGTTGGAGCAATTAAGAGCTCCCCCTCCAGCAGAGGAAAATATCAGAATGAACGCAACTCGCTTCTTGAATGCTGAAATGAAGTCTGTTCTTCAAAGAACTGACTTAGCCAACTATGAAAAGGCTAAACTTTACAGTGCCGTGCTTCAAAGGTACCTGATGTACTTGCAGCAGAGCAATGCGGATAAAGGGGAAATACATCTGTTTCTACCAGAACAGAGTATGACTGCCAAACCCCCAGAAACACCAAAGACCTCAGACTCTGCTGCTTAGGAGGTACCGGATAATGTGAATAAGCATTATAAGAAAAATGCATTAGTATTGCTAAATAAGCTGGGCCAGGATAAAAATATCTCTTCGTGGAATGATAAAGGGGCTTTTGTGTACAAAGGTTCTGTGGTTAATGGTTCTAACATGCTTGACAGTCAGGGCCGTCACCCGGATGCTCCCTAGGTACATGTCTGCTAGGAACAAAGGATGGGATGTGTTTATGAATTCCATGGTGGAAATGAACGTACCATCTTCTGTCATGGGCAACGCAACCAACAGAGATCTTTTAGAACGCCCGAAGGCCTCGACAGCCAACAATGGGGTGGATTGAGAAACGGTGAGCCCTTTTTTGCCCTCTAAAAAATAAAAATTGGTTAAAAGATCCAAATGGCTCAGTGTGTAATGTTTTTCATGTTCTAAAAAAAAAATAATTTAAAACTGGTAATGTTTTGCTTTAAATAAAACATGTCTATACTTAAAAAATAATATCTGCGTGTACTTTTTCTGAATTGGCCATTGTTTTTTTTTTTTTTTAAAAAAGAACAAAAACCCACCAAACATCAATTGTCTTTAAACCTCTCACCTGGGGTGTTTTATTGAGTAACATGTCTATGAAAATCGTTACAAGATACACACGTCTGGGTTGTTTGAAACATGTTTTGAGTGAAGCTAGGCATGCCTGAGAATTTACATTTTATATTTTTTACAAAAATCATCAACGTCTGGTTGTTTTGCACTAAGTCGTTAGAATACAATTTTAAAATCTGGTCAAAAGATAAACCCTTGCTACGATGATGTAAGAAACACATGCAGTGATAGACACAGGCAATGGAGTGGCATTCTTGTAATTGTCTAGTGTGAAACACAATGTCGGCGGCATTTTGTTTTAAAAATTTCATAATGCTTCTAGGAAACAACCCACTGTTCGGGGGATGCCCATAGGAGTCAAAAAACTCTCCACAGTTGCACTTCGCCAGATACAAGCAAGGCAGTGTTCACCCAATTGGTTGTGTGGATGCGTGTTCACCACCAAACCAAGGGGTCTCTGCGACAGCTTGCCACCAGAGAGCCAATCACAAGGGAACACATCTAAGACATTCTTTTTTGTGTAAGGGTCCATTGATAAGACACATGAGAGCTGCACAGTGTCCATATTCACATGTAGTCAAACAGAACGTATCTCCTCTGATTTATCTCTATGACGTTGTCAAAAACCCCATACACGATCATATTGGCGGTTACCGTCAAAGCCTTCCCAAAATATATTTCTGCTCTCAGGTTCCCGGTTTTAATCAGGGAATAGTGATCGGTGCATTCCTGGTCAGGAGACTGGTCAAAGGCAAACAAGGTGTAACCCTGTGCAAACTCCTCACGGTTGATTAACAGAGAAGGATCTTTCATGTGTTTACCAGCTGTCTGTACCAGATTCATGTATTCTCTCACACAGCATCGGGCCTCGAAGTCTGGTTGCAGAGGCTTGGTCGGTATCTGTTCACCATCCACATACAAGGCCACAAAATTAATATCGTAATATTTAAAATGAAAGGGGTTTTTAGTGTAACTTCTGCTAAAGGCATCATTATCCACAAAGCCTAGAACAGTGGTCCCCAACCTTTTTCATCAGGCGGGCGCCAGACGACGAGTCACGGAGGACCGTGGCAGCGGATGAGCATCCACCAAAATGCCGCCGACAAGCGGCGAAGTCAATAGGCGTCGCCGCTGAAATGCTGCCGATTTTCGGCGGCATTTCGGCAGAGACCCTCTGGATGACGCTGCTTCTCGGCGGCATTTCGGCGGATACTTGTCCGCTGGCCAGTACGTGGGCGTACTTAGATGCCCCGGTGGGCACCATGGCGCCTGCGGGCACCACGTTGGGGACCCCTGCCCTAGAACAAGCATTTTGGGTAACTGTCCCATAACAGATTCTCCTGGTTACTGACCCTGCTGCTTGTGGGGATGCTAAACACTTTCATTCCCACACGGTCCATGGAGTATTTAGCATTAGCAGTAAGCAGGGCCTCCGCATGCCTGGGGCCACCTCTACTTTCTTCACAAAAAGGGACGCTGATACAATGTGCAGTTTAAAGCCTTTGGCCACGTTGCCCATTAAACAGAAGGCGTCTTTGCTGCATGTCAGTTTAATTTTTACATACACTCCGTTCAACAAATTTTTTTCTTGAAAAAACAGGTCGCTGTGTAGCTGACCCAACAGCTCTACCATCCTGTTCTGGGCCATCAGTTTTGCCCGTCTCATAAACCCTAGATTCCCACCATCCAGCTCCATTTCTTTGTATTGTCTGGGAGTGTCTTTGTAAAACAGGCCGGCAGAAAATTGCGTGGCGAGAATGTCATTGCTGTAATTGAGAACCGATTCTATAAAGGCCCTGTAAGGGTATATGATGTTATAGACATAAACTGGGACCGTATAGATCATTGTTTGCAACCAAGGTCCTGTAGTGGAACCAAGTCTTGTATAAAGGGGGTCAAATAGGTGTCTAAGACAAGGTTATGGTTTGCTGGTTATGATTATGCTATCAGTATGCATGTATCATTTTGTATTTAAAGTTATAAGTATTGGCGCTATACTGTCTGTATTTCAAACTTGTGCTATGCTTCTGGGTGACACCCCAGACAATTTGGCATCAGCACTGCCTAGCCTGCTTGATGACCCATTAAGGACCTCAGCTATACAACTGACCCATTGAGAGAAGGCAGATACACCTTGTGACTCAGCAAGGCATGCAGGGACATGCCTATGGACAGAACTCTAAGGTTTTTCTATGACACGTGCTGGATAGCTTGTTTTTGGAACAAAGGAAGCAGAGGCCACATGGCAAGAGACTATAAAAGGCTGCTGCATCTCCTCCATCTTGTCTTCAATCCTGCTTCTAACCTCTGGAGGAACTTTGCTACACTGAAGCTCTGAACAAACGACTGAATAACCCATCTAATCTGTGGATGTACTGTGAACACTTGATTTGAGCTTGCAGTTAATTCCATCACTGCTACAAGCCTGAACCAAGAAATTTGCCATTACTGTATGTAATTGATTCCTTTAACCAGTTTTAGCTCTCATCTATATTTCTTTCTTTTTATGAATAAACCTTTAGATTTAAGATTCTAAAGGATTGGCAACAGTGTGATTTCTGCAGAAGATCTGACTTGTATATTGACCTGGGTCTGGGGCTTGGTCCTTTGGGATCGGGAGAACCCTTTTTCTTTTACTGTGGTATTGGTTTTCATAACCATTCATCCCCATAACGAATGGCACTGGTGGTGATACTGGGAAACTGGGTTGTCTAAGGGAAACTCAGCCTTGGGCTGTAACTGCCCTGCTTTAAGCAATTTGTCCTGAACTGATACTCTCAGTTGTGTCCCGCCAGAGACCGCATTGTTACAGGGTAACAATTGTTGCTTTGGCTTACTAGGTGGTCTCCCAGCGGAACGTCCAACTGTCTAAAAATAGATGTCACTGGGTAATTCACCAGGCCCACCTCAGCGTCCCTGGCGAGTTCAGTTCTGTCTCCTTTTACAATCTTGCAACACAGGTGTGACGTTGTGCAGTCTATATGGTTTTATAAAAACTTGATAATAAGTCAATATAATGTAACTGAGATGGTTTTAGAGAAAATACGGTAATAAGTGAATGTAACGTAACTGGGATATTCTTCATGCAGAAGGTCTCTTGTAAGGTATCATTACAAAGCTTATAATCTACTGAGTATGATCATCTGATTTGTATAAATGTACCACTCTTGTATCTAAAACTAGAAATATAAAATGTAACTCTGAGGGCCTATTGTAATTGTGTAAAGTGTGGACCATTAATGATGGTTTGGAATCTTGATGACTCCCATTGTCTGCAGATGGCTGTATTTACCTGTGAGTCTTCCTGTATATGTGTGTGCTGGCAAGTGAGTAATGAAGTCTTGCAGTGACATGTGATCATGTCACCTGAACTGGAATCCATCTTTAACCTGGTGCTTTTCCAGTGAGGGGGGGTGGAAACCCAGAGAGACAAAGAGTTCCCGCCTTATGCAAAAGATATTAAAGGGGGGAAGAGAACAGAGAGGGGGAGGAGCCATCAAGAAGAATCCCCTAGCTATCACCTGAGCTGCAACAAGAGCTGTACCAGGGGAAAGAATGTGCCCAGGCCTGGAAAGTGTCCAGTCTGAGAAAAACTTACTGAAACATCTCTGAGGGTGAGATTATCTGTATTTAGTTTGATTAGACATAGATTTGCGCATTTTATTTTATTTTGCTTGGTGACTTACTTTGTCCTGTCTGTTACTACTTTGAACCACTTAAATCCTACTGTCTGTATTTAATAAAATCACTTTCTATTTAGTAATTCACTCAGAGTGTGTATTAATACCTGGGGGAGCAAACAACTGTGCATATCTCTCTATCAGTGTTATAGAGGGCGAACAATTTATGAGTTTGCCCTGCATAAGCTTTATACAGGGTAAAACGGATTTATCTGGGTTTAGACCTCATTGGGAGTTGGGCATCTGAGTGAAAAAGACAAGCACACTACTGTGAGCTGTTTTCAGGTAAACTTGCAGCTTTGGGACAAGTGATTCAGACCCTGGGTCTGTGTCTGGAGCCAGACGGGAGTGTCTGGCTCAGCAAGACAGGGTGCTGAAGTCCTGAGCTGGCAGGGAAAACAGAAGCAGGGGTAGTCTTTGCACATCTGGTGGCAGCTCCCAAGGGGGTTTCTGTGATCCAACCCGTCACAACAGGTACACCAGCATGTTGTTTAAATCCATATATTCTATGCCATTCCCTGCTATAAAAAGTCAATGGGGGCAGACTCAGTAACGGCCGATAGATGCAGCACCTCAATGTAGATGCTTTTCTCTATGCTGGTCTGCGGGGGGATTATTTGGAACAAGTCTAGTTTGGATTTGGTGCACTCTTCAGACCTGCAGTGAACAAAAGCCATGTTGATTAAAATATATCTCTTTAACCAGGAGGAGAGCGTTTCCTCTTTACCAGGCCTCCTCTTGGACTTTCGCTTATGACTGGTCCTACGCATCAAAGCCCTTCTTTTAAAGGGTTGCAGGGGACCTTTGCATCACGGGTATGAAGCATTTCTCTTTCTCTTCCTCCTTTTAATGTACATCAGCCCCGATCCCTCCTGTGAAGCTGGATTCCCCACCTTCTCCAGAACAGCGTGGGAGACGTGGCCTACCACATATCTAGCTATGTTTTTAGCAGTGGTTTTTATGTGGGGTTTAATAATCTCTAGCCCTCCCTCCTCAAAAGCGGTACGGCTTCTCGAAAGAGGCTACAGAATATTCCGCCCACACCAGCCCCGTTCATCATGGGGGGCCCCATGATATCCAGGAAGGGCATATCCAGCCTGGGCTTTGTAATAGTTTCTGTAGATGTTGGGGTCACAGTAATTTTTTAGGATTGCCATAATAGTGTTTTGCTTTTTAGAAACCTCGCTTTCTCCGGGGACGCAGGTGCAGCTTGACGATCACCTTGCCAAACCGAAATGAGACGTGTTTGTTCTGATCTGTCTTTATTTCAGTGGTGATGGTGTTGATGTGGTGTTTACTGACAGGGATGTAATGAGGTTTATCGTAGGTGATGGTGACAAACTCGCTCCTTGCTCAAACGGGGACATAGCGTAACAGGGGAACAGAAAAGTCCCCCACAAACTGATGTTCTACAATATCTGTTTACAGATACAAGGAGTTGAAAGCCCCTGTGATGTCTGCCAAAAAGGGGATCTTTTGGACGCTGTGCTTAGGGCCCAAACCCAGAATGTTAGCTAGCTCCCCAGCAGTAGAAAACATATAAGTAAAATAGGCAGATTTAAGTCTAACTTTTCTACCCAGAGGGTCGTAGTTCATGACCACCTCAGGCTGTCCTGGGTGAGGAGCTACAGAATTGTTTATATGATCCAGTAATTCGGGTATGGACGAGTAATAACTTTGTCATAGGATGAAACTCCACATCATATCTCCAAGGATGATTTCGAAAGGGGTGTGTAGCTATGTAAGGACTCACCACTGCGGCGCCTCCCCCTGCTGGTCATCCTGGGAATTAGCTCTCCAGCTCTGGAGTGCCCTCTCCTGGCCAATGTCCCACTTGCCTCAGGCCCCCGTGTCCCTCCCAGACCCCGGTGTCCCTTACGTCGGGGTTCTGCCCTCTGCAGTACCCCTGCAGTCTCTGGGTCTCCCCTCCCAGGGGAACCCCCAACCCTCTATCCCCACCTTGCCTCAGTGGCTACTGCCAGTCATCGTCTAGCCCCCGCTCACTGGGGCAGACTGCAGTCTGTAATGGCCACTCATCATTGGCAAGGGGGGTTTGGACCTGCTGCCTTTGCCTAACCCTGAGCTGTACCTCTGCAACCCCAGTACCTCCTTTGGGCCTTCACCAAGGCCTTCAGTCTGGGCAGTTGCCAGGCTGGAGCTCCCCCGCTCCTTTGCCCTTCCCCAGCCCTGCTCAGCCTCAGGTGCCCTGCTCAGCTCTCAGGCATCCCAGTCCTTCTCTCTCCAGTGAGAGAGAGACTCCTTCAGCACCTGCTTCACAGACCTTTTATAGGGCCAGCTGTGGCCTCATTGGGGCGTGACCCAGCTGTGGCTTCTTCCCCAATCAGTCTACGCTATTGGCTCCCAGGAACAGCCCTTTACCAGGGTTGTTTTAATCGCTTCAGGGCCGGAGCGGGGTAACCACCCTGCTAGAAGGATGTCTTTGTTGATAGAGTTCTAGCTGTGTGGTTATAGTTTTTCCACTATCTCCACCTCCCAGGCAGCCGGGAGATCCAAGGTCTTAATTAGCCATATTGTAAAGTTTGAGGTGGTGTTTTGGGGGAAAATTGCAGAGCTGACATTGCTGGGCAAAGTAATGTAAAACCCACCGTCGCTCATTTCTCTGTCTTTCTCTCTCTTTCTCTCTCTCTGTCTTTGCAGGAGGAATTTTTTTTGTTTGTGTCTAAATGTCACAGAGTTGAGAAGCTTCCACCAAGCTGTTAAACTTATTGGGCCACCCCAACCATTTCACCAGGAGCTGCTTTTTTCTCCCTTTTCCTTTCTCTGCTAGAATCTTTTCAATCCTGTAAATCCTGTCTCGTTTGGGGTTTACTTTTTGTAATTGTGACAAAGTTCCTCTTCTATCTTGGTGTGTCCTGCGCTTATTGGCGGATTTTCTTGCCTCTGAGATTCACCATGTGGGTTGGGAAACAGCCCAGAGACCTTCCCCTCTGGAAGAACCCACAGTCCAGGTCAATTTGGAGGTTTGAGGGGAACCCGGGCCCGCCCTCTACTCCGGGTTCCAGCCCAGGGCCTTGTGGACTGCAGCTGTCTATAGTGCCTCCTGTAACAGCTGCATGACAGCTACAACTCCCTGGGCTACTTCCCCATGGCCTCCTCCAAACACCTTCCTTATTCTCACCACAGGACTTTCCTCCTGGTGTCTGATAACGCTTGTGCTCCTCAGTCCTCCAGCAACACACCCTCTCACTCTCAGCTCCTTGCACCTCTTGCTCCCAGCTCTTTACACTCGCACCACAAACTGAAGTGAGCTCCTTTTTAAAACCCAGGTGCCCTGATTAGCCTGCCTTAATTGATTCTAGCAGCTTCTTCTTAATTGGCTCCAGGCGTCCTAATTAGCCTGCCTGCCTTAACTGGTTCTAGCAGGTTCCTGATTAATCTAGTGCAGCCCCTGCTCTGGTCACTCAGGGAACAGAAAACTACTCATCCAGTGACCAGTATATTTGCCCTCTACCAGACTCCTGTACCCCACTGGTCTGGGTCTGTCACATAATTCTTCAGGGTAAAAAATCCTGTAACTGTCTCACTCTCGTAATCTTTTAATCGGTATACAGTTCTCTAGCCCCTGGTTAAGGCTTCATCCACTATGAATATCTTATCGGGTAAACGTCTGTTCATAACCTTTTTCGAAAGCTCTTTTGGTTTTAGATAGTCTCACGTGGTCGCCTTTTCTAAAAGGGGCATGTGACAGTACCGCCCATAAGGCTTTATGGGAATATGACATAACTGGAATACGTTTTGTGCTGCCTGTGCCATGTAACATATCTCTGTAAAAGTTATGGGTCTCTTATATCTATTCATCCTATTTGTACACATATATCATTTTGTACTTGAGGTTGAGAATATTGGCTGTATACTTGCTTGATTTCTAAGTAAGCTTTGTGAGGCATTTGGTTAGCTTCTTTAGGAAGGAATCCACAAAGTTCAGTACCTGATCAGGAAGCACTTGGGGAACAATGCATCTTGGAATGCTCCAATCAACATAAGAAGCCTTCCTGGAGACATACATGATACCATGTGGACAATGGCTTCTGCCTGTAAAGACTGTGAGTCATGCATGGACATGTGACTTGCTCAGGGGACTCCAGAACTCCATCCTGGAGCTGGACTTTGCATAAGAGTGAGGAGGGGGGTCTCCACCCACAAGAAAAAGTCTATTTAAACCTGTGGGAGACCCCTCCATTTTGTCTTCAGCTGGCTAAAGAAAGGGCCTCCCCACCCCCCAGGATACTTGGAAGAAACTGGAACAAGGGGGTGTGAGTGATTGCTGGACCCAGGCTAAAAGGAGATTAGTCTGTAAAAGGGAGTGTTCTGGACCTGGTGAGGATCTTATCTGTATTCAGTTTGATTAGACGTAGACGTAGATTTGCGTGTTTTATTTTATTTTGCTTGGTGACTTACTTTGTTCTGTCTGTTACTACTGGGAACCACTTAAATCCTACTTTCTGTATTTAATAAAATCACTTTTTACTTATTAATTAACTCAGAGTATGTATTAATACCCGTGGGAGCAAACAACTGTGCATATCTCTCTATCAGTGTTAAAGAGGGCGAACAATTTATGAGTAAACCCTCTATAAACTTTATACAGGGTAAAACAGATTTATTTGGGTTTAGACCCCATTGGTAGTTGGACATCTGAGTGTTAAAGACAGGAACACTTCTGTGAGCTGCTTTCAGGTAAACCTGCAGCTTTGGGGCAAGTAATTCAGACCCTGGGTCTGTGTTGGAGCAGATGGGAGTGTCTGGCTGAGCAAGACAGGGTGCTGGAGTCCTGAGCTGGCAGGGAAAGCAGAGTTAGAAGTACTTTTGGCACATCGGGTGGCAGCTCCCAACGGGGTTTCTGTGATCCAACCCGTCACAGGGCAACAACCAGTTTTATTTTAAAACTGTCTCTGTAAACCATTTTCCATACCTTCAGAGAATTTGAAGGGTTAACATCAACAGGTCTGGTACGTATAGTTCTGTGAAAGCTCTGGTTGTAACTCTTTATAAAGTCAGGTAACACATCAATGTAGTGAAAGGTGTTATGGGCTGTAAAATATCTCCACATCCTAGTTTTTAAAGTTCTGTTAAATCGCTCCACAACCCCTGCTTGGACTTCGTTATTAGTAACAAAATGGTGAATGCCATGCCACTTTAGCAATCTGCTTAAATATTTGTTTAAAAATTCTTTCCCCCAATTGGTTTGTAAATTTTGAGGCACGCGACCTTCAGTGAAAATATCTTTAAATGCCTTGGATACCTCACCACTCGTTCTGTCTTTCAGGCATATTTGGATAGAATGTCTATCACTGTTAAGTATCAGAGGGATAGCCGTGTTAGTCTGGATCTGTAAAAAGCAACAGAGTCCTGTGGCACCTTATAGACTAACAGATATATTGGAGCATAAGCTTTCATGGGTGAATACCTCTGCCCTGAACCCCCCCACACACCCAGCCTTCTGCCCTGCAGCCCCCTGCCCTCTGCCCTGATCTCTGAAACCCCCCCCCCACACATCCCAGCCTTCTGCCCTGAACCCCCTCCCTCAGCCCTCTGCCCTGACCCCTGAAACACTCCCCGCCCAGGTCTGGGGGGTGCTGGCCGCAGGCCCTGACCAGCCCGTTGCTGGCCTAGGTGAACAGAACCCCAGGCTGGCAGCGAGCTGAGCAGGCTGGTGGCGTAAGATCAGCATTTTAATTTAATTTTAAATGACGCTTCTTAAACATTTTGAAAACCTTGTTTACTTTACATACAATAGTTTAGTTATATAATATAGACTTATAGAAAGAGACCTTCTAAAAACATTAAGATGTATTACCGGCACGCGAAACCTTGAATTAGAGTGAATAAATGAAGACTCAACACACCACTTCTGAAAGGTTGCCGACCCCTGGGTTAAGCTGTCATGCTAACATCCTGTACTACATAGACTATCATAACTATTAACAGACCCACTAGGCCTCAGCTTATTGTCAAGCCTTCATTAGTCGGTACACAGATTCTTATAGGTTTCAGAGTGGTAGCCGTGTTAGTCTGTATGAGCAAAAAACAACGAGGAGTACTTGTGGCACCTTAGAGATTAACACATTTGTTTGGGCATAAGCTTTCATGGGCTAAAATCCACTTCATCAGATGCATGGAGTGGAAAATACAGTAGGAAGATATATGTAACAGCACTTGAAAAGATGGGTGTTGCCTTACCAAGTGGGGGGTTGAGACAATTCAATTAAAGGGGGCTATTATCAAAAGGATGAAAAATCACTTTTGTAGTGGTAATCAGGATAGCTCATGTCAAACAGTTGACAAGAAGATGTGAGTAACAGTAAGGGGAAACTAGCATGGGGAAATTAGTTTTTAGTTCTTGTAGTGACCCATCCACTCCCAGTCTTTATTCAGGCCTTATTTGATATTGTCCAGTTTGCAAATTAATTCCAGTTCTGCAGTTTCTCTTTGGGGTCTGTTTTTGAAGTTTTTTTGTTGAAGAATTGCCACTTTTAAGTTTGTTATTGATGTCCAGGGAGGTTGAAGTGTTCTCCGACTGGCTTTTGAATGTTATAATTCTTGACGTCTGATTTGTGTCCATTTATTCTATTGCATAGAGAAGGGGCGAGGCAGGGGCATGGCCTCGGGGAAGGGGCACGGGTGTTTGGGTTTGTGCGATAAGACGTTTAGCAACCCTAGAAAGACTTGAGGCTGATGGTGGATTAAGAGTAAGAGCAGGGAAGTTAAATTACTGCTGTAGTTTGCACGGATTCTACCACCAGTGGAGAAACTGTGTCTAATTCTGGTGCCCAATATTTAGGAAGGAATATCAAAGAACCTACATTGCCAGCAGATGGAGGGAAGTGATTATTCCCCTCTATTCAGTACTGGTGAGGCCACATCTGGAGTGTTGCATCCAGTTTTGGGACCCCCACTACAGAAAGGATGTCGACAAACTGGAGAGAGTCCAGCAGAGAGCAACGGAAATGATTAGGGGGTTGGAGTACATGACTTACGAGGAGAGGCTTGTTTAGTCTGCAGAAGAGAAGAATGAGGGGGGATTTGATAGCAGCCTTCAACTACCTAAAGGGGGCTTCCAAAGAAGATGGAGTTTGACTGTTCTCAGTGGTGGCAGATGACAGAACAAGGAGCAATGGTCTCAAGTTGCAGTGGGTGAGGTCTAGGCTGGATATTAGGAAACACTATTTCACTTGGAGGGTGGTGAAGCACTGGAATGAGTTACCTAGGGAGGTGGTGGAATCTCCATCCTTAGAGGTTTTTAAGGCCCGGCTTGACAAAGCCTTGGCTGGGATGATTTAGTTGTTGTTGGTCCTGCTTTGAGCAGGGGACTGGATTAGATAACCTTCTGAGGTTTCTTCCAATCCTAATCTTCTATTATTAGAGGCTCTTAAATCTTGCAGACAAAGGTATAACAAGATCCAATGACTGGAAGTTGAAGGTAGATAAATTCAGGCTAGAAATAAGGCACTATTTTTAGTAGTAAGGACAATTAACCATTGGAACGACTTACAAAGTTCAGTGGTGAATTCTCCATCATAAGTCATTTTTAAATCATGATTGGATGTTTTTTCTAAAAGTTAAGCTCTATTCAGACAGGAATTAATTCAGGGAATTTCAGGGGCCTGTGTTAGATTTGTCAGGCTAGATGATCACAATGGTCCTTTCTGGCCTTATAATCTACGAGTCTATGAATTGTGGGCAGGAGACAAATGTTTACAATCAGCGAAGCTCCAGGGATGAATGTGCATGTCATATTTCCCACCTCTTCTCTGTGAAAACAACAGGTGGCAAGAAAAAGGGATTGTCGCATAGTGACTAGCCCCTTAAAGGGGAAATGGGCCCACCCCACCTGTGATACTCTATAGGTGTGGACAATGACAGAGGGTCACATGATACAATCTGGCCTTATTTAGCCCAGTAGCATGGGCAGAAAAGGGAAATTGCAGTGGTAAATGGTTGCAGGAACTGCAGAAAGCAAGAAGGTTCCTGCAAGAGACCCTGAAAAGGACTTCTGCTAGTTTACACTGGGAGTGACCTGCAAAGGCAGAGAAGAGGCCAGGCTCCAGGAAAAGTCCTGGGAGTCAGTGCTGTGGTAAGGAGTAAGAAAATCTTTGTTTAAGTAGAGTGTGAAGCCCAGGAGGGCCAGGAGACTGTTTCTGTTTGTGTTATACTTAGTCTCCCAGTGGGGAAAAGCCCATGAGAGAGAGGAGAACTGTGAGTTGAGCTCAGGAGGGATGAAAAACCTTTAATTCATGAGAGTGAGACGAACTTGAGACTATTGCTGAAGGTGGTGTTTATTTTGAACTTTGAGTGCCCTGAATGGGGCTGAACTCTGAGAGTGACCTGGCCGGAGGGCTGAGCAACGTGAATTCTTGGGAGAGATGGAAAACCCTGATGAGGAGAAACTGAGAAACAGAGCCATCCCCAGCCACGACAGGTGTTCAGAAGCAGCGACCCTGTTACAGGGACACAGGAAACAAGCAAACCTAAATAGTAGAGCTGGGGGGTGGAGAACTGTTTTCCCATCCTGCAAATTTTCAAAATATAGAATATATATCCCATCTCAAATTCAGACTGTTGCCTACCTAAAAAGGCCTCAAGATGGCAAACAGGGGTTCGTCGCCCAGTGTGCTTGGCACCAATAAAGACACCGAGGGGAGAAAGCAAGCCAAGTTTATTTCAGAGCTCTGAAATGGCACTAGGAGACCAGCATGTCTCAAATCAAGTGCAGCACATACAAATAAAATTTTCCCTTTTATATTCCAAGCTGTTTCTGTGTAAGCCTTTGTTCTGTTACTCCCTCTTACCCCTCACACCCCTCCCTTCTGTAGAAGTTACAATTAGCAAAGTTCCCATTCGTCTGCTTATCTTTTGGCCTTGCAAGGCCTGTTTACAGCAGTCTGAGCAAAACAGCAGCTGTATGCTAGAGAAAAGCTGACCCTTACATTTCTGCTTCAGCATGTAAGCAGTTAGCACAGAAGTAGGTGAAAGTTCTCAAGATGGAGTTTTGTGGTTCAGGTAGGCCCAGAGCAGAAGAGCTTCATCGGCACTTTTGGCCTTCCACTCTCCCGAGTTACCTGGTAGCTATGCCTAGTGGACCCCAACAAGACTATAGACAGGTGCTGTCCCAGAACACCCCTTTATGGTCTGGGGTGGCCCTTCAGTTTCCCTTTGTGATTCCCAAAAATAATCCACTCACAGGAAGAAATCTTCAAAGCAATATTCCTCCTCTCTTAGGCCTTGGCTACACTTACCAGCTAGTTCGACGGCTGGAAATCGAAGTTCTGGGTTCGACTTATCGCGTCTAGTCTGGACGCGATAAGTCGAACCCGGAAGTGCTTGCCGTCGACTGCGGTACTCCAGCTCGGCGAGAGGAGTACCGCGGAGTCGACGGGGGAGCCTGCCTGCCGAGTGTGGACCAAGGTAAGTTCGAACTAAGGTACTTCGACTTCAGCTACGTTATTCACGTAGCTGAAGTTGCGTACCTTAGTTCGAATTAGGGGGGTAGTGTAGACCAAGCCTTAGGGTCTAATGTGTTCAACCTAGTTCAGCTCCCCAGCGTCAGCCCCTCGGGTCAGGGTTTCTGCAGTCTGCCTTCTGGGGCTGTGTGGTTCAAATCCTCTCTGGCCTGTAATTTCACCCCTTTAGATCAGGGTTTCATGGCTCTCCTTCTAGGGGCTGTGTGTTAGCTGTTATTTTGCTTTCTGGGCTCCCAGCAGCTCCTCTTTGACTGAGCTGGGAGCTTCCTGTTGGTTCACCTGCCCCATTTACTAGCAACCAGACATGCCCCTATCATCACTGGGGATGGATCCAGGCCAGTAAAGGAAATGAGGGATGCCTTGTGTGCCAAAATCCAGGGTGGACAGGGATAAGGAGATGTGATGCCAGGATAGGAGCCTGTAATGCAGTGATAGGGCATGTGCTGGAGGATCGTGATGCAGTAAGGTTTCATACAGTTGTACTGCACCTATTACAATGACTATTGTCACTTTGGTAATGGTTTTTCATGATTATGAGATTTGGATACTTTATGAAAAGCTTAAGAGAAAACTTCCTGCCTCTTCCTTCTTTAGCAAACACCCCCACACCCTCATGTTGTCCAACCAAACAACTTATTAACACAACTAACTAATGAAAATAAAAGAAATATGACTAAAGCCATTGCAGATGAAGCACAGCTTGTCCACAGATAACTGCTGACCAATGTGCAGAGTGAAGTGAATTGCTGGTTGATGCCTGACAGTGAAAGACAAATAGTGCAGCTCAGTGCAATTATCTGAAACTCGGGCATCACAGTCAGTCTCCCTGGTGGTGGAACGCGATGCCAGACGTGGGCCCTGATCTCCTGCCCACAACAGAATGTGTTGCCCAAGTTGCACGTTGCTGTACAGATGATGCGGGTTGTATGCAGATCGGGTACACAGAGTACATCTCTCCATTTTAACTCATACAGTTGTTCATGGACCACCCAACATCAGACAAATCTAAGGAATTGTCCCAGATTGAATTGTCATTAGAGGAGGTTTTGTAACAAATTGATAAACTAAACAGTAATATGTCACCAGGACCAGATAGTATTCACCCAAGAGTTCTGAAGGAACTCTACTATGAAATTGCAGAACTATTAACTCTAGTTTGTAACTTATCATTTAAATCAACTTCTGTACCACATGACTGAAGGATAGCTAATGTGATGCCAATTTTTAAAAATGGCTCCAGAGGTGATCCTGGCACTTTCAGGCCGGTAAGCCTGACTTCAATACCAGGCAAACTGGCTGAAACTATAGTAAAGAACAAAATTATCAGACACATAAATGAACATATTTTGTTGGGGAAGACTCAACATGATTTTTGTAAAGGGAAATCATGCCTCACCAGTGGACAAGGGGCATCCAGTGGATACAGTGTACTTAGATTATCAGAAAGCCTTTGACAACATCCCTCACCAAAGGCTCTTAAGCAAAGTAAGGTGTCATGGGATAAGAGGGTAGGTCCTCTCATGGACTGGTAACTGGTTAAAAGATAGGAAACAAAGGGTAGGAATAAATGGTCATCTTTCAGAATGGAGAGAGGTAAATAGTGGTGTCCCCCAGGAGTCTGTACTGGGACTAGTCCTATTCAACATATTCATAAATGATCTGGAAAATGGGTAAACAGTGAGGTGGCAAAATTTGCATATGATACAAAACTACTCAAGATAGTTAAGTCCCAGGCAGACTGCGAAAAGCTACAAAAGGATCTCTCAAAACTGGGTGACTGGGCAACAAAATGGCAGATGAAATTCAATGTTGATAAATGCAAAATAATGCACATTGGAAAACATAATCCCAACCATACATATAAAATGATGAGGTCTAAATTAGCTGTTACCAGTCAAGAAAGAGGTCTTGGAGTCATTGTGGATAGTTCTCTGAAAACATCCACTCAATATGCAGCGGCAGTCAAAAAAGCCAACAGAATGTTGGGAATCATTAAGAAAGGGATAGATAACAAGAAAGAAAATATTATATTGCCTCCATATAAATCCATGGTATTACCCACATCTTGAATACTGTGTGCTGATGTGGTCGCCCCATCTCAAAAAAGATATATTGGAATTGGAAAAGGTTCAGAAAAGGGCAACAAAAATGATTAGGGGTATGGAATGACTTCCGTATGAGGAGAGATTAATCAAACTGGGACTTTTCAGCTTGGAAAAGAGATGCCTAAGGGGGGATATGATTGAGGTCTATAAAATCATGACTGGTGTGGAGAAAGTGAATAAGAAAGTGTGAATTACTCCTTCTCAAAACACAAGAACTAGGGTCACCAAATGAAATTAATATGCAGCAGGTTTAAAACAAACAAAAGGAAGTATTCCTTCACACAATGCACAGTCAACCTGTGGAACTCTTTGCCAGAGGATGTTGTGAAGAACAAGTCTATAACAGGGTTCAAAAAAGAACTAGATAAATTCATGGAGGATAGGTCCATCTATGCCTATTTGCCAGGATGGTCAGGGATGGTGTCCCTAGCTTCTGTTTCCCAGAAGTTGGGAATGGGTGACAGGGAATGGTTCACTTGATTGCCTGTTCTGTTCATTCCCTCTGGGGCACCTGGCATTGGCCACTGTCGGAAGACAGGATACTGGGCTAGATGGACCTTTGTTCTACCCCAGTATGGCCATTCTCATGTTTTTATGCTCTGCCTGGAACCTGACTGACCATCCAGAATTTCTCCTGGATGAAATGTTTTCAGGTATCACTTGATAGGAGTGGGGGGAAATTAGGGCAAACATTACCAGGATCCTGAATTAGGATGCAGAGGTAACAGAGCAGATTCTCCCTCCTTCCCCTCCCACTCCAGCCCATACAGCATGATGCAAATGCACAGAAGAAGAAGGACAAACAGTGAGGGGGAGGGGGAGGAAATGGTTGCCATGGAAATTTTGTGGCTTCCACCCTCAGGTGAAGCTAAGCCCATCCTACTGCCTACAATATCCTCCATAGCTATAATTGTATTGTTTACAACACAATTACCCTGTTACACTACCCTTTCCCCCATGGTAATAATAAAGATGCTGTGCCGATCTGATCCTTATCACGCTGTGGAGCCAATCCCTGGCTCAGTGCTGTTCCCTCTCCAGGCTCTTCCTGAGGTCCTCCCTAAATCAGGTCATTAGAAAATGGATCCTGGACATTCACTAACCCAGAGATTCCAAAACTTTTTCTGTCATGCTCCACCTTCCTTCAGAGACCCATGGCCCCCCACATGCCTCCCTCCCTCCAAGCAGAAACAGCAACTTCATGGATACATGGGTCCTGGATCCCACATTGGCCGGAATACCCAGCCCACGAGCACTCTCTGCTTGGGACATGCCCTAGGTGGGCAGCCCGAGTAGGACAAAAACAGTCAGTCTGCTCCCCTTCCTGTGGCTTTACCCATGGAACTCCTTCCCCCAAACCGCCCACAGACTCCTTCAGACCCAGTGTGACCAGGACCGCCCAGAGGATTCACGGGACCTGGGGCAAAGCAATTTCAGGGGCCCCTTCCATAAAAAAAAGTTCCAATACTATAGTAACATGTATTTGGGAAATGTAAAAAATAACCAGTGAAATACATTCAAAAATTAATTTGTAATAATTTGAAAATACACTAAATACATTATTTAAACACATTAAATGCCTTAATGGTATGTATACATTTGCAATTACATAATGCGCTGTTGCTGGGTGATGGTGATGGTTGGTGCCAATGGGCTGTCGCTGCCTGGGGGTGGTGCTGCTGTTGCCCAGGGCTGAGTGGGGAGCTGGGCTCTAGATTTGGGGGTGCCCGGCTCACAGGGGCTGGGCTCAGAGCTGAGCGTCAGGGCTGTGGGGGGGATGGGGTCGGGGGGTGTCTGGCTCACAGGGGCTGGGCTCGGAGCTGGGGGTTGGGGCTGTGGGGGGGATGGGGTTGGGGGAAGTCAGGGGGGTCAGGCTCAGAGGGGCTGGGCTCGGAGCTGGGGGTCAGGGCTGTGGCACGGGGCACGGGTCACTTGCTGGTTTAAACCAGCATAAATGATGGATTCTCTGTAACTTGAAGTCTCTAAATCATCATTTGAGGACTTTGGTAACTCAGCGTGTTGGAGGGTGAGATTCTGTGGTCTGCAATAGGGCAGACTAGATGATCATGACTGCCCTTAAAGTCTATGGATCTGTGAGCCCGGTGCTAACAGACTGGGACACCTTCCTGCAAGCATTTTCTGCAATTTTTGACAACTCTCCTCATGCTCGCTCAGCAGAAGCTGCATTATGAAGGGTACAACAAGGCCCAGGGTCAGCTGCCTCACACAGTGAGAAGTTCCAGCAACTCACAGCTGATGTTGAGTGGAATGAGGCAGCTCAACTGCATCATTTTCATTGCAGACTTAGTGAGGAAGTAAAGGATGAGTGACCCCACACTGAGACCACAGCCCACTTGGATGCATTCATTGGCTCTCTCTCCGCATCAACAACAGCGTGAATAAAAGGAGGAGGGGGGGCAACTTGCCACCGCTTTGCCCACACGCTACACTGAAAACTCCAGGGCCCAGCCATGATGCAGGTTGATCTGGGCCACTGACGCTTCACCCTAGCAGAAAAGGAACAGCAAAAGCACAATAACCGCTGGTTTTATTGTGCAGCACCCAGACATGTCCTCTCCTCTTGCCCATTGTGGACCTCAACCCACAAGGAATCAGGAAATAAGTGAGCCTAGGCAGCATGTGGGCACCACCAGGACAATGTGCTCTGGAACTACCCCCTCCCCCCCGGCCCTCACGAGAAACTCTATCCAGGACAAGCAAGTCCTCCCCCCACTTCCAAGTATGAATAGTTACATGCCACGGATGGGATCAAGCCGATTACCTCCAAGTGGACTCTGATCAATTCTGAGGCTACTGATAACTTCACAGATGCTACAGCTGATCAAACGCTACAAATCCCCCTCTGTTTAAAGCCTTCATCATTTCTCATAGAAACAATAGATGGGCCCCTCCTTTTCTTCAGAGCTAATGATACAGGAACAGTACTGCTAGAGATTGTAATTCAGGGCCATTGGGAAGTGCTACAGTTCAATGTGATACATTCTCCATATTTCCCCCAATACACAACATCGCCTCATTGAAGCAGCATAAGCTTTGCATCTCCTGGTGAGAAAAGAGGATCAACTTCTCTCTGAATACTGCCAAAGGCTCTGCCTGCATCCACCTAAACCCAACTCTCTGGTCCTGGGCTCCTGCAGCCATTTGGAAGCACCTATGGAGGAACTCAAGTTTGTGGTGGCTAGCCTGAAGTGGTCACTTCCAAGCCTTAGTCCCCATATCCCTGAAAAATATTAGGATTATGCAGACATTTTTGAAAAGAAGAATGCAGACATGCTACCTCTGCACTGGGACTATGACTGCCTCATAGACCAGCAGCCTGGGGCAAATGTGCCTTATTAACAGATCTATGTGATATCCTAGTCAGAATTGGAAGCATTTCATGTGTACATCCAGGAAAACCTTGCCAAGGGCTTCATCTGGTGCTCTACCTCCTCAGAAGGGGCGCTAGTACTTTGTGTTAAGAAAAAGGACAAAGTTACATTTTTGCATAGACTATCGGATCCTAAACCAGGTGACAGTCTGAAACTTGTATTCCCTGCCCTTAATTTCAGAGTGTGCAGTGTGTAGATAGTATCAAGTGTGCGAGAATTTTCACAAAACTGGACCTCTGCGGCACATATAAACTATTTTGCATCAGGGCGGGAGACGAATGAAAGACTGCCTTTAGATCCCGTTATGGACACTTGAATATTTAGTAATGCCATTTGGGTTGACCAACACTCCCGCGACCTTACAATACTTCATGAACGACATATTTAGAGACATCTTGGGCCAGTAGGTAGTCATCTATTTCAATGACATCCTTGTATTTTCAGATGATCCTGAGCAGCATTGTTACCACGTTCGTTCCATCCTGGAAAGACTACAGAAGCATGACCTGTTCGTGAAATTAGAACAATGTACCTTTGACCAATCCTCCATAGAATTCTTGGGTTCTATCTTTCCTCTGAGAAGGCATCAAGATGGAGCCCCAGAATATACAGGCCATGCCCAGATCCCACCAGGTGTTACAGTGCTTCTTGGGCTTTCTCTATTTTCACAAATGGTTCATTCCAGACTTCTTAGGGAAAATAACCCCCAAGACAAACCTCCTTCTCAAGGCAGTTAAATTTGAATAGTTCAGGGCTGCTTTCACCACCGCTCCCATTCTAGCATACCTGGACCTGGCCCAGACATTCGTATTCGAAGCAGAGTCCTCTAATATAGCCATTGGGGCCATAGTGTCCCAGAGGCATGGTACATACCAAGCATTGCACCCGTTTGCCTACTTCTTCTGAAAACTCATCCCAGCTGAATAGAATTATGATATCTTATATAATGAACTACTCACAATTAAATTGGCCTTCGAAGAGTGGCAAAATTAACTTGAAGGAGCCCAATGCCCAGTGCATGTCTTTTCTGACCATAAAAACCTTGAATATTTGTGTAACTAAAAAATAACCAGTGAAATACATTCAAAAATTAATTTGTAATAATTTAAAAATACACTAAATACATTATTTAAAAACATTGAATACTTGTGTAACTAAATATTCTTCTCTTGGTTTGATTTCATCATCACCTATCGCCTGGGAACCAGGAATGGGAAAGCCAACGCCTTATCCTGAAAGGGGAAATACTACCAGAGGTGAATACTCTAACCAAGAAGTACCTTGTCTCCTAAAACCTCACAACTTCCTTAGTGCCACAATATGTCAAGACTTGCTTGATCTAATCCGATCTGCTTCGTGGGGAGATCCACTATCACTGGAGGTAACAGAACAGCCTGAACAAATGAGAACCAAAATGCAATGTTCCATGCAGGATGGGATCACATACATGGATGGGTGCATATTTGTTCCAGTGGGACGCCCCTGGCTAGAAGTGCTCCATCTCTGCTCTGACATGTCATTGGCAGGCCACTTTAGCTGCCTTAAGACTTTCTGCACAGCTTCCCATTTCTTCTGGTGGCCCCATTTGTAAGCTGAAGTCCAGGACTGCATTGACTCTTATGACCTGTGTGTGCACACCAAGGTGACCTGTACTAAGCCCTTTAGTGCCCCTGGAGACTCCACCTAGACCCTGGGCCACCGTAAGCTTGGACTTTCATAGTGGAACTCCCTGACTCTGATAAGCACACAGTGGTCTTCATTATTGTGTGTCATTTTGGTCACTTGGTCAATTTCATCCCCTGTAACAGTCTGCCCTCTGCTGAAACAGCTCGACTCCTAGTGGTTTATGTGATCCATATTGAGGAACTTCCTGGCTGTATCACATTGGACCGAGGCCCAGAGCTTGTCTCAAACTTTGGTCATGAAGTGTGCTGGCTAGTGGATGTTCATGCTTTCAGTTCCTCCGTGTATACTCTGTGATGGGTTGCACCCCCCATCCGGGATGCCACCTGATGTACTGGGGTCCCACTGAGCCCATCCGTTACACCAGCCTGGGCTCCCTCACCCTGTCCTGCTGTGCCCAGCCCTCAAGCCTCCTCTATCACACACATAGGGCCACAACCAGCTGCAAACAGTCACAGAGACACTGAGATCAGCTCTGTGTGGGAAGACTCAGCACGGGGATTGCTCAGCACTCAAGTGCACACACCCTCTGAAGTGTAAACCCAAATTATATTATCTTGCACTATAGAGAAATCTATACAGTGTAAACTCATGAAAATTGCCCCCTCCCTCAATATGGAGGCAGATATACACAGCTCCCCCCCTCCCCACCCACACGCCGTATGAATTGCACAAACTGGTTTATAGAAAACAAAAACGTTTATTACTACAAAGACAGATTTGAAGTGATTATAAGAGATAGCAAACAGATCAAAGCAGATTACTGAGCAAAATAAACAAACACGCAAACTGAGCTTAATGCACTAAAGAAACTGGTGACAAATAGTAAATTCTCACCCTAAATGTTGTATTAGGCAGGTTGCAGAGTTTCTTGAAGACAAACTGCTTTTACTTGCAGTTTAAAGTTCCAGGTATTTCTCTTCACAGGCCAGACCCCTTTCTCAGCCTGGGTCCCTGTCCTTCTTCCCCAGATCAGTCTTAGGTGTTTCCAGCAGTCATCCTGGGTGGGGAATCTGTGAAGAACCAGCAACCTTGATTAACTCACTCCCCAGCCTTAAATAGGTTTTACATATAGTGGGAATCCTTTGTTTTCCTGTTTTGTCCCCACCCCTACTTCAGTCTCCGTGGTCACTCAATAACAGACCTAAAAGTGGCAATTAGTCTATAAGAAAACTTCAAAAACAGACTCCAATGTTAAACTGAAAAACTTGAATTAATTTGCAAACTGGTCACCATCACATTAGGCCTGAATAAAGACTGGGAGTGGTTGGGTCATTACAAAACCTAAAACTAATTTCCCCCATACTAATTTGCCGCTACTGTTACTTACATCTTATTGTCAACTGTTTGAAATGGGCCACGCTCATTACCACTTCAAAAGTTATTTTTCCTCCCTTGGTATCCTACTGTTAATTGAACTGTCTCATTAGACTGACCTCACACTTGGTAAGGCAACTGCCATCTTTTCATGTATTTATACCTGATCCAGTATTTTCCACTCCATGCATCTAATGAAGGGGGTTCTAGCCCATGAAAGCTTATGCACAAATAATTGTTTTAGTCTTTAGGGTGCCACAAGGACTAGTCGTTGTTTTTGCTAATACAGACTAACATGGCTACCACTCAGAAAGGATACATGTATACAAATAGGATAATCATATTCAGTAAATCATAACCTTTCATATGACCCACCTTGCATAAAATACATCTTAGTTATGACATATTCATATCATAAGCATATTTCTATGAAGAATATGGAACGTAATGTCACACCCTCCCCAAACAAATGGGCAGACAGAGACGGTGAAGCAAGTATTAGAGCAACACCTAAAATGCTTTGTTAACTACCATCAAGATAACTGGTTCTGCCTCCTTCCTTATACTGAGTTCTCATACATCAAGCTGAATATGCCTACATGGGGAGAATCCGTTTTTAGCAAATTACGGGTTCCACCCTAACTTCCACTTGTCCTTGATGGCAGCCTCCCCAAACCCAGCAGTTGTTGTCTGGATCCAACAAATTCACCATATCCAGGAGGAGCTTAAGGACCACCTCCAAGATGTGAAAAGGTACTACAAGCCATATGCAAATAATCGACATCAGGAAGGCCCAGCTCTCAGGGTGGGTGGCAGCTCCCATCACACTCAGTCTCTGGGGATTCTGACATTTCGATTAGTTTCAGATTCTAGATTCTGGGTAGCATTTCCCAGATCTTTCATTATAATTTATGGTCTGTGAAAATGTCAATGGCCATGCTAACTATTTTCTCAGAGCTAATTTCTTTCCCGGTTTTTTTGTGGCAAAACCAGAGACTTTTCTGTTATTACCAGTATTGTGTCTCTACCTCCAAAATCTGTCTTTAGAAGATCTTTCAGGTGTCAAATCAGAGAAGACAATAAAGGTATAAAAACACATTAATTAAGTAGTTTTAATTAACCAGTTACCTATGCCACCTTTCTCAATGTTCTTGTGCCTCTGTTCCTTAGGTAAAGTACAGAACTGCAGGAGGATTGTAAATGTACAAGTTTTATTAGCAAAAATAATTTGAGAGAATTGCAGAAAACAAAATAAAGAAGATTACTTGGAAGGGTCTTTTTACAAAATTAAAAAGAATGAATTTGACCAGGAAAGTTAAAATATGTCAATAGGCAATGGACCAAATCAGTTACTCCAAGAAGAAGAATGGCAGGAGAGCCATCAAGAAAAGGATTGCCCCTGCTCCTGTCCCTGTTAAATGAGAACAGAGCAAAGGGCAGACTGCCACCCCAGATTTGGGAGAAATGACATTGACTTGATTGCAAGGCTCTTTTCAAATGCATCAGTATGGTCTAATAAAAGCAGTTAAAATGCCTGGTCTTCTTTTGTGAATTAATTTCCTCTTTTACTATCCTACAATTTTAAGGGATCATTCAGTTGATCAGGTAGCAGCATTGATAATATGGTATAAAAGCCTAGAAAGATAGAACTGAATCATTTCATTAAGAAATTTACATCAGAAATTGTCTAACTGGTGTCAAGTATCAGAGGGGTAGGCGTGTTAGTCTGGATCTGTAAAAAGCGACAAAGAGTCCTGTGGCACCTTATAGACCAACAGACGGATTGGAGCATAAATGTCTAAATCGTGTAGATTCTGGGAGGTGATTTCTGTGTTTTTTTCAGGCATTTCCCCAATAGATTGAAGATTAGGAACATTTTTCCCATAGTGAAGTTGGTGTGTATTGCATGTTTTGTGAAAACAGAAAAAAGAACAAACTCATGACAGAAAAATGTAATCCATTACACATGAAGGATAAAGCCTATGGGCCTGGTTTTTCTTTTTCTTTTGTTCTTTTTGTTTTGTTTTGTTCTTTTTTACTTACCCCATTATAAAACCATTGACTCGTTTAGAGTAATATCAGATGTATACAGTATAAGTGATACTAGAATCAGGCTTTCTGAAATTATTAAATACCTGGAGGGGTTCACATACACTTTGATCACCTTTTTAAAGGGAAAACATTACCCACGTGCCAGCACACAGGTATACAGGGAGACTTACAAGTAAAAGAGAGCCATCTGCAGATGATTGTCCTGGTTAATGGGAGTAATCCAGATTCCAAACCACCATTAATGGTCCACACTTTGCATAATTACAAGAGGCCCTCAGAGTTATATTTCATATTTCTAGTTTCAGATACATGAGTGGTACATTTAGACAAATAGGATGACCACACTCAGTAGATGATAAGCTTTGTAATGATACCTTACAAGAGACCTATTGCATGAAGCATATTCCAGTTAAATATAATGTAACTCATTAGCATATTTTCATAAAATCATATAGAGTACAACATCACACAATGGATTTGGCCTGATGTGAGGGGTTCTCTCCAGATGCTGTTTTTAAACCGGTCTCAGAAAATAGCTCTCGAACAAGAGAAGTGGCTAATCAAACCCGAGAGTGACAAATGGTGAACACTTGGGTTTCTGGAATGGCGAAGAACCCTTAACATGGGATTGGGTGCCATGAAGGTTCTCTAAGAGACGGGAAGCATCACCAAGTTAAGGGCTCCAGAGAACCTGGCCAATATTTTCAAACTTTAGGATGCCTGAATTTCAGCCCCTAAACCCACTTTTAAGCAACTAACTAAAAGTGACCTGATTTCCATAGGTGCTGAGCACTCAAAACTCCTAGTGAAATCAACAGGAGCTGTGGGTGCTCAGCTCCTCTTCAAATCAGGCCACTTATAAGTTATTTAGGTGCCTCATTTCAGGCATCTAATTTACAAAATGTAGCCAAAGCCTATTTCATGCCGTTACAGGATGAGTTTTCCTAATAGCAGATATCACTGACTAAAAATCCAACACAAACGGTGAATGAATGGGAATGATGTCATAAAAGGATGACATATCCCCTCTGGCGTGGGTAACAAATGAAGTAGCTGCCCATTGGTTCTCAGACAACCAATCAGAAAGGATGTTTTCTCTGTCTGCACTGAGGTTATAAAAGGCTGCAGGCTCAGACAGGGTCAGCATACCACTGTGGTGATTTCAAGAGGTGGCTTAGCCAAGCCACACTTTGTCAGGCCAGTCAGAATCAGGCCAGACCAGGAAGAAATCAAAGAAGGCAAAGTAAGAGCGAGAAAACCAAGTGAACAGAGCCAGGAACAGAAGGAAAGAGAGTCAGGCAAGCCAAGCAAAGAAAGACACAGGCAAGTGGAGCCAAGCAAGTCAAGAAAAAAGCTAGGCAGGCCAATTCCTGAGGAAAGACTCAGGGAAACCAAGCAGAGAAAACAAAAGAAAGCCAAGAAAGTCAAGCCAAGTGTTCCTGGAACACTAGAAGTCTGCAACATGTCGGAGACTGAGTCTGAGTCTGAGTCTGAGCACTCTGGTGAGACCTCAACCGCAAAAGACCCTAAGGCCAAAATCACCCGTTCTTCCCGGGCTGGGCTGCAGTTCTCTGTCAGTCGCATAGACAGATTGCTCCGCAAAGGACAATTTGCAGACCGTATTGGAGCTGGAGCCCCAGTATATATGGCCGCGGCGCTTCAATAAGTGACTCATGACATTGTGGATAGTGCTGGGGAAGTCGTTGCACGCAGCAAGAATTTCCTCACGGCACTTGCAGCTGGCCATTCACAGAGACTCAGAGCTCAAGAAACTGCTGGGAGGTGTCACCATCTCTCAGGGCGGAGTCCTGCACTTAAATCAACCTGTGGTTTTACCTTCCAAGAAGAGGAATGGCAGGAGAGCCATCAAGAGAAGGATTGCCCCTGCTCCTGTCCCTGTGAAGTGAGAACAGAGCAAAGGGGAGACTGCCACCCCAGATTTGGGAGAAATGACATTGACTTGATTGCAAAGCTCTTTTCAAATGCATCCGTATGGTCTAATAAAAGCAGTTAAAATGCCTGGTCTTCTTTTGTGAATTAATTTCCTCTTTTACTATCCTACAAATTTAAGGCATCATTCAGTTGGTCAGGTAGCTGCATTGATAATATGGTAGAAAAGCCTAGAAAGATAGAACTCAATCATTTCATTAAGAAATTGACATCGGAAATTGTCTAATTAGTGTCAAGTATCAGAGGGGTAGGCGTGTTAGTCTGGATGTGTAAAAAGCGACAAAGAGTCCTGTGGCACCTTATAGACCAACAGACGGATTGGAGCATAAATGTCTAAATCGTGTAGATTCTGGGAGGTGGTTTCTGTGTTTTTTTCAGGCATTTCCCCCATAGATTGAAGATTAGGCACATTTTTCCCATAGTGAAGTTGGTGTGTATTGCATGTTTTGTGAAAACAGAAAAAAGAACAAACTCATGACAGAAAAATGTAATCCATTACACATGAAGGATAAAGCCTATGGGCCTGGTTTTTCTTTTTCTTTTGTTCTTTTTGTTTTGTTTTGTTCTTTTTTACTTACCCCATTATAAAACCATTGACTTGTTTAGCGTAATATCAGATGTATACAGTATAAGTGATACTAGAATCAGGCTTTCTGAAATTATTAAATACCTGGAGGGGTTCACATACACTTTGATCACCTTTTTAAAGGGAAAACATTACCCACTTGCCAGCACACAGGTATACAGGGAGACTTACAAGTAAAAGAGAGCCATCTGCAGACGATTGTCCTGGTTAATGGGAGTCATCAAGAATCCAAACCACCATTAATGGTCCACACTTTGCAGAATTACAATAGGCCCTCAGAGTTATATTTCATATTTCTAGTTTCAGTTACATGAGTGGTACATTTAGACAACTAGGATGACCACACTCAGTAGATGATAAGCTTTGTAATGATGCCATACAAGAGACCTATTGCATGAAGCATATTCCAGTTACATTATATTTAACTCATTAGCATATTTTCATAAAATCATATAGAGTACAACATCACACAATGGATCTGGCCTGATGTGAGGGGTTCTCTCCAGATGCTGTTTTTAAACCGGTCTCAGAAAATAGCTCTCGAACAAGACAAGCGGCTAATCAAACCTGAGAGTGACAAATGGTGAATACTTGGGTTTCTGGAATGGCGAAGAACCCTTACCATGGGCTTGAGTGCCATGAGGGTTCTCTAAGAGACGGGAAGCATCACCAAATTAAGGCTCCAGAGAACCTGGCCAATATTTTCAAACTTTAGGATGCCTGAATTTCAGCCCCTAAACCCACTTTTAAGCAACTAACTAAAAGTGACCTGATTTCCATAGGTGCTGAGCACTCAAAACTCCTAGTGAAATCAACAGGAGCTGTGGGTGCTCAGCTCCTCTTCAAATCAGGCCACTTATAAGTTATTTAGGTGCCTCATTTAAGGCATCTGATTTTCAAAATGTAGCCAAAGCCTATTTCATGCCGTTACCGGATGAGTTTTGCTAATAGCAGATATCACTGACTAAAAATCCAACACAAACGGTGAATGAATGGGAATGATGTCATAAAAGGATGACATATCCCCTCTGGCGTGGGTAACAAATGAAGTAGCTGCCCATTGGTTCTCAGACAACCAATCAGAAAGGATGTTTTCTCTGTCTGCACTGAGGTTATAAAAGGCTGCAGGCTCAGACAGGGTCAGCATACCACTGTGGTGATTTCAAGAGGTGGCTTAGCCAAGCCACACTTTGTCAGGCCAGTCAGAATCAGGCCAGACCAGGAAGAAATCAAAGAAGGCAAAATAAGAGCGAGAACACCAAGTGAACAGAGCCAGGGACAGAAGGGAAGAGAGTCAGGCAAGCCAAGCAAAGAAAGACACAGGCAAGTGGAGCCAAGCAAGGAAACATCCACTGAAGCCAAGCAAGTCAAGAAAAAAGCTAGGCAGGCCAATTCCTGAGGAAAGACTCAGGGAAACCAAGCAGAGAAAACAAAAGAAAGCCAAGAAAGTCAAGCCAAGTGTTCCTGGAACACTAGAAGTCTGCAACATGTCGGAGACTGAGTCTGAGTCTGAGTCTGAGCACTCTGGTGAGACCTCAACCGCAAAAGACCCTAAGGCCAAAATCACCCGTTCTTCCCGGGCTGGGCTGCAGTTCTCTGTCAGTCGCATAGACAGATTGCTCCGCAAAGGACAATTTGCAGACCGTATTGGAGCTGGAGCCCCAGTATATATGGCCGCGGCGCTTCAATAAGTGACTCATGACATTGTGGATAGTGCTGGGGAAGTCGTTGCACGCAGCAAGAATTTCCTCACGGCACTTGCAGCTGGCCATTCACAGAGACTCAGAGCTCAAGAAACTGCTGGGAGGTGTCACCATCTCTCAGGGCGGAGTCCTGCACTTAAATCAGCCTGTGGTTTTACCTTCCAAGAAGAGGAATGGCAGGAGAGCCATCAAGAGAAGGATTGCCCCTGCTCCTGTCCCTGTGAAGTGAGAACAGAGCAAAGGGGAGACTGCCACCCCAGATTTGGGAGAAATGACATTGACTTGATTGCAAAGCTCTTTTCAAATGCATCCGTATGGTCTAATAAAAGCAGTTAAAATGCCTGGTCTTCTTTTGTGAATTAATTTCCTCTTTTACTATCCTACAATTTTAAGGCATCATTCAGTTGGTCAGGTAGCTGCACTGATAATATGGTAGAAAAGCCTAGAAAGATAGAACTCAATCATTTCATTAAGAAATTGACATCAGAAATTGTCTAATTAGTGTCAAGTATCAGAGGGGTAGGCGTGTTAGTCTGGATGTGTAAAAAGCGACAAAGAGTCCTGTGGCACCTTATAGACCAACAGACGGATTGGAGCATAAATGTCTAAATCGTGTAGATTCTGGGAGGTGGTTTCTGTGTGTTTTTCAGGCATTTCCCCAATAGATTGAAGATTAGGAACATTTTTCCCATAGTGAAGTTGGTGTGTATTGCATGTTTTGTGAAAACAGAAAAAAGAACAAACTCATGACAGAAAAATGTAATCCATTATACATGAAGGATAAAGCCTATGGGCCTGGTTTTTCTTTTTCTTTTGTTCTTTTTGTTTTGTTTTGTTCTTTTTTACTTACCCCATTATAAAACCATTGACTCGTTTAGAGTAATATCAGATGTATACAGTATTAGTGATACTAGAATCAGGCTTTCTGAAATTATTAAATACCTGGAGGGGTTCACATACACTTTGATCACCGTTTTAAAGGGAAAACCTTACCCACTTGCCAGCACACAGGTATACAGGGAGACTTACAAGTAAAAGAGAGCCATCTGCAGACGATTGTCCTGGTTAATGGGAGTCATCAAGATTCCAAACCACCATTAATGGTCCACACTTTGCAGAATTACAATAGGCCCTCAGAGTTATATTTCATATTTCTAGTTTCAGTTACATGAGTGGTACATTTAGACAACTAGGATGACCACACTCAGTAGATGATAAGCTTTGTAATGATACCATACAAGAGACCTATTGCATGAAGCATATTCCAGTTACATTATATTTAACTCATTAGCATATTTTCATAAAATCATATAGAGTACAACATCACACAATGGATCTGGCCTGATGTGAGGGGTTCTCTCCAGATGCTGTTTTTAAACCGGTCTCAGAAAATAGCTCTCGAACAAGACAAGCGGCTAATCAAACCTGAGAGTGACAAATGGTGAATACTTGGGTTTCTGGAATGGCGAAGAACCCTTACCATGGGCTTGAGTGCCATGAGGGTTCTCTAAGAGACGGGAAGCATCACCAAGTTAAGGGCTCCAGAGAACCTGGCCAATATTTTCAAACTTTAGGATGCCTGAATTTCAGCCCCTAAACCCACTTTTAAGCAACTAACTAAAAGTGACCTGATTTCCATAGGTGCTGAGCACTCAAAACTCCTAGTAAAATCAACAGGAGCTGTGGGTGCTCAGCTCCTCTTCAAATCAGGCCACTTATAAGTTATTTAGGTGCCTCATTTAAGGCATCTAATTTTCAAAATGTAGCCAAAGCCTATTTCATGCCGTTACAGGATGAGTTTTGCTAATAGCAGATATCACTGACTAAAAATCCAACACAAACGATGAATGAATGGGAATGATGTCATCAAAGGATGACATATCCCCTCTGGCGTGGGTAACAAATGAAGTAGCTGCCCATTGGTTCTCAGACAACCAATCAGAAAGGATGTTTTCTCTGTCTGCACTGAGGTTATAAAAGGCTGCAGGCTCAGACAGGGTCAGCATACTACTGTGGTGATTTCAAGAAGTGGCTTAGCCAAGCCACACTTTGGCAGGCCAGTCAGAATCAGGCCAGACCAGGAAGAAATCAAAGAAGGCAAAGTAAGAGCGAGAAAACCAAGTGAACAGAGCCAGGAACAGAAGGAAAGAGAGTCAGGCAAGCCAAGCAAAGAAAGACACAGGCAAGTGGAGCCAAGCAAGGAAACATCCACTGAAGCCAAGCAAGTCAAGAAAAAAGCTAGGCAGGCCAATTCCTGAGGAAAGACTCAGGGAAACCAAGCAGAGAAAACAAAAGAAAGCCAAGAAAGTGGTAATATTGCAAACATTAAAAGGGAAAATTCAATCAGTTAGGAAGTGACACCAAGGCTGTGATATAAAAACTAATGTGAGCTGCAGGGGTGGCACTTGTGTCGGGGGCAGCATGTGGAGCCCCCTGGCTTCCCCTACACGTAGGAACTCGGGGGGACATGCGGGCTGCTTCCCGGGAGCTGAGCAGTGCAGAAGCTAACTGGAAACCTGCCAGCCACACTGCATGGCACCGCCAACTGTACAGTCAACATCCCGGTCAGCAGTGCTGACTGGAGCCACCAGGGTGCCTTTGTGACTGGGTGTTCCAGTCAAAAACCAGACACCTGGTCACCCTACTTGGAGATGAACTACAACCACTGGCCTCGCACCCAACAGCAACTTCTCCCTCTAGAAAGCGGAATGGGGAAGGGGAGGGGATTGAAACCTAGGTAGGGTTAGGGAAGAAGCCGTGGTAGATAGGATAAGAAGAAAGGGAAGGAAGATCTGTGGAGGGTTGATCCTTGATGCTGATGAAGGTGTACCTTATTGGGTTGAGCTTGTGGTGGGGACGGGAAAAGATCCTTGTGGAGGCTGGTGCAAGGTTCAGCTTTGGGAGACAGGGAATAGAGAAGGGTGAAATATAGAAGAAGGTCCATGTTCATGATGGACATTGGGAAGGGGAAATCCTTGTGATGGAAGGAGCTATGTATGGGAGTGAGATGGGGTAGGGGATAACTTGAGAAGAATGGAACCTTGGGGAGTTGGAACAAACTCATGGGAACCTGGAAAATAATATGGATGCTCTTGGAGAGAGCGCAGGGACCTAGTAATTAGAGGAGAACTGGGAGCAGCAGGAAAGCAGCTTAGGGTGGCTCTGCTCCTCCCACTGCCCTCTGGTGAGAAACATGCACAGGACAGCATCTCTGCTCCTCCCCCTGCAGGCCCTGGCCTGGGAAAGGGTGGATGGGGGGTGAAGAGCCCCTGTAACCTCCCCCCCCCCCCCCGCAAGCCAGTAAGGCTTGCTGAAGCCCCTCTCAGGCCTGGGAGAGAGGGTTGAAGAGCCCAGGAGGCGCAGAGGTAAGGTTGGTAAGGCTGTACCTAGGGGATGGGACTGAACTGAGGGGGATGGGGCTGATAGAATTGGGGGACTGAAACTGATGTGGGGGCTAGGCAACAAGATTAATTGCTGGGCAGAGGATGGGCAGATGTGAGGGTGAAAGTTCCTGGACCCAAGGTTAAAATTACCTTACCCAATAAATTTGGAAGAGTGGCAACACAAATTGTCTTACACATACATGCACAAACACACCCACACACACACACACCCACACACACCCACACACACCCATGCACTGGAGATGGGCAGGAGGAGTTCACCAATCAAAAGACAGACTGAAAAAACACAATATAATCATTTTTTAAAAAATCTCCTGATATTTGATCTAATCTTATGATTTGTGTTTGACTCATGATTTTTGATCACTTAAGCTTGGCAACACTACTTACAGAAGGCTGAGAAGTTTTAGTGCACCAGCATTGATTTCTACGTGCTAAGGATCTTGATTTGAAAATGCAGGAGCCTCACAGAACAGTATCATTTGGAGATTGTGAAAAAACAGCATGCTTTTGGTTTTTTGTTGGGATAGCAGAATGTTTGTGACCAGATTTTGGTTTTGCAAATACAATAGCATGGTTTGTCCTATTTCTTCCCCAACTCCACACTTCAAGTGATAGGAATGCCAATAACAAACTGCACATGCTACAAACTTGATTTTCAAACATTCATAACTGCTAGCTAATTTCTTCAGTGCTTCCTTCTGGGAAATGATAACCTGACCGCATCGTACATGGTAAAATAAAAATGTAAATTAAAATAGGGATTTGTGTTATCACCATGGGGAATTAGAGAGTGACTTACATATTCAATACACTGATTTCCTTAAAATGTGCAATACACCATACCACGGTATAAGAAAACCATCAGTGCTTCAAGGAATTTCCACTTTTCTTAAGGAGTCAGGATGGGTGGCCATGATGGTAAAGGATTCAATGCTTAGCTGGAGTCATATTAGGCATTTTAAGGGGGACGGGAGGATCTTTGACATGGCACAGCTTGGATGGTTGATAATGGTGGAGAGGGATTTGTCAGATTTTGGTTGCTTAGTGTAAAAAATTCTTGTTTTACAGAAGTGCGCAACCTTATGATCACACAATCAATTAATGTACTGGGGAATTTCTCTCATTGTTTGAACACTAGACTTCACAATCAATTCAGAGATTGTGCTCTAGGTATGCATCCTCAAATCATGATATGTCCTTGAGAAATATAGAGCCCAATTCCCCTCTCAGTTAAATTTGTGAAAGTCTGGAATAAGTGTATTAACTTCATTGGTACATATGCCATTAACTATGATGTAACTGCTTTAGAAATGTGCCATTGTCTTTGAAAGAGGCTGCTGGCAGAACACATCAGTAAGGCTTCCAGAGTTATTGGGTCCCTTCTAATTCTATTTTAAAGGTGTTCATGGGGAAGTACCTAAAGTCTAGTCCCTCTTCTTTACAAATTACAAACTAAGTAATTACATCAGAAAGGAAATTGAAATACTGCTCCGACTCAGTAGTTAACTGGTTAACATTAGAAGTCAACATTTATCCTATTGTTACACAATAGTTTCTGAGATTTCAGAAGGATAATTCCTCATCTTTATAGAATACAGGTACAGGAAATAATGCTTTTAAGCATAAGTAGTCAAATCTACAGCAGTAATAACACACCCTAGTTCAGACCAAATGAAGAAGAAACAGCTAAAGTAAGCTAGAGAGAAGATGTCTTTCTTGATATTGACAAGACTGAAAGGATATAAGCAAAGACCCTTCAGCTCTGGAAGAGCCCAAACTCCAGCAGCCGTCAATGACACTTTTGATTGTGCAGTGAAGGCAGGATCAGGCATTTGGCGAGGAAAGCATGAACATTGACTCAGGAACTTCCAAGGAAGTTGCCAGTATCTCTTTCATAGTTTTATGGATGCTGGAAAATATGTGTTTGAATTCAAGATTTTCTGGCTGCAGGGCCCGCTCTGACTTTTTTGCCGCCCTAGGCAGAAAAGCCACGCGCCCCCGCCCCCCCCCCAACGCGGCAGGGAGGGCGGAGAGCCCGGCTAGGGCTCTCCGCTCTCCCCGGCGGCCAGAGCGCTGGGGGGAGGGCGGCGAGCCCACCGCGGCTCTCCGCTCTCCCTGACTGGCTGGCGCGTCCGGCCAGGGCCCCGCTCTCCCCGACCGGCCGGAGCGCTGTGGGGAGGGCGACGAGCCTGGCCGGGGCCCGCTCTTCCCGACCGGCTGGAGCGCCGGGGGGAGGGCGGCGAGCCCAGTCGCGGCCCCACTCTCGGGCCGGAGCGCCCCGCCACGCTGCCCCCCTCCAGCCGCCGCCCCAAGCACATGCTTGGTGGGCTGGTGCCTGGAGCCGGCCCTGTCTGGCTGTCCCCAGCTTCCTAAACTGTGCAGATAATAAAGTTCTTCATTTTCTGAAGAAGAAGTAAGACCTATTTAAAGAGAAAAGGAGAAGGGAAACATCTCGTTGATATTGCCTTTAGTGAAAACCCAATAATAGAAGTGAAGGGATGATGCAAAATAATTCTTCTGAATGCCAGGGAGTCACACACGACTCCCCCCCACCCCATAAGGTTTACATCATGTGCTGAGAATATAAACACATTTCTGAGACCTTTGGGACATGTTCCCTGTGGCATCTCAAAGTCTAGAACTAATGAGTGATAATACCAAAGGGAGCAGCTGAAATGTTCTTAGATAATTCAATGCTACAAAACAACAAACTAAGAGAAGCTTTTGTCTGAACTGCACAAAATGCAGTTTTCAGCCCAGTGAAAGGGAAGTCCTAGTCCAAACTTTTGGGTTTCATTTTCCTGACACTCACAGGAATACATCAGAACTAACACTCACAGAATGAAACCCATATTGTGGAGACTGGAAGAGCAGTGGTTATTAATATTTCATCATCTCTTCACATCAGCGCAGAGGTACTGCTGGGACTTGTGGCTCTCCAATGATACTGTGCAGGGCTCCATCATTAAAATAAAGAGAAATGATAAAAACAGTGTTGGGCATTATCAGGGAGTCAGTCTGCTGAAGATAAGAAAATCTGAGGGGCTATAGGAAGTTAAAATCAGCTTGAGACAAAAAACAAGAATGGAGAATTTCAGACCAAATGGTTAAAGTTTGGCAAAGTTATGGGCAACTGACTATAAGGTCTTATAATGGCAAGCATCAAATAACTTTAATAACAGGCTGTGCTACCAGCACCACCTATAATTTGCAACACTTGGTCAATTTATATTCAAATGCTGGGTCAGTTATAAGCCCAGTAGTCCTTTTTTCTGCTTTTTTGTACTTAGCTCCTCCATGCCCTCAGTTTCTTTTTGAATGACCTTCTTTGTTTGTTTCTGTGTTTAGGAACACAATTCCAGTATTTGGAAAGAGAGCGAGAGAGAGAGAGAGAGAGAGAGAGAGAGATTATATAACTGAAACAGGGTTTGCAAAAATAAAAAAGAGAATGTTTTAACCGTGGCTCCACAAAAGGACTTGGCACCAAAAATGGGAGCTAGGTGCCCAAGTCCAAAATTTAGGCCCTGCTGAGACCCTCAGAACACCATTTCAGTGGCTGCCTAACTCTAGAAGTGATTTAATTGTCACCATAAAAATCCCTTATGTTCCTAAATTCCTGCCTCTGGGCATAGAATCATAGAATTGTAGGACTGGAAGGGACCTTGCGAGGTCTTCTAGTCCAGTCCCCTGGACTCATGGCCAGATTATCTAGACCATCCCTGACAGGTGTTTGTCTTACCTGCTCTTTAAAATCTCCAGTGACGGAGATTCCACAGCTTCCCTAGGAAATTTATTCCAGTGCTTAACCACACTGACAGTTAGGAAATTTTTCTTAATGTCCAATCTAAACCACCCTTGCTGCAATTTAAGCCCATAGCTTCTTGTGCTATCCTCAGAGGTTAAGAAGAACAATTTTTCTCCCTACTCCTTGTAACAACCTTTTATGTACTTGAAATTTTTTATTGTATCCTGTGACGGGTTGGATCACAGAAACCCCCTTGGGAGCTGCCACCAGATGTGCAAAGACTACCCCTGCTTCTGTTTTCCCTGCCAGCTCAGGACTCCAGCACCCTGTCTTGCTGAGCCAGGCACTCCCGTCTGGCTCCAGACACAGATCCAGGGTCTGAATCTCCTGTCCCAAAGCTGCAAGTTTACCTGAAAACAGCTCACAGTAGTGTGCTTGTCTTTAGCACTCAGATGCCCAACTCCCAATGGGGGTCTAAACCCAGATAAATCCGTTTTACCCTGCATAAAGCTTATGCAGGGCAAACTCATAAATTGTTCGCCCTCTATAACACTGATAGAGAGATATGCACAGTTGTTTGCTCCCCCAGGTATTAATACATACTCTGAGTAAATTACTAAATAAAAAGTGATTTTATTAAATACAGACAGTAGGATTTAAGTGGTTCAAAGTAGTAACAGACAGAACAAAGTAAGTCACCAAGCAAAATAAAATAAAATGCGCAAATCTATGCCTAATCAAATTGAATACAGATAATTTCCTCACCAGTTCCAGAGTGCTCCCTTTTACAGGCTAATCTCCTTTTAGCCTGGGTCCAGCAATCACTCACACCCCCTGCAGTTACTGTCCTTTGTTTCAGTCTCCTTCAAGTATCCTGGGGGGTGGGGTGGGTGGAGAGGCTCCTTCTTTAGTCAGCTGAAGACAAAATGGAGGGGTCTCCCCTGGGTTTAAATAGACTCTCTCTTGTGGGTGGAGACCCCCCTCCTCCCTCCTCTGCAAAGTCCATCTCTAAGATGGAGTTTTGGAGACACCTGGGCAAGTCACATGCCCCTGCATGACTCAGTCTTTGCAGGCTGACGCCATTGTCCACATGGCATCTTGCATGTCTCCAGGAAGACTTCTCATGTGGACTGGAGCATTCCAAGATGCATTGTTCCCTAAGTGTCTCCTGATCAGGTACTTAACCTGGTGAATTCCTTCCTAAAGAAGCTGACCAAATGCCTCACAAAGCTTACTTAGAAATCAGGCAAGCATACAGCCCATATTCTTAACCTCGAGTAGAAAATGATATATATGTACAAATAGGATGAATAGATATAGTAGACCATAACCTTTACGGAGATATGTTACATGGCACAGGCAGCACAAAACATATTCCAGTTATGTCATACATACATTTATAAGCACCCCCTCCCCATAAAGCCTTATGGGGTACACTGTCACAACGGAGATTCCACAACTTCCCTAGGAAATTTATTCCAGTGCTTAACCACACTGACAGTTAGGAAATTTTTCTTAATGTCCAATCTAAACCACCCTTGCTGCAATTTAAGCCCATAGCTTCTTGTGCTATCCTCAGAGGTTAAGAAGAACAATTTTTCTCCCTACTCCTTGTAACAACCTTTTATGTACTTGAAAATTTTTATCGTATCCCCCCCTCAGTCGTCTCTTTTCCAGACTACACAAACCCATTTTTTTCAATCTTCCTTCCTAAGTCATGTTTTCTAGACCTTTAATAATTTTTGCTGCTCTTCTCTGGATTTCCTTCCCCAGTTTAGGCACCTGCGTGCCTGTCTCATGCCTAAGCCCCAGTGCAATCCGCAAACCAGCTTGGGATAGACATTTCCTTGCCTACCTTGCCTGTGGGGCCTCATCTGGTAGGTGTGCTCTAAATACACCTAGCACCACACAAAATGATGACAAGGGCCAGTCTTCTAGAACTTTTCCTGTGTTCCAAGACTTACTGATAACAACATTAATGTTCCAGTGAGCTCCTGGGCCAGCTCTTCTCATTTGTAGATTTTGGCATGAATGAATTAAACAAAATTCATTGAAATGGAAGTGAAGTCATTTTACACATGCTAGGTCAGTCAATCAGGTAACAGAAGCAATAATATGTAATTGAGGGGACCAGATAGGAAGCTCAAAGAACATATTCCAAATGAGTTACCATGAACAGTTCAAAGAGGTTTGAAATTCTTTAAGGAATAATTTTTACAAACAACGGAAATTCATATAAAATAATGATGTCTTTACAAGCAGCACATCTAGCTGACTCCATCCTCTTACAAAATCTTAACAAAAAATGGAAACAAACATTTCCAAAAATGTATTATGTCCATTTTCTCATTGGCCCTATTCTTTATATGGTCTGGAGGAGGAATGAAGAGCAAACATGAGCATAACTATGTCTCTTGAAACCAGGCCTCGTTCCATTCAGTTGGTTAATCTGAATCTCAACTATGTCTAGTTGAGAAGGATGGAAGAAACTTCTCTTCAAATATGACCAGAGCCTTGGTGATCTACTGGGGTGGCTTTTAGATTTGGGCTGGGGGCACATGTATCTTCGCTACAGCTGTGTGGCCTTTGGAAAAGAAACTGCATGGAAGTGTCAGCCAGAGACTGCAGCTGGTCCAGCAGCTGTAGAAAGCAGCTCAAGCACAGAATTATGGACACTGATGACATCATCAGGCTGCTTTCTGCAGTTTTCACTCTGAACATTCTCTCCCCTTTGCTGATTTGCTCCAATCCTTTCTCCTTTCTTTTGTCTGTGCGTCTAGCTTATCCCTTCCTAACAGAATCACATTGAAAGGACTTCAGTGAAAAACAAAAATGGAATTAACTTGACATGTTAGATTGTAAACTCTTTGGGACAGGGACTGTTTCTTATGCTATGTTTGTCCAATGCCTAGCATGGTGGGACTCTGTTCACATTTGTCCAGTAGGCACTACTGTGATTTCTCCTGTATTAGGGTGTGGAATAGTCTCCCAAGGGAAGAAGTGTGTTATGTTCTACAGCATACAAACAGAGAAATTAGATAAATAGCAAAAAATACTCTTCCTGGAAAGGTGCAATGTAAAACTACTTTATTTCTTAGGGCAGGTCTTCACTACAGGGGGGGGGGGGGTCGATTTAAGATACGCAAATTCAGCTACGCGAGTAGCGTAGCTGAATTTGACGTATCGCAGCCGACTTACCCCGCTGTAAGGACAGCGGCAAAATCGACCTCCGCGGCTTCCCATCGACGGCGCTTACTCCCACCTCCGCTGGTGGAGTAAGAGCGTCGATTCGGGGATCGATTGTCACGTCCCGACGAGACGCGATAATTCGATCCCCGAGAGGTCGATTTCTACCCACCGATTCAAGCGGGTAGTGTAGACCTAGCCTTGGAATTCAGAACACACAAGAACCCCAAACCAGAAAGAAAAACCAGACTGCTCTCTAAAACAGAGAGGCACAACTCACACCACCTTACTCTAACTGGCTGGTTGCTAACTGACTCTGCTAGCCTCAGATAGCACAATTCCCTGCAGAACTCCCTCAGTGGAACTGCTCAGGGTAATAATAAGCAGTATATTAAGCAGTATGTGTTGGCCAAGCCAATCCAGTTTTAAGCAATGCACTTTCTCCTCATATAGTTAACCATTGGTTCAGGGTGATTAGCGATCATATTCTTCAATTAAAATATGATAAATATAAGCCTTGTACAAATGTTAGTTCACATTCATAATTATTATGTATTAAATTACACATTGTTTTGTTTTCCACCATTAAAGTATGAAAAATGCCTTAAAACACATCTTTTATTGGGAAAATAGGATTTTTTTTCCTTTGTTAATTAAAAATAAGGGTTAAAAGATTTTTATGAAAATCAAAAGAAAAAAAGTATCAACTCAGGCTGGGATCTAATATGACACATTTCAGAACCAGTGACACAATATGTGTGAGAAAGGGTACCTGACATGGCCTCTTTAACACTACTCTCACTACTACAGCTCTATGGGCTTGTCTCTGTTAAGGAATCTTGCATGCTTAAAAACAACTTTGAGGAGCTGAGTGAGCTGACATGGTGATTATGATCATGACTGACTAACCAGCATATATGCAGTGTTGGTGTAACTCTGTCAGTCCCAGAATATTAGAGACAAGGTGAGTGAGGAAATATCTTTTATTGGACCAACTCCTGTTGCTGAGAGAGACAAGCTTTCAAGCTTACCCAGCGCTCTTCTTCAGACACAAGTGTGTCTCTCTCACCAACAGAAGTTGGTCCAATAAAAAATATTACCTCACCCACCTTATCTCTCTGATAACCAGTGTGTAGATCAAGGCAACCCTTATTCAGCATTATGTCAACTAATCACAGGGGCGGTGAGTTGTATGGGCCCATGGTGCCCAGGCTCCAGGAATATTCAGGGCCCAGGGGCCCGGCTCCACCAGTGTTCATAGCCAGATCTCTACCCCAGGCCACACTTCCCACGCCCGTGCGCCTCCCCCAGGCCCCAGAACATCCCTGCTTCAAGCGGGCGGGTGCCTCAAGCAGGCAGCTGCCTGCCGCTCCATGCTGCACTCCCTCGCTGCCAGCCGCTGCTGCCTACAACACAAGAGGGGCGCTGGCAGCAGGCTGAGGCGGCTGCTGCACCTGCGGAGGGAGGAGGGGAGGAGGCGCACACATGATTGGCAGCCATCCCATCCCTCAGCACTCATTGGGAGGCAATGGCAAGGGGGCTTCTGGGAGACAGAGTCTGGACCTTACTCGAGCAGCTGTTGGGGCTTGGGTGAGTGTCTGACCATGTGATCGCCCCCCCCAACTTGCAGCCACCACTTCTGCCCCACGCTGGGCAAGGGGCAGCCCCATTCCCCATGAGGCTATGATGAGGGGCAGCAGGCTGCAGCAGTGGAGGAGGCTGTGATGTTGCACTCCATATTTTTATAAAAATATGTTGATAAGTGTGGATATGATGTAACTGGAATATGCTTTATGCAAAAGGTCTCTTGTAAGGTATCAATACAAAGCTTATAATCTTAAATTAGAGGAGATATCCTGTCTCCTAGAACTGGAAGGGACCTTGAAAGGTCATTGAGTACAGCCCCCTGCCTTCACTAGTGGAACAAAGTACTGATTTTTTTGCCCCAGATCCCCCCTCAAGGATTAGAACTAACAGCCCTAGGTTTAGCAGACCAGTGCTCAAACCACTGAGCTATCCCTCCCCCTACTGAGTGTGATCATCCTATTTCTATGAATGTATCATTCTTGTATCTGAAACTAGGAATATGAAATATACCTCTGAGGTCCTATTGTAATTATGCAAAGTGTGGGACATTAATGGTGGTTTGGAATCTTGATGTCTCCCGTTAACCAGGACAATTGGTTGGAAATGGCTCTGTTTACTTGTAAGACTTCCTGTACATATGTGCCAGCAGGTAGGTAATGAAGTCTCACAGGACATGTGATCATGTCACCTGAACTGGAATCCATCTTTAACCTGGTGCTTTTTCTTTTAGAAGGAGGGGTGTGAACCGAGAGAGAGAGAAAGGATTCCTGCCTTGTGCCAAAGCTACTAAAGGGGGTGGAACAGAACAGAGAGGGCTGTAGTCATGAGAAATCCCCTTTGTTAGCATCTGAGCTGGAACTCCCACACCCCAGCCCCACCCAAGAGCCTGCACCCCCAGCCAGAGCCCTCATCTCCCCCACACCTCCACATTGTGCAATATAGGGAAACCGTTAAACGTTTACTGTTTCCGGTCCATTTTTACATTATTTTAAAATATATATATCGGCTTACAAGGCATGTGTGTGTGTGTAGCTGGGGAAACTTGGACCCATTCTGGGCACCACCAAAAATTATACAAACCAGCCTCCCCTGACTACTCATGTTTAAAACTAGGGTTTGTCATGACTAACTGACATGATCCTTCACATGATTTGTTTGTGAATACATACCATTGTGGACTCCATCACCTATGGCAATGACTCCCCTTGGTGTGTTAGCACCTTTTGTTCCCTGTAGTGTTCTGGCTCCCAACAATGTTTCCCTGGCTGACACAAAATCAACTGAGAGAGACGCCCCTGGGTAAGGACATGCATATAACACTTGACAGATCCTTGTTGGATTTCTACTAGAACTCACCTAGAGCCCCTTCCCTTCCCTAGTGACTGAGAAGGGTGAGGGGTTCTTCAGCAGAGGGCTAGCTCCATGTTTGCTCTGGAGAGCTGTGCAGTGAGAACCTTCCCCTCACCACTAGCTCTCCTAACCCTTCCTGTAGACAGCAATCGCTGATGAAGCCGTGGGATCCAGAAGGGATAACATGGAAGATCATCTCCTGCCTCTCCTGGTGAGAGAGGTTTCTAAAGCTCTGCCAGTTTAGTTGGCGATTTCTAGTTTAAGTTGGTGGGTAGCTGGTGCCAAGGTAAATTGTGCCTCCTGCAGGCATCCAGACCATCCCTTGATATCTGTTTGTCCCAGTGATATCATAGAGGTATCACATCGCTGCCTTCTCCTTGTTGTGACTCTTAGTAAGGAATGAAATGACATTTTCCAACCCATTGAATTTTTCACCTTGGTTCATTTTTTATTAGGGTCACAATTTCAAATTCACTAAACACATTTTCATTCCTTTTTCCAAATGATCTTGGTCTCCATGGACAGAAGTCAATAACTTGACAAGCGTCCAGTGAAGAGAAAGGAAGCATACTGATAATAGCTTCCTCGAGCGGCGAAGAGCAGAAGCTAACAGCAGGAGTTTGCCTGGGAGCTGTCCAAGAGGAGGTACGCTAAGTGCTGCATTAGGGGGGCTGTGTTGGTGGGCCTTGAGTGGGCCTGACTGGTATATAAGGGCAGTCAGCAGCGAACCAGCTGAGCGGCGAACAGCAGAGGCTAACAGCAGGAGTTTGCCTGGGAGTTCGCGTGGGGAGAGCGCACGGAGGCTTTCATCTGCAGGTTTCTCCGAGTAGTACCTGCAACAGTTGAGGAAGCTCCTAAGAGGACGGTGATATGGAAGGTGAGCGATCAGCTGTTGTAACCTGCACAGGTTGTGCCATGTTTGTTTTTCTTCCACAGGACAGAAGCGACTTTGTCTGTACAAAGTGCAAGCTGGTCTCCATATTGGAGGAGAAGGTTCGAGGGCTGGAGAAACAAGTATCGACTCTGCGTTGCATAAGGGAAAATGAAGATTTCCTGGACAGACGTCAGGAGATGCTTCTACGGCCTCAATGTTCTGAAGATTCAGAGCAGGCGCAGCAGGGACAGAAAGATTGTGAGGAGGTTTGGCAGCATGTGACCTCCAGAAGAAGAAAGAGGAGCGTCCATGCACCAGCAATGGAGATACAGGTGAGCAATCGTTTCCATGTTCTCTCTACAGGTGCTAATGCAGAGAGTGGACTAGATGGCCCATCTGAGGGAAGGGAGCAGAAGGAGACTCCACCGATTGGAAGGCAAAAGATGCACTGTCCTAGGGATGGGGGTTCCACGACCACCACTCCCAAGAGGAGGAGGAGGGTGGTGGTGGTCGGGGACTCCCTCCTCAGGGGGACTGAGTCATCTATCTGCCGCCCCGACCGGGAAAACCGAGAGGTCTGCTGCTTGCCAGGAGCTAGGATACACGATGTGACGGAGAGACTGCCGAGACTCATCAAGCCCTCGGATCGCTACCCCTTCCTGCTTCTCCACGTGGGCACCAATGATACTGCCAAGAATGACCTTGAGCGGATCACTGCAGACTACGTGGCTCTGGGAAGAAGGATAAAGGAGTTTGAGGCGCAAGTGGTGTTCTCGTCCATCCTCCCTGTGCAAGGAAAAGGCCGGGGTAGAGACCGTCGAATCGTGGAAGTCAACGAATGGCTACGCAGGTGGTGTCGGAGAGAAGGCTTTGGATTCTTCGACCATGGGATGGTGTTCCAAGAAGAAGGAGTGCTAGGCAGAGACGGGCTCCACCTAACGAAGAGAGGGAAGAGCATCTTCGCCAGCAAGCTGGCTAACCTAGTGAGGAGGGCTTTAAACTAGGTTCACCGGGGGAAGGAGACCAAAGCCCTGAGGTAAGTGGGGAAATGGGATCCTGGGAGGAAGCACAAGCAGGAGAGCGCAAGAGGGGAGGACTCCTGTCTCATGCTGAGAAAGAGGGACGATCGATGAGTTATCTTAAGTGCCTATACACAAATGCAAGAAGCCTGGGAAACAAGCAGGGAGAACTGGAAGTCCTGGCACAGTCAGGGAACTATGATGTGATTGGAATAACAGAGACTTGGTGGGATAACTCACATGACTGGAGTACTGTCATGGATGGATATAAACTGTTCAGGAAGGACAGGCAGGGCAGAAAAGGTGGGGGAGTTGCGTTGTATGTAAGAGAGGAGTATGACTGCTCAGAGCTCCGGTATGATACTGCAGAAAAACCTGAGAGTCTCTGGATAAAGTTGAGAAGTGGGAGCAACAAGGGTGATGTCGTGGTTGGAGTCTGCTATAGACCACCAGACCAGGGGGATGAGGTGGACGAGGCTTTCTTCTGGCAACTAGCAGAAGTTGCTAGATCGCAGGCCCTGGTTCTCATGGGAGACTTTAATCACCCTGATATCTGCTGGGAGAGCAATACAGCGGTGCACAGGCAATCCAGGAAATTTTTGGAAAGCGTAGGGGACAATTTCCTGGTGCAAGTGCTGGAGGAACCAACTAGGGGCAAAGCTTTTCTTGACATGCTGCTCACAAACAGGGAAGAACTAGTAGGGGAAGCAAAAGTGGATGGGAACCTGGGAGGCAGTGACCATGAGATGGTCGAGTTCAGGATCCTGACACAAGGAAGAAAGGAGAGCAGCAGAATATGGACCCTGGACTTCAGAAAAGCAGACTTTGACTCCCTCAGGGAACTGATGGGCAGGATCCCCTGGGAGAATAACATGAAGGGCAAAGGGGTCCAGGAGAGCTGGCTGTATTTTAAAGAATCCTTATTGAGGTTGTAGGAACAAACCATCCCGATGTGTAGAAAGAATAGTAAATATGGCAGGCGACCAGCTTGGCTAAACAGTGAAATCCTTGCTGATCTTAAACGCAAAAAAGAGGCTTATAAGAAGTGGAAGATTGGACAAATGACCAGGGAGGAGTATAAAAATATTGCTCAGGCGTGCAGGAGTGAAATCAGGAAGGCCAAATCACACTTGGAGTTGCAGTTAGCAAGAGATGTTAAGAGTAACAAGAAGGGTTTCTTCAGGTATGTTAGCAACAAGAAGAAAATCAAGGAAAGTGTGGGCCCCTTACTGAATGAGGGAGGCAACCTAGTGACCGAGGATGTGGAAAAAGCTAATGTACTCAATGATTTTTTTGCCTCTGTCTTCACGCACAAGGTCAGCTCCCAGACTGCTGCACTGGGCAGTACAGCATGGGGAGGAGGTGACCAACCCTCTGTGGAGAAAGAAGTGGTTCGGGACTATTTAGAAAAACTGGACGTGCACAAGTCCATGGGGCCGGATGCGCTGCATCCGAGGGTGCTAAAGGAGTTGGCGGGTGAGATTGCAGAGCCATTAGCCATTATTTTTGAAAACTCATGGCGATCGGGGGAGGTCCCAGATGACTGGAAAAAGGCTAATGTAGTGCCCATCTTTAAAAAAGGGAAGAAGGAGGATCCGGGGAACTACAGGACAGTCAGCCTCACCTCAGTCCCTGGAAAAATTATGGAGCAGGTCCTCAAGGAATCAATTATGAAACATTTAGAGGAGAGGAAAGTGATCAGGAACAGTCAGCATGGATTCACGAAGGGGAAGTCGTGCCTGACTAACCTAATTGCCTTCTATGATGAGATAACTGGCTCTGTGGATGAGGGGAAAGCAGTGGATGTGTTATTTCTTGACTTTAGCAAAGCTTTTGATACTGTCTCCCACAGTATTCTTGCCACCAAGTTAAAGAAGTATGGGCTGGATGAATGGACTGTAAGGTGGATAGAAAGCTGGCTAGATCGTCGGGCTCAACGGGTAGTGATCAATGGCTCCATGTCTAGTTGGCAGCCGGTTTCAAGTGGAGTGCCCCAAGGGTCGGTCCTGGGGCCGGTTTTGTTTAATATCTTTATTAATGATCTGGAGGATGGTGTGGACTGCACTCTCAGCAAGTTTGCAGATGACACTAAACTAAGAGGCGTGGTAGATACACTAGAGGGTAGGGATCGGATACAGAGGGACCTAGACAAATTAGAGGATTGGGCAGAAAAAAACCTGATGAGGTTCAACAAGGACAAGTGCAGAGTCCTGCACTTAGGACGGAAGAATCCCATGCACTGCTACAGACTAGGGACCGAATGGCTAGGTAGCAGTTCTGCTGAAAAGGACCTAGGGGTCACAGTGGACGAGAAGCTGGATATGAGTTAACAGTGTGCTCTTGTTGCCAAGAAGGCTAACGGCATTTTGGGCTGTATAAGTAGGGGCATTGCCAGCAGATCGAGGAACGTGATCGTTCCCCTTTATTCGACATTGGTGAGGCCTCATCTGGAATACTGTGTCCAGTTTTGGGCCCCACACTACAAGAAGGATGTGGAAAAATTGGAAAGAGTCCAGCGGAGGGCAACAAAAATGATTAGGGGTCTGGAGCACATGACTTATGAGGAGAGGCTGAGAGAACTGGGATTGTTTAGTCTCCAGAAGAGAAGAATGAGGGGGGATTTGATAGCAGCCTTCAACTACCTGAAGGGGGGTTCCAAAGAGGATGGAGCTCGGCTGTTCTCAGTGGTGGCAGATGACAGAACAAGGAGCAATGGTCTCAAGTTGCGGTGGGGGAAGTCCAGGTTGGATATCAGGAAAAACTATTTCACTAGGAGGGTGGTGAAGCACTGGAATGCGTTACCTAGGGAGGTGGTGGAGTCTCCTTCCTTGGAGGTTTTTAAGGCCCGGCTTGACAAAGCCCTGGCTGGGATGATTTAGCTGGGAATTGGTCCTGCTTTGAGCAGGGGGTTGGACTAGATGACATCTTGAGGTCCCTTCCAACTCTGATATTCTATGATTCTATGATTCTAGCTGTGACATTACTATGGGTGTGACCATCAAAGCATGAGGCTGTGTAGCAGAGCTCCAAGCCCAGACCCCACTGTGAAGTCAGCTGGGATCCCGGACAGGGATGTGTCTTGCAGCACTTCCTAATCAATCAATGCTACACCCCCAGCCCCACACTGGCCTGCCCCCATCCTAGCAATCAATGATACAGCCCCAGGCCCACACCATTCCAATGACCCTCATTTCACCTAGAAGCCTCCTGCAGCCTCAGGGGGTCTTCGCCTCCTCTGACCTTTACCAGTGCTGCAGGGAGAAGTAGGGAGCAGCTGACCCATTGCTCACAGTAGAGGGGAGTAGGATAACCCTGAGCTGCTCTTTCTGCTCAATACTGCCCTCTCCCCTTCGATAAGGATGGTGCCAATTGCTCCCTCCCCCACTTCTACCCCAAAACAGCTCTGGCCCCTGATGGGAGGGGGGACAACTCTGTCTGACACCTGCAGCAGCCCTGGTTGGCTTCTATTCCCCAGGAGGTGGGCAAATGGGGAAGGCAGCCAATCAGAGGGATTTCCCCTGCGCAGGATTTGAAATTCATGAGAGCTGGAACCCAGCTCCAGCTGGGGCCAAAATTGTGTCACTGGCCATGAAATCCCAGGCGTTGGCTGCTATGCTAGGAGCGCTCCTGTGGTGGAGCAGCAACCCCTGCTACAGATCCTAGGATGTTGTGATTGAGGGCGGCAGCACCTACAGGACGAGCGGGACACATCTCCCTCCAGGACTGAAGTGATGCGAGAGCAAGGGGGTGAGGGCAATGCTATTGCATAGGCTCCAAGGGAGGTGGGGCCCAAGAAGGAGAGAAGAGAGAGATAGACCAATAGCTAAACGTGCTACATGACAATAACTACCAACGAATATTAGATGTGGCTGCATTTCCCTTTCTGACATGGTGCCATGGGCAGGAAAAGGCTATTGCAGTAAAATGCTGCTGGAACGGAATCTGCTTGCTGTTTGGTGGAGGCCGAGCAGAGGCTCTTGCTGATGCGACCATTCCAGCTGGTCCCTGGACGCCGGATAGAGCTTGGATGCAGTGATCTCTGCTCTATATGTCTCTGGTTTTCCCATCGGTTTCTGCACTATGTGAACTGTCATTTAAAAAAAAAAAGTTTCTTGCCCCTGTAGCAGTAAAGGAAACCTTCCAAATGTGGCACCTTGTAGTGATCTGTGCCTGGGTCCATACAGACAGCTTGAATCAATCACGCTCAGATGGGGTCTGTGCCTGAATAAGGCATTAAATCTGAACCTGGTGACTACAGAAATTTCTCCACAGTTAACAATGGCACCTCTGATCATTGCAGCAGAAACGTCCAGCCTATTGGAGTTGTGGGGAAAGTCCTCACTGGTACCAAATTATAAAGAAGAAGCAAAGCAGAGACCAGGTGTGCATCTCCAATAATGAGAAGATTTACTGACGAGAACTAATACATATTCAGGATATGGACCTGGAGAAAAGCTTCATGGAAGGAAGCATCAGGCCTAAGTTCAGGTAAAAATGACACATGTTGTCATGGACCCCTGTGATTAGAAGGGTGAAGTGCAATGAAATGGCCCTTTCTGTGACTGAACATAGAGGAAAATAGGAAACATGATCACTTGTTCATCGTTCACCACAGTCCTGGAGGAAAAAGCAAAGCAGAAACATCAGTGAGAACAAGGCAAACACAGAATTCATAGATTCTAGGAGAGCATGAATTCAGTCTTGAATACTGTGTACAGATGTGGTTGCCACATCTCAAAAAAGATATATTGGAATTGGAAAAGGTTCAGAAAAGGGCAACAAAATTCATAGGGGTATGAAGCATCTGCCATATGAGGAGAGATTAATAAGATTGGGACTTTTCAGTTTGGAAAAAAAAAACCTAAGGGGGGAATATGATAGAGGTCTATAAAATCATGACTGTTGTGGAGAAAGTAAATAAGGAAGTGTTATGTACTCCTTCTCATGGCACAAGAACTAGGGCTCACCAGATGAAATTAATAGGCAGTAGTTATAAAACAAACAAAAGGAAGTATTTTTTCACACAACGCACAGTCAAGCTGTGGAACTCCTTGCCAGAGGATGTTGTGAAGGCCAAGACTATATCAGGGTTCAAAAAAGGAATTAGATAAGTTCATGGAGGATAACTCCATCAGTGCCTATTAGCCAGGATGGGCAGGTATGATGTCCCTAACATCTGTTTGCCAGAAGATGGGAATAGGCAACAGGGGATGGATCACCTGATTACCTGTTCTCTTCATTCCCTCTGAGGCACCTGGCATTGGCCACTGTCGGAAAACAGGATACTGGTCTAGATGGACATCTGGTCTGACCCAGTATGGCCATTCTTATGTTCTTAATCTCTTGACCTCTGGGTTAGGGGCCCAGCTCACTTCTGCTGCACAACTATATTGAGGGCAGCATTGTGAAGCTGGACCAAGGAATCCAGCTGTTGGATACATCTGTAGCTCCAACAGCCCAGCCCTGCAAGTAGCAGCCAACATGGTGTAAGAATGCTGCATTTCCAGGAATTGAACCAGGGCCTCACATATCAGGTGATATGTCTCCCACTGAACCAATACTCCAGCCCCAAGAATGACGTCAGTATGAGCCAGCTTTCTCTCCAGAAAGCATTTCACTGATTCACTGGCTAGAAATGGGATTTCCATGAGTCCCAGCTCCCTGTGAAATGGCCAGGTGGGTACCTGGAAGAGGCAGGCTTTAAAGGGCAAAGGGACACATTTCTGTTTAGCCAAAGTGAGCAGAGATGCCTCGTACTTGTGTGAACAGTGCAGATAACTTCTGCTATGTTTGTGGTGAAGTGACTTTTGCATCACAAAAGCGCAGTATAACCACTATGGTTAAGAAAGCCTATCACCTTTATTTTGGCTGCAAAATTGGAGATCAGGACAAGAGGTGGGCCCCACACATATGCTGCAACACTTGTGCAACAAATCTTCGCCAGTGGTTGAACAGGAAAAGGAAATCTATGCCTTTTGCAGTGCCAATGATTTGGAGAGAGCCAACAGATCATACCAACAATTGTTACTTCTGCATAGTGCCTCCAGTTGGGAAAGGTGTGTCAAAGAAGAAAAAGTGGACTGTGCATTATCCAAACATTCCATCAGCTATACGCTCAGTACCCCACGGAGGACTGCCGGTTCCTGATGCACCAGAATCATTCTCACTTGAGTCAGACGAGGAAGAGGAAGAGGATGAAACTTCTGGTCCTGAACCACCAATGTCACAGGACCCACATTTTCTCCCATCCTCCTCCTCTGAACCACACCTCACAACACAAGGTGAACTGAATGACCTTGTCAGGGATTTGGAACTACCCAAGAGTAAGGCAGAGCTATTGGGCTCCAGACTACAGCAGTGGAATCTCCTGGCAGGTGGTGTTAGGGTTTCCATGTTCCGTGACCGTCAAAAGGATCTTGTCCCATTCTTCTTCATGGAAGGTGATCTTGTAGCCTGCAACAATATCGATGGTGTGATGGCAGCCCTCAACATCGTTCACGATCCAGATGAGTGGAGACTGTTCATTGATTCATCGAAGATGAGTATTAAAGCTGTTTTACTGCATAATGGCAATGTTTTGCCACCAATTCCAGTTGGTCATGCAGTCCATATGAAGGAAACCTATGACAACATGAAACAACTTTTGAGGTGCATAAACTATGACCAACATCAGTGGCAACTGTGTGGTGATTTGAAGGTTGTTGCTCTCTTGCTTGGTCTGCAGACTGGATACACAAAGTACTGCTGTTTTCTCTGAGAATGGGATAGTCGTGCAAGAGATTCCCACTACATCAAGAAAGATTGGCCACTCCGACAGTCATTGGAGCCTGGGAGGAAAAGTGTTCAGCATCCACCCCTTGTTGAATCAAGGAAGATTTTGTTACCACTCTTACACATCAAGCTGGGTCTGATGAAGAACTTTGTCAAGGCCATTGACAAAACACAAGCAGCTTTCAAGTGCCTCCATGGAAAATTTCCAAGGTTAAGTGAAGCTAAGATAAAGGAAGGTGTCTTTGTTGGTCCTCAGATTCGTGAACTTCTTCAAGATGATGCATTTGACCATGCACTGCGTAGCAAGGAAAAGATGGCATGGAAAGCCTTCCAGTTAGTGGCAATAAATTTTCTCGGAAACAACAAGGCAGACAACTACAGGTTGTTGGTGGAAAACCTCCTCAAGGCATACAAAAGCCTTGGTTGCAACATGTCACTTTTTGCACTTTCATCTAGATTTTTTTCCACCGAACTGCGGAGCAGTGAGCGACGAGCACGGCGAGCGATTTCACCAGGACATTGCAACAATGGAGAAACGCTATCAGGGCAAATGGAGCCCATCAATGCTTTGAGAGGGGTAACTAGTGGTGTTCCACAAGTGTCAGTCCTAGGACCAATCCTATTCAACTTATTTATAAATGATCTGGGGAAAGTGGTAAACAGTGAGGTGGAAAAGTTTACAGATGATACTAAACTGCTCAAGATAGTTAAGACCAAAGCAGACTGTGAAGAGCTTCAAAAAGATCTCACAAAACTAAGTGATTGGGCAACAAAATGGCAAATGAAATTTAATGTGGATAAATGTAAAGTAATGCACATTGGAAAAAATAACCCCAACTATACATATAATATGATGAGGGCTAATTTAGCTACAACTAATCAGGAAAGAGATCTTGGAGTCATCATGGATAGTTCTCTGAAGATGTCCACGCAGTGTGAAGTGGCAATCAAAAAAGCAAACAGGATGTTAGGAATCATTAAGAAAGGGATAGAGAATAAGACGGAGAATAACTTATTGCCCTTATATAAATCCATGGTACGCCCATATCTTGAATACTGCGTACAGATTTGGTCTCCTCATCTCAAAAAAGATATACTGCCATTAGAAAAGGTTCAGTGAAGGGCAACTAAAGTGATTAGGGGTTTGGAATGGATCCTCTATGAGGAAAGATTAAAGAGGCTTGGACTTTTCAGCTTGGAAAAGAGGAGACTAAGCAGGGATATGATAGAGGAATATAAAATCATGAGTGGTGTGGAGAAAGTGAATAAAGAAAAGTTATTTACTTGTTCCCATAATATAAGAACTAGGGACTACCAAATGAAATTAATTGGCAGCAGATTTAAAATAAAAAAAAGAAGTTCTTCTTCACACAGCGCACAGTCAACCTGTGGAACTCCTTGCCTGAGGAGGTTGTGAAGGCTAGGACTATAACAGAGTTTAAAAGAGAACTAGATAAATTCATGGAGGATAAGTCCATTAATGGCTATTAGCCAGGATGGGTAAGGAATGGTGTCCCTAGCCTCTGTTTGTCAGAGGGTGGAGATGGATAGCAGGAGAGAGATCACTTGATCATTACTTGTTAGGTTCACTCCCTCTGGGGCACCTGGCATTGGCCACTGTCGGCAGACAGGATACAGGGCTGGATGGACCTTTGGTCTGACCCAGTATGGCCATTCTTATGTTTTTATGTTTTTTTCTGTCTCTGTGTCTAGCAGCAAGGGACAGCCTACCTTTCCCTTGCCTGTCACTGGTACATTGGCAAATACACACAAAGGGCCACATTTCAACCTCCTCTTCTGACCTGAGATTTCAATGTTCCGTTAGCTTCAAACTGAAAATATCCAAACTTTTCCTTTCTATGGTTTTCAGTTCAAAACTGTCTGAATTTTACATGTTATGCAAAATTTCAACATTTCGTTCTGTATTAGAATTAAAAAAGCTTTTGACATTTCCCATTTCAGGAGGCAGGGAAACTGAGGCACAGAGAGGTGAAGTTAAGTCCACACCGGGATGGGATTACAAGGCCTGAAGTAGAATGCAGGTTTCCTGACTACCAAGCTCATGCTTTGTCCCCTGCACCACATCTCATGTTGATAGAGTCTAAGAGCTGCTCACCAGGCAGACACACTTGCCAGTCTTGCCATAAGCAACTGGTAAATGGGTGATAGCACCAGCGAGAGCTGTGAGGAACACGCTCAGTGTGTGATTTTCAACAATAGCAGCCTGAGTTAGGCGTCCAAGTTTATCCTTCGGCACCTGCCTGCAGTTGAGTAGTTGGGAGTAAACAGAGTTTATCCACATCTCATTTGGGGAATATGGAGTTTAGTTTGAGAGTTTACCCACTTTTTTTTACCACTACATCACTGCCTGCCTGATTCCCATGAGGGTTCAGCATTTACGAGCCTTTTTTATAATGATTTTCTTGTCCCAGCTGCACTTGGTGAACCCCTCCCCTCCTGTGCATGTGACCAACACCACAGAGCCAGGCTGGACTCAGGAAGTTCACAGTGTTAGTCCAGTGCCACAGATGTGCTGATGCCAACAGCTGGTTAGTGCCATAGTGAATGCAGCGTCTCAGCTCCCTGCAGGAGAGATGGCTGATGTGGCAGACACCTGGAGCCTCATGCATGAGTTTCAGCAGAGTGAGTCATTAGCATCTTAGCACCTGCTTGATCAATCTCATTGTTGCTGTGCAGCCTTCCAGCCCAGACTGGTGAATTCTCAGAGGGCGCTAAAGGGAAGGTGAATAACAGACACTTAATTTCCTCCTTGACTGCAGCAGTGTACGTCTTCTGTAAGGCCCCCTAGTGGCCTGTCTAAAAAGTGTTCCTAGACAAAATCTTTCTCTGTGAGGAGGGAATGAAAGTAAAACATTCATCGATCCAGTCATGCACTAAACATCAACACAGACTATTAAAAACAGCCCAGTGAAGGCTGGACAGACTGCCTGACCCTTCAGTCTCGTGCCAGGGGATTGTCCTTCCCAAGTAAAACACTTCGCTGCTTAATCCCTGAGTTCCTCAGGTTTCCAAGATCTGACCTAATCTTTCAGGAAGGAGGGAGGCTGTTAGGTCTAGCTGGCTGTCTCCTCTCAGTCAGGTTCGGAGGACATGGCGGCTGGTCTATATGAGCAGGGGGATCATTACTCACAGGTTCAGCCTGCAAGTACAGATCTGAGCACTCCGTGAGATTTACCTGCTGAAAAATCCTGGTGTCAAAAGATACTCCAGAACTCGAACAGGGTAAGATCGACGGTTGTTGAGCAGAGCCGTAACTAGGTATTTTTGTGCCCGAGGCAAGAATATAAAATTGCGCCCTTCTCCAGGGACGGCTCTTCAGCGGCAGGTCCCTCAGTCCCTCTCAGAGGGAAGGGCCTGCTGCCGAAGAATGAATGAAGTGGCAGTGGTAGAGCCTGTGATTTTGGGGGGGGTCTAACTCATGATTGACTGCTTGGGCTGGTAATGTTGCTTCCAAGATGGTCTTTGGTTCCAGTCCAGTTCCAATCCAGAGAGGGACTCACAGATTAAGAGAGGAGGGAGGTGCTGGATATCAGCAGTGGCCACTAGAGATCAGCATGTGTCCTGAGAATGCTGGGAGTTCAGGTTTGCAGGGCAGAATCGGGGTGGCAGGTTTGTAGAAACTTTGGTGGTGCCCTGAACCCGCTCCTGCCCAAACTCCGCCCCCCCGCCCGCCCAAGGCTCTGGGAGGGAGTTTGGGTGAGGGAGGAGGTCTGGGATGCAGACTCTAGGCTGGGGCAGGAGATTGGGGTGCAGGGGTTGTGGCTGCAGATGAGGGTTTAGAGTGTGGGAGGGGCTCAGGGCGAGAGTAGGAGTGTGGTGGGTGATGGCTCTGGCTGGGGCTGGGAATGGGAGGTTTGGGGTGTGGGAGGGGCTCAGGGCTGGGGCAGAGGGTTGGAGTGTGGGGGGTTAGGGCTCTCGCTGGGACTGGGGATGAGGTGTTTGGGGTTCTGGAGGGGCTCAGGGCTCGGGCAGAGAGTTAAGGGTGTGGTGGGGGGGTGAAAGCTCTGACTGGGAGTGTGGGCTCTAGGGTGGGGCAGGGCTGGGGATGAGTTTGGGGTGCAGGCAGGCTGCTCCGGGACAGGGGCCAGAGAGGAGGACTCCCCCCAGCCCTTTTCCTGCCGGCAGCAGCAAGCTCTGGGGGAAGAGCCCCCCTTTCCTGCCCTCCCAGCAGCACACTCACCCCCACCACTGTCACTGCATGTGCTCCTAGGGCCCCTCTCAGATGCAGGAATCTTCCTTGTCTCCCCCGTGGTGGGTGCCGGGGGGCACTGCGTGTGCCTCCTCCCCTGCTGTTGCCCCTGACTGTAGCCTACTGGGGGTGAGGGATGGGGCTTCCTCCTTGCCCAGCATGGGGCAGAAGCAGTGACTGTGGGCGGGGGGGCCTCCTGTGCTGCTGGAGGGTCCCATTGGAAAATGAAAGGGTCTGAGGGGGAAGGGCAGGCTCAGAGTCAGTCTGCCCTGGCAGTGGAGATATGCGGCACTAGGACCCTGCGCCAGCAGTTGCTGCAGGGAGGCAGCATGGAGCCGCTCTGCTCTGGGTGCCGGAAAAGGGGGGGGAAGAAAGTCGGGGTCAGGGGACACTAGGGGGAGGGGGGGGCGCAGGTGAGGAGATCACTTGGGTTATAAATATCTCCATGCCAGCAGTTTTTTTTTTCCCTCTCCACCGCTTTCTGTGCGCCGCCCCCCCCTCTCCGGCCTAGCTTTGTGTACCCGAGGCAAGTGCCTCACTCGCCTCGCCCTTGTTACGGCACTGCTGTACCTGTCCTATTCCTTCTTCTGCAGAGCCTTTCAACCACACGTGATCTCCTGCGTTCAGCTCCCACAGGGGTTTGAGTCTGTGACTCCTGACAAAGTTTCTCTTCTGACAGCTTTTAAATTGTCTTTCCTTTCTTATTAGCTTTAGAAATTCAGTCGAACTAACTTCTAATAGTGAAGGGATGGTTGGGATGATGGAACTCAACTCAGCTATTCATTGGGCCTGAATCTATTTCCCAGAGGTGCTGGCAAGCAGGGGAACAGGGCCAGATACTCTATGAATTTGTTCCACTGTTTTGACGGAGAGTTGTGCTTCCCGTGGTTTTGTGAAAACTGGGAACTGATGTAACATGGTGAAACTGCCGGGATTTGTAAATTTAACAGCGTCCAATAGTAATTGAGGATCATTATCAGAGCAGACTCACAGTGGGATTCCATTGCAGTCAAACATGGATTTCGTCCTGACCCCACTGTCTGTGATGTAGTGGTCAGCATATTGGATATTTCAATAAATCTTGACAAGCAGCCAGTCACTGGGACAGAGGTTCCATTAGACAGCTGGAGAAGATGTTTCCTCCATGGTGTGTCTGGGGGAAGGAAGATAACCATGCTTCTGTCTGGTTAGTTCTCATGTGAGTGCAGATCTCAGAGTTCTCACCTCTCTCTGGTACTTGTTGCTCAGTGAAGATCACTGAACTGACTGTTGAGCTGTTTCTGTGCATTTTGGGCTGGCTTGGTGGCCCCTTTGCAGTTTATGTAGAATGTCCATTTTCACCCATGTGGGGATGACTAGTCTGGACCCCTTCAACAACAGCCTGGGGTCTAGGTTAAGATCACCTGAAACCACCCAGTGCAGCTTCATAGAGACGTCTGATGTTGCTCATATGTCTTATGTCCTCTTTGCATTGGGTCATGACTTTTCTGAGAAATTCAGCTACCTTTTGCTTTCCTTTCACTGTGGAGGGTACATCTACACTGTAGTAACAAAATGTGATCACAACTTGAGCTGACATACCAGCACTAGCTTTAATGCAGCGAGCTCAGATATCAGGCATCATGTGCTTCATCGTGTCTGTACCAGTCCACCCAGAACCCTGGGTAATTACTGGTGGCACTAGCCTGCGTTGAAGCTACCCAAGCTAGGTAGATTAGAGCAGCAGTTCCCCGACTTGTTGCTAAGGCAACCAATTAACTGCATTTGCTTTTCTTGCAACCCACAATTACCTATATGCACTCTCCACCCTGGCAGCACAATGCAAATCCTGGCCTAGTGCGGGGGGATGGGGTGGAGTGGGATGGGGTGGGGTTCTGGGGTTGGAGAGCCAGCCCACCCCACACTCACCTTGCAGTGGCGGTTCCAGTCCTGCGGGGCTAGGCTCAGCTACCTTCTCTGGCCATTGTGACCTGGCACATGGGAATGCAGCACGTCTCAGGTGTGGCCTGGCCACTCCTCCATAAAGTCAAAGGAGGGGCTGGGCCACATTTGAATAAGTGGAGTTGTAACCTGACTCACAGTGTTTCAGAGCCTTTCAGGTTTGGACTGGACACCCATTAGTAATGACAAATGATGGAGGGGCAGCAAGACCAAAACCAAGTGGCTCTGCGACCCCATGCACCAGGTCACAATGCCTGGAGGAAGGAACTGGTGTGACCCAGGAACCCTATCGGTCAGATATATGCAGCATAGTTCACTAACGGGTGGCATGTCAGGCATCTACCAAGAGCCAGTAGCCCAGCAGTTGTCATAACCATTGCAGAATGTATGTACAGATGATATTTAAGGAGTAATGTATCTGCAAATTATGTTCTTAAGCTCCTGGAGTTAAGGCAGGTCACCAGGAGATGACATACCTCTGAAATGTTCCTGTCTGGTTGTTTCTATTGTGTATTGCACTCCTCACAATGGAAGCCTATTTGTCTACTGAGTGGAAATGGAAAGTCTGCAAAATCTACAAGAGAGAAATTCTACAGGAAGAAACAAAAGAGTGGGGGATGTCCTGTTTATGAGTCAAGACCAAGGATGGGACTGGTATATTTTTAGGGGGGGCAAAGGAACACACTGGGCCTTCACTTAGGAGGCAAGCTGCCAGAGTACTTGACTCATGAAAGGAGGGTCACAGCCTGCGTGGCTGTAAAATGCTGCAAGTGTTTGGGGTAAAGATTATTCTACAAGACATGAAAGTGTCTTGTTAATTAAATCTGGGCTGCAGTATGCATCTTACAATTTTGTTTTATATGTAACAATTTCTTTCCAATACTTCTACTTGCTACTGCTTGAATCTTTGCCTTTGTAGTTAAATCAAGAATAAGTTTATTTAACAAACATATCTAAGTGCTGTATAATAAGCGGAGCAGTGATCTGAGGTATAACTGCTAAGCAATGAATCCATGAATACTGTGAGTGTCTAGCGGATCAGGAGCTGGACACTGCAGGGAGATGCTTGGAGGGCACGAGGCTTGGTGTACACCTACCTCTAAGCTGTGGAGTAACAGCAGGGCCTGTGAAGCATAGAGAGGAGTACTTGTGTTGCTCAGGGCCAGTGGAGGTGGGATCTGAGCCATGGCAGGCACAGACAAGTCTTCCTCATGCTAAGGGCAGGTGATAGTGATGTGCCTCACAACCCTGGGTAGCCTGGGAAGCATCACAACTGGGCCCACTGGGTCACACTGAAACGTTTCTTCTCCTTCCCTCCCCCGCGTGCCAGGACACAGGAGCTAAAAGCAGAGAGTTCTCCTGGGGAAGAATCGACCCCCCCTTAGGGAGCAGGCAGCCAGGACTGCTCAAGCTGCAGCAGCCCTGAGAATCAGCTCTCCTGTGGGTGCCCCAGTTCACAGAGTGGTCTGGGGGAGAGAGGAGAAGCTGTTCCAGCTGCTCTGGTAGATCCTAGAGTGCAGCGCACCAGCCCCCTGAAACATACCCCATGGGACTCAGGGGCATCTCAACCCAAGCTCCGCCTGCAGATGCTCATGGGGCCAGGTCAGATCAGAGCCCCTGGCTCTTCTTGGGGGCAGGAAGGCGATTAGAGGACAAAGAGCAGCCTCCCTGCTGAGTACCACAGAGAGTGTAGTGGGGAGAATAAAGGAAGGGATTTCATGTGCTTTTTCCTGCCCCACTGAACCAACCAACTCAGACAGCACAGGGTCCCTCCTACCTCCCCTAGCAGGCAGGGTCATAGCAAAGGGATAGCTCAGTGGTTTGAGCATTGGCCTGTGAAACCCAGTGTTGTGAGTTTAATCCTTGAGGGGGCCACTTAGGGATCGGGGCAAAATCAGTACTTGGTCCTGCTAGTGAAGGCAGGGGGCTGGACTTGATAACCTTTCAAGATCCCTTCCAGTTCTAGGAAATAGGATATCGCCATTAATTTAAAAAAAAAAGAACCAAAGTATGTGCCATGACAGGGAAGTCAGCTGCTGACAGGGCCAGTCTTCAGGAGAGACCCCAGTGGAATACGGCCAATAGACTATTCCTAGGAGAACGGGAACGCCTTATTTCCTATGAGCAGAGTTGGACTGAAAATTCCAATTGTTTCTGTGGGATTTTTTTTTTTTAATTTCCCATGAAAACTTTTTGTTTTTCAATGGAAACCTAAGCCCAAAACTAAAACATGGAGGTATTTTCTTTTCATTTTCATTTTTGAAAACCCTGCAGTAAAAGCAGTGGGTTGTGCTGACTTCTTGTTCAGTGTTTATCCCTTTCCTTTTCTTAGACTCAGGTCTGCAGAGTGTCAGTCCTACTGAGCCTCAGGCTATGCTGTCTCCAAGGTTTTAGAGATGTCCCCTACCTGTCCTGGACCTGGTCGCTGCCAGCTTATGTGATGCTGGTTTTGCTGACTCTGCTGCTGGGGAAGAAAGAGGGAAACTTTGTCTATCAACTAGCTGTTCCCTTCAGTTGCCCAGTCTTCAGTCTGGCCCGAACATCCATGGATCAGGGTCCACTGATCATATGGATCATAATCTGATACGGTAGAGAGGAGAAACCTTCTCTGTTTGCAAAATCTTTCCGCCTATGTTTGGGATTGTGATGGATCAGCTAAGAATGGGACTACAACCCCCACCAGATCCCTGCCCACTGTACTTCCCTTCCCTCACCAGGTAATGGGAAGGGTCCTGATCCAGGAAGTGGCTGAGCTATTGTGGGAAGTGGTGGCTGCATGGCAAGTGAGGAGCTGCAGAGAGCTGGATGCAGAGGGAAATCCCCAGGAACTGTATGCAGAGCCACACTTGGAACAGGCTGTGACTGCCAGAGTTCACATCTGGCTGCAGGTCTGTGTGGGGTTTACGGGGCAGCAGAAGCAGCTGAGCAGGAAACCAGTGTAGAGCAGCCCCAAAGAGAGGCACTAAGTGAAGCTGGCCTGGAAACCTGCAAGCTCCAATTTGCTTGACTAGAGAATGGACTGGAGAGGGCACCCCAGGCACTAGGCCTGAAGAGCCCTGACTCTTGACTGGACAGCCCCAGAGACCCAAACATTTACCGCTGTTGCTCCCTGTGAACTGTAACTGTTTAAGCCTCTGGACCTAGTATGCAGTGTGTGAATAACCTTCCCCTTCCCCATGTGTCTGAGCAGTTAGTGGGACCCACCAGGGCTAGCGTCCACAAGGCCTAGCTGCTGAAGCACCTGCAGTGCTTGCCTCTGAGTGACAGTGTACCAGGCACTCTACTGACACCTCAGGGGTTTGGTGTACTCTGGCACGTAGCAGCCCCAATAATTACAGGACAGTGGTAATTGTTTCTAATGGGTTAAAGCAGAACTTGTGCTGAGACTAACACGTCCCTCTTGGTTGGGCATTTTTACAGTTTAAACTTGCTCTGCTCGTGAGTACATTGCATGTGTCTGAGTGATACCCACACACCAACATGTCTGAAACACACAACTTCCCCTCCTGGGTGTTTCCATTCCCCGCTCATTCCTTCCACTGGGGATGCTGGCCTGTCTCCTATATGGCCAGAGACCCTGATGTGCAGCAGTCAGGGGAATTGGGAGAGGTTTAGTTTTCTGTGGCTAGTGACTGCCCCCAAAGTTACTCCCACCAGCGCCCTATTGACTTTCACTGCTGCTGCCATTCCCTGAGTACTAGGAGGTGCTTAGATTTGAAAGAGCGGCCACCTGTGGGTTGGAGTGACCACAGGTCAGACATGGCAACATTGTAGCCATAACATAGATGTGTAGATGTTAAGACCAGTCAGGACAGCTAAATAATGCAGTCTAACTCCCCTACACATGACAAGTCACCAGTCACTCCTGCACTGAGCTCAACAACCTGGATTAGACTAAAATGTTACCGCCTGCAGGAGAATAAACAGTTGTGTGCCACAGGCAGCGAATAGGAAGCACTGAGGAGTATCAATATGTGAGGCCCCTGCAATGGCAGTAAATTGATTTGGTGAGAGATACCCAGCTGATCCTAGCAATGACTTGCACTCCATGCTGCAGAGGATGGTGTAAAACGTCCAGCATCCCTGCCAATCTGACCCAGGGGGAAATTCCTTCCTGACGCCCAAAATGGAGATCAGTTAGACTCTGAGCATGTGAGCGAGGCCCACCAGCCAAGCACCTGAGAGAAATAGTTTTCTATATCACCTGATGTTACCAGATTTGCCTATTACTTTGGAGTATGCTCATTTATTTGGGTTACTCTTTTGGGGAAGGGGATTCTGTAATTCTATCAATGTACTGTTTGTGTCACTTGTGTTTTCATTTGGAGCTCTACTTCTCCCTGCTGCAAGTCCCCACCCAATGGAGCTATCCTACAGGACCTAGGTTCCCTAGGGCTGGGTTTCTTCAGCCCCAAAACCTGATGAACACCCACCCACCCACACATACATTAACAGAGCAAGTATGAGCGTACCGGGTCAATCAGCACTGTCAAGCTGACCCCTTATATGTCTCTGGACTCACTGGGCTGGATGAAGCAGCACTTTTAAGCTAACTTTCCTTATATGCCCCTGAGCTCCATGGACTGGGTCAAGCAGCACTTTTAAGCTAACTTTCCTTATATGCCCCTGAGCTCCATGGACTGGGTCAAGCAGCACTTTCAAGCTGTTACCCTTATGCATCCCAGATTCAGCCCGTCCCTATCCCCACTCTCACAACACAATTGTACTGGCAGTAACCTACTTGATGACCAAACCCCACAGTATTTTGAGCGCTGCAGGTATCTTTTAGCTTAGGTAAAAGAAGCGTTGCTGTAGAGTGAATAGGGGAAGCTAAAAACACAAAAGAATAAAGTTCAGCAAGAGAGAGAGAAGCAACCATCTTAACCATTTATTTGTTGAATAAAAGTGATAACTACACAAGGAGGGCTAAACCAACATAACATAAATGATTAAAGGTTAATACCTAAAGTAGAAAGGAAAACAGAGAGAGAGAAAGGCAGGGAGCATCTCACCCACTCCATGAGGCTTGAACTGGTCGGGGTTCCCAGGTGATGGTGGTAGCGGAGGGTCCTGAATGCTGGAGACAGGCAGAGTCCCCAGCACGATCAGTCAAGAAAAGATGGAGTTCCAGTGGAACTGGATCTAGTTTGGATCTAAGCATCAGAACCCTGACTAGAGGTTGAGTAGGGATTTTTGTAGAGAAAATACAGTTGTTTAAGGGAGAACAATAGATTTGTTTATAGGTAAGCTGATGATTTGTGACGTTATTGATATAATCTAGAACCATATAGAACATGGTTGCAATCAAAGGCCTGTAGAGGCACCAAATCTTGTATAAGGGCGGGGGGGGGGTGTGTCAAATGAGGTGTCTAAGACAAAGTTATGGTTTGCTGGTTATGATTAGGCTGCCTAGATATGTGTATCATTTTGTAGTTGAAGTTATAAATATTGGCTCTGTACTGTCTGTATTTCAAACTTATGCTGTGCTTCTGGGAAACCTCCCAGACAGGTGGGTGTTAGCTCTGTCTAGCTTGCTTGATGGCCCATTAAGGACCCTCAGCTATACAGTTGACCCATGGAGAGACACCTTGTAATTCAGCAAAGTATGCAGGAACTTGCCCATGTGACTCCAGACTCCATTTTGCTGAAATTTTCCACAGTAAGAACAAAGAGGTGTTCTTACACCTGGAAAAACTATAAAAAGGCTGATGCCTCATCTCTATTTTGTCTTCAATCCTGCTTCATACCTCTGGAGGGACTTTGCTACAAACTGAAGCTCTGAAGAAAGGACTGAGGACCCATCCCAGCTGGGGATGTATTCCAGAGACTTGATTTGAACCTGCAGTTTATTCTATCGCTGCTGCAAGCCTGAACCAAGAACTTTGCCATTACTGTATGTAATTGATTCCATTTAACCAATTCTAACTCTCATCTCTATCTTTTTCCTTTTATGAATAAACCTTTAGATTTTAGATTCTAAAGGATTGGCAACAGCGTGATTTGTGGGAAAGATCTGAGTTGTTTATTGACCTGGGTCTGGGGCTTGGTCCTTTGGAATCGAGAGAACCTTTTTTTTATGTATATTCGGATATTGGTTTTCATAACCATTTGTCCCCATAACGAGTGTCACTGGTGGTGATACTGGGAAACTGGAGTGTCTAAGGGAATTGTTTGTGTGACTTGTGGTTAGCCAGTGGGGTGAAACCAAAGTCCTCTCTCATCATCTCCTAGAACTGGAAGGGACCTTGAAAGGTCATCGAGTCCAGCCCCCTGCCTTCACTAGCAGGACCACTCTGTCTGGCTGGTTTGGTTTGCCTTAGAGGTGGAGAAACCCCAGCCTTGGGCTGTAACTGCCCTGTTTTAGCAATTTGTCCTGAATTGGCACTCTCAGTTGGGTCCCACCAGAACTGCATCATCACATGACTCAAGGGTTTTCTTTAGACTAGACAATAGGAGCTGATCACTCTTGGCTATGGGTTGTGTTTTCTTCCAGGGAGCTCACAATGCAACTAAGTTGCTTCAATATTTGGATATCAATTAAGGATTCATTACTAGAATTGGTCTGATAATTGCTGAGTGGGGTGTGTGCAGACATAGGTTCATTAGCATCTGGAGCAGAGATCCCCCATGATGCAGTGCTTCCCTGCTTTTTCTGGTCCCAGAATTCAGTGTGGTTCTCTGTTCTCCATTCTGTATGTAAATTGAGATGTTTTCCTGTCCCATCTTTCATGCAGATGAGGGTAGGGGAGTTGTCTCTGCTCTCCATTCTGTGTGCTAATGGAGATGTCTTAATCTTGTCATCCTTGTCAGGAGGGGTCTAGGTGTGTCTCCCAACGCCCTTCACTGCTCTCTGCAAGTTTTTTCCTCTGATGGGTTTTGGTTTAAGCAGAGGGTGGGGGGGTGTCTTTCATGAGTCAGACTGGATACTGCACCCTGTTCCCCAAGAACACAGAGGGGTCTGGTATTAATTCCCCCCGTTGATGGGGTGCTTGCTCTGAGCGAGTATCCCCATCACATTCTTCCTCCGTGGTACCAGGTCTGATCTTCCATCCATTGCAGTCGCCGTATCAGTCGTCATATCCAACAAACCAGCAGAACCAGACCAATTGCTAGTATAATTTGGAAACCAATGATCACCACAATGGGGTGAAGCATGATATTCAAAAGACCTGTTGCTCTGGGGCTCCACCCAAGCAAAGTCTCCCACCAAGAGTGATGGCCTGTGTTTTTACCTTAATGGCAATGAGACCCAGTCCCAGTGAAATGGGGGAAATCTCCTTGTAGAGCTCAGGATAGGCATTTAAATGTTGTACAGTCAATATAGGTACAGTAAACTTAATATCACAACTAACAGTGGTGGTTACATTATAGAAACAGCGATTAACATAAGGCACCATGGGTTGGACCCAGTGTGCATTAATTAATACAATATCACATCTTGTTTTTACACACACACATGCTTTACAGAATGTGTCAAGTGGACCACCAGACAACCCCCGGAGGGTAAACTGAAATCCACCCCATCACCTGGAAGGATGAGAAACACAAACTTTGGACAGTGTGGAGCCACCAGAAATGTGCCATCTGCTGATTGAGTGAGCAACAGCAGGATGAAACAGTTCCCATAGACTAACATAGGAATTAATTCCTATAAGAATGGACTCTAAAGACTGAGGACTTTGAGTCTCTGGTTCTGCTGCCAGCCTCCAGGAGCATCAGGTGCATCTGACACAGACTAGGCTCCATCCTCATGACCAAGATATCTGGCCAATAACTTGGCATGAGCAACTTCTAGGCTGGTAACTATAACACCTATACGGAGCTTGAATGAATGATTGTGTGAATGAATCTATATCTATATCTATATATGTGTGTGTGTGTGTGTGTGTGTGTGTATGTGTATAAGGCATAAGTAGTGATAGGAATAAGTAGTCAAACAATGTTGTTTACTTTTATCTTTTGCTTTATTATTATATTTACACTAACCGTGACATCTTTGCCTTATCCCTCTTAATAAGATCCTGCTGGTTTTTATTCTATTGGTATAACATTTTGGTGGAGAATTGGAAAAGGGAAAGCCACAGGTATTGTAAAACATTGGTGTGCACACCACCAGCTATATTGAGCTTGACATCTCTATTTTGTTAGCTAAACCTGCTGGCCTCCAAGGAGGAAGCAAGGAAAATAACTAGAGCCTGCTAGCCTCCAGGGAGGTAGGAAGGAGAGAGATTTGGAATATATCCTGCTAGCCTCCAGGGAGGTAGTAAGGAGAGAACTTTAAATAAATCTGTTGGCCTCCAGGGAGGACACACACACACACACACAAAAAAAGAAAGGTCCAAATTAAATCTGTATTATACTACCCCAGACATGTTTAGAAAAAGACAGGGTAGATCAGTGACAGAAGGAGGAATGCAACAGAGGGTCCTGTGGCACCTTTGAGACTAACAGAAGTACTGGGAGCATAAGCTTTCGTGGGTAAGAACCTCACTTCTTCAGATGCAAGAGAAGTGAGGTTCTTACCCACGAAAGCTTATGCTCCCAGTACTTCTGTTAGTCTCAAAGGTGCCACAGGACCCTCTGTTGCTTTTTACAGATTCAGACTAACACGGCTACCCCTCTGATACTAGAAGGAGGAATGGAACCAGAAGGAGCTCCAACCTCACCTTTTGTTAAAGAAATAACACCTTTTAAACAGATCCTTCAAAAGTACGGGCACAGTCCTTGGACTTCAAAAGTATGGACCAAAAGCCCTTGCAGATGTTTATATTATTTCAGATCTAGAGGATAGATTGGCACAATACATCCTCATGTACAAACCTTCTAGCACTGCCAAACGAGACACGGCAGCAATTTGTCTATTATGGGAGGCATGTTACCTCCACTTAGCTACCTGCAAAGAAAAGAAAAACTCTCTGCAGGAAAAGCTAAACCAATTGGAAAAAGGAATAGAGAATTAGAAAATCATGGCAATAAACTCACAGAATCAAATGGAAATGATAAATGAGGCACTGCAGGAATGTAAAGGTACAGAAAGATTCCGACAGATCAAGTTACTGCACTTAGGGGACTAGAAAGCGAGAACCAAGCCCTAATTAAAGAAAATCAGGTCCTACAAGGGATGGTTAAAAAGTTAACATTGGAACAAGGTAGAGATCCAGCAAACCACAATTGCTGCGACTATTATTAAGCAGCTAAAACTAAAATTGGGCTTCACCACCTGCCAGATAGCGGCCGTTACCTCAGGAGAATGGAACCCAGCCAACCTCAAATTAAATTCACATTGAGAAGAAGAGGCTTGGGACCCCCGGGAAACGTGGGAAGGAGATATGTGGGATGACCTAAAAGAATGTCCTACAGCCTCAGTCACCGCTTTAGAATGGCGCACTATAACTACCCCCAGAGCAGACGCTCAGCGTGGGGGTAACGAACAAATAACAACTATCCCGGTGTCAACAGCCGACCTAAAGGCAATGGCTGATCACCTAGGTGTATTGAACAGGGAATCCTTCTCCCGATGGTGTACCGATGCCTTCCTATTAACCGGGAGAGAAGCACTGACCACTACAGAACTCTACCGGCTTATGGGGATATGTGCGGCTCCAGAAATAAGAGCGCCCCTGGACCGCATTAGAATAACTGAGCCCGCCAACGAATTATCCCTAATGGCAATGTTCAGGGAACAAATGGGTAGGAGAAACTTCATAGCCCAAACTGTAGCTTCCACCCAGGGCCCCAATGAGGACCCGGAAAACTACCTCACCCGGTGGGCATTAATGCAAGTAATGTCCCGTCTGGTAACAGTGACTGGCATTAGCAGTCTATACACACTACCTTTCTCAGTCTCGGCTCGGAGAGACTGTGCCGCATCACTATTACCATATTATTCAGGGAAACTTGCGGTTTGGCAGGATAGGCACCCCGCGATGCTAGAAGAATTAAGGGGAATGGTACAACAAATTACCACACATGCAGGACCTAAACCTCAAATAAAAAAGGAAAGAGTTGCATATGTAGCAGCTATGGAGCCAACGGTTACCTATTCCAACAAGAGCGGAGCAAAGGGAGTTATAGGACGCCGCGGAGGTTACTCGAGAGGCAGATCTCGGGGACGCGGGAATTATCAGGCAAGAGGAAAATTCTACCCAGAACCTCAACTAGTTGAGGAAGGTAGACAACCCCAGGACAGTGGTGAAAAGCCCAGTCCAGACATGCACAGAATGACTTGGAAATTACTAATGCAGTTGGGAAGGGATCGGGATAAATGGAATGGGACTCCCATGACTGATACCATGAAAGAAATCCCGAGACTGCAAAACCTTCAGAGGAAGGTAGCTGGGGTCACTACCCAAAGGGCCTCTCCAATGAATGAACCCCCCTTCCCTGATGGGGAGCATGACTATTTCTAGGGAAGCCCGCTGAACATAGAATCTCCACCTGGCATAGGAGCACAGCAGTGGAGATTCATAGGAAAATTGACCTTGGATCCTGGAGGCAGACCCCACATATATGTTCAGCAGGGTACTCAAGCTCCTACCCTAGCCCTAATAGATACCGGAGCATCGGTATCCCTAATTAAAGCAACCACCCGCACTGGCAGAAAAGGGCAGGAGGTGATCTTGCAATCATTTCAAGGGAAACCCAGCATAGGACAATGGGTTCAAGTCCCCTTCACGGTACAGGGTTTTCCCTTCTCAGTACAATGCTTTAACATGACTGGGAATCTAGTTCAAACAAAATACCTGACTAACAATGTCATTCTGGGGGCAGACTGGTTATTTAAAAATAACATTATAATTGATTTACCCCAGAGTGCCCTACGGAGACTGGAAGCCCTTCCCCCTTTTCTACCGACAGAAAACCAAACTGACATTGTTGCCAAAAGAGGACACCATCAGATCGCAGCCCTCACCGAAGAGCAGCAGGAGGAATGGTGTTCAAAGTTCCCCACGGTCTGGACCCATAAGAAAACAGAATGTGGTAGAATTAACGCTTGTGTTAAAATTGTAGGTGAACTGGTGGCCCCACAGAAGCAATATTGGTATCCCAGGGAAGCAGAGACACAGCTCAACCAAATCATTCAGAACCTGGAAGAGCAGGGAGTGATTAGAAAAACTAACTCCCCTTTTAACTCCCCTGTCTGGCCAGTCATGAAGGCAGATGGACAACAGTCCTGGAGACTAACCATTGATTATAGGAGAATCAACAAAGGAAGTGTACCCATGGCCCCCATCATGGCAGATATGACACAAGTCATCCAAAAGGTGAAAACAACGTCCAGGTATTTTTCAGTTATAGATCTGGTTAACTGTTTCTTTGCCATTCCATTACATCCTGATTCACAGGACCGGTTTGCCTTCACCATCAGGGACCAGCAGTACACATTTCAGTGTCTACCCCAAGGATTCCAAGACTCTCCAGCTATCGCCCACAGACATGTGGTAGATATGCTGGACCAGTTAAGTCCCTCTGACTGACCACTCATCTTTTCCTATGTGGATGATATTTTGGTTTTTGGTCAACTCGAGGCACAGGTGCAGAGACTAACAAAGGACATCCTTGCATTGATCCAGGACACCGGCTTCAAGGTAAGCCTGGAAAAAGCACAATTGGTGCAAACCCAGGTCATCTACCTAGGTATTATCATTGGCCAGGAGGGAAGGCAGGTAGATCAAAGGAAGGTACTGGCTTTAATTGAAATGCCAGTCCCTACCGATGTGCACTCCGTAAGGGTTTTGCTGGGCGGATTTAACTTTCTATGACCCCATATCTATAAATATGCAGAGATCACACTTCCTTTATGGAAACTGCTAAAAAAGAAGATGCATTGGGAATGGGGTCCAGACCAGGAGAACGCTTTAAATATCCTGAAGCAAAAAGCCCTAGCAGCCCCTGCTTTACGCTTCCCAGATGAATCTAAAATATTTGTCATCTGGTTAGCAGCTAATGAGGTGGCCATGGTGGTACTCTCTTGCAACAAACTGAAAACCAGACACTGGTACCTGTGGCTTATGAATCTAAAAAACTACAGGGAGCTGAACAAAATGTTGATGCCTGTGAACGTGGATGCCTGACAGCCATATGGGCAGTTCAGTCTTTCGAGCCACTTACCGGCAGTGCCCCAATTACTATACAAAGCACACATACGCCTCTGAAATACATCCTATCTGGAAAACTAATAGGAGGAAGGATGTCCAACACCTGAATGGCACAGTGGACTCCAACACTGGTAAACAGAGGAGTCCGGGCTGACACAGTATCCAAACCTAACATGCTGACACATGCTCTTATTGAAAAGGGGACTAAGCATGTATGTCCAGCAGTCACACTAGAACAGAGGATAGCAGAAGCCCAAGCACCCCCCCTGGAAGAATTGGTTACCGTGGGTCAGGAGAGACATATTTGGTTCACCGATGGCAGTTCCATGGTGGTGCACAGTAAAAAGAGAATCAGATATGCAGCCATCAATTTAGAAGAGGAGGTACTAAAAGGGTATTTGGATCATGGCTCAGCACAACATGCTGAACTCCATGTCATATACCAAGTCTTAAAACAATATGAAGCAGAGAACTGCCCCAAGACTGTATACATCTATGCTGACAGCAATTACTGTGTACATGGGGTGAAATATTGGATGTTTGATTGGCAGAGGAACAATTGGAAAGCCGCAGACGAGAAAGAGATAGCATATATAGATGAATGGAGATGGATCTATGCCTGGGTTACCTCTCATCCCAACCAGCCTTAAATCAAACATGTCAAGGCACATGGAAAAGGCTCCGCAGCTGAAACAGTGTGGAATAACCGTGCTGATGCCATAGTCAGAGATTATGAAGGCATAGCAGCGGTGACCCGAAGGCAGGAAAAGAAGGTATTAGAAGCAGTCCGCGTTCCAGGAAGAATTGAAAGACAGGAAGTGGTGAACATAGCTCATCAGTTCATGCATGAAGGAGTGGAAGGGACGCTGAGAAGGTTAAAGCAAGTGGCAGAATGGAAGGGGATGAGAGATGATGTGGATACATGGGTCAGGAATTGTATACAGTGTGCCAAAGATAAAGCTCGTCCTCCACACCAGCCTCAGATGCTACATCAGAGAAGGCTGGGACCCTGGCATAGAATCCAAATTGACTTCATTGATAAATTGCCAAGGAGTAAAGAAGGATTTCGATATCTACTTGTAATCATTGATTCCTTTTCAGGTTGGGTGGAAGCTTTCCCTATTAGGAATGATAGCACCCGCACAGCTGCTAAGAAACTATTCTCTGAAGTGGTTTGCAGATATGGGACTCCCGAGATTATTGACTCAGACAACGGAGGATCCTTTGTGGGAGACATATTTACTGTACTGCTTAAAGCATTAGGGGTTTCACACAAACTCCATGTCCCATACAGACCACAGTCTTCAGGACAAGTAGAGGGGATGAACCGCACTTTTAAAGAAGCCCTTAAGAAAGTTGGAGACAACACCGGTAAAAACTGGCCGGAGAAACTGTCGCTAATATTAGCAGCCATTCACAGCAGTAACAGGCTGAGAACTAAGATCCAGCCATACCAGATCCTCTTCGGACAGGCGATGAGGTTGGTCATCAACCCAGAACAAGCGGCAGACACAGAGATGAACAATCCGCTTGCAACTCAGGAGCACTGGCAGTGGTTAAAACAGTTGCAGGAAGACAAAGCCACCCTGCAGTATATGATAAGCCAAGCCATTGAGCTCATGAATACAAAAATGGATCAGAATAAGAATGGGGATTCCCTACTGTGGGAACCAGGGGGTCAGGTAATGTATTTGAAGTTGAGCAAAAGGGATCACACACTGGAGTCAAAATGGACCGGTCCCTACTCCATAGTTGATCGCCTCAGCCCTCTCATTTACCGCATAGACAAAAATGGTAAATTAAAGTGAGTTCACATTTCACAAATGAAGTTGTTGGCATAAACTAATTTTATTCTGTTGCAACTATATTTCCGGATACAACACCCCGATAGCATTCATGAACCAGGACATGTGGACACGGTGTATCTTTATCCTTGCAGAACTATCGAGCACAAAACGCGGTTGCTGAGACCGCCGGTTCTAATCCTATCCTAAAAGCCAAATGGAATCTGTGGCAATGGCTTAACACTAGCACTTGGTTACTTCATAAGAAAAATCTAGAAATTGGAAACCAAATGGCTATAGCTATGGGAGGCACTGAAATGCAGATGCTTGCCCTATCTACTTTGGAACACAAAATATTTTGGGTAATTTCGGGTAATATTAAGGTTTTAATGCATTTGTTAAAACAAAGGAAAAGATTTCTGTTTGATACTTACCAATATGACAGGATGCAGTATGTTTCCAGCACTGTGAAACCAGACTTGTTAACTGGGGAAATAATTGTAAAAATAGCACATCAACAGTCTCTGGGGGCAAAGGTATGGAAGGTTCGCCCATTCCCCATATTACACATGGGATTATTCTGGCTGCCTCGGACCTTGAGCCAGTGGGCCGGGGAGGGAGGAAAACTATTGGACACTAGAGGTTGTACCGAATGGACTCCTCAAAAGTGGGTATGCCTCACCTTACCTGTTGCCCCAGAGCCTTGTAGTAAAGCTGTTTCATTGGGATCATGTATGTGGGATGAATTGGACAATGACACCAAAGTATTGTACAATGGACAATGTGTATGTATCCACTCGTGAGAGGAAGTATTTTGGGAGGATGGGAGTGTTAGCAGCCCCTCCCCCCCCAGTAGATGAATGTAAATGCAATGTCGGTACTGTTTTTACTAGAATTTACACTTACTATTTACCGCGGCCAAAAAAGTCACAGCTAACACTAACAGCTGAGCTAGCTGGCTTCTCGATTGACCTTGGAATTAGATGGCAAGACCTTACTGATAGCCTCATTAAAAGTAAAGAAGTGACCAAATTTTTCGAAAAGACAGATGACCAAGTGGGAAATCGGACTATTCATATTATACATGCCAATGGGGACATGTTACCAATTGCCACCACAGAGAAACAAATTACAACCTACCACTGGTATGATATATTCTCTGGATGGTCCCCGACTACCACTGGCATCCTATCAGTAATGCTACACCCCTGGATAGTAGTCTTGATATTAAATTGTATTTGTATAATTGGTATGTGTGGCATGTGTTTTCAGATAAAAAGAATGTACGCTAAATTGGAATCACAAACGCATGTTGCCTCACAGTACCCTCTCTTAAACAGGTTAAAAAGAAAGTGACACTAACGATTATATAAATATCGTAGTGTCAAAAGGGGGATTATGTAGGGATATTAAAGAAGGTACTAACAGTGATTCCCCCAAGTGACCGTGCCCCCCCCCCTATAATTTGTCCCCCACACTTTAAAATCCAACAGTTTCACCAAGTACAAAAATCTCTTGGGTCTTCTGTTAAAACTTGTAAACTACTGTCTGTAGAAACCATTGATTGTATCTGTCCTGTGAAAGATAATTTATTCCTATGTAAAACTTACAAACAAGTTAATTGACTTTGTTCTTGAAGTGAACACTCTGTTACCACCCCTGCTGTGAGCCTTAAGCCGTTAATTGACTCTGTGGCTTCAGGCAGTTTATTCTGTAATTGATACAATGTAAACAAATGCTATAAGCCATTAAGTGACTTTCACTTCATTGTAACAGCAACGGCTCCTAGGAACAGACCCCCACCCTCTGTGATTAAAGGGCCGGGAGTCTCAAATGAATTAGCACACACTCCTAAAGTGGTGGAGACAGTAAATTAAAATATGGTTAAGATATGGAATGTATGTTGATGAATGCTTGATGTACATGAATGGTTAGGGAGGTGCCAGCCTAGAAAGTGAGTATCCATCGGTCGAGGAATGTGTCAAGTGGACCACCAGACAACCCCCGGAGGGTAAACCGGGATCCACCCCATCACCTGGAAGGATGAGAAACACAAACTTTGGACAGTGTGGAGCCACCAGGAATGTGCCATCTGCTGATTGAGTCAGCAACAGCAGGATAAAACAACTCCCATAGACTAACATAGGAATTAATTCCTATAAGAATGGACTCTAAAGACTGAGGACTTTGAGTCTCTGGTTCTGCTGCCAGCCTCCAGGAGCATCAGTGACATCTGCATCTGACACAGATTCAGCTCCATACTCATGACCAAGATACCTGGCCAGCAACTTCTAGGCTGGTAACTATAACACCTATACAGAACTTGAATGAATGATTGTGTGAATGAATATATATATATATATAAGGAATAAGTAGTGATAGGAATAAGTAGTCAAACAACTTTGTTTACTTTTATCTTTGCTTTATTATTATATTTACAATAAATGTAGCATCTTTGCCTTATCCCTCTTAATAAGATCCTGCTGGTTTTTATTCTTTTGGTATAACACTGAGAGCACTTACTTAAGTAGCCCCTGCCCCCTCCCACCAACTCCATGCAGGGCCGGATTAACCTTTTGTGGGCCCCGGCACCAAACATATTTGTGGGCCCCAATGTAGTCATTGCGGGCTCCGAGTGTGGGCCTGGTGTGGCAGTGCCATTGGTGCCATAGTATACCCGGTACTGAATCTGAGACATTTTTCATTTTGATCACACACCTCTACATGAGTATATGCATTGCCATACACAGCTCCCTCAGCCCCTAGTTTTTCTCATTGAGATGTACACCCATGTGGGTTTACAGTGAGTAGAACTTTAATAGTGATCAGGGAAACTCCCCACAAATTTCTCCTTCCTTATTCAGACGTTCTATAGCCATGTCTCCAGTACCACCCTATTTCCCCAGTCACAGTATGTGGTCCTAGTCTCAGCTCAAAGTTCCAAAGCCAGCAGATACCTGATCAATTCTGACAAATCCCTCCCTCAGCACCCATCCTGCCACTTGCAAACACCATTTCCCCAAAGCGAGGACTTAGCCCTTGAGAATCTGAAGACACCAGCCTCTCCCCCTCTGCTCCCATCTACAGGCTAGTCTACTACCTGATCACCACTACCTCTCCCCATACTTGTTTCCTTTCTACTTTGGACATGCTCCCCAACCAGCTGGGGCTATTCTCCCACTGTAAACCTGACCTGCTTCCTCTTTCCCTGCTCCCCTTGATGTTCCTTTCCTCCTGGTGTCCTCTGTTCCTTGAGCTTAACTCCAGTTTCTTTATCTGCTCTAGCTTAATGGTCCCCAGTGGTTACAGAGCCACCTGCAGCTTCTCTGGCTATAGCCATGGAGCCAATTGCCAGAGGCCAGCCTTAGACAGCTGCAGCTACTAGTCAAGGGAGGGGTGGCAATTCCAAGGCTGAGCATGCTTGAATCTTGCAACAGCGGCACTAGGGACTATAAATCCTCAGCGCTGGGCCTAGGCAGCTGCATACTCTGGAGTTAGGTGCTTCCTTCCTCTAGGTCATGGTTTTAAGTACCTGAGATGCCCATCACCTGCAGCAGAGGCCACCAATTCCCACACACCACTCAGCTAGCACATAGTCATGCAGAAAGTGCAGCCTGAATGATTTTGGAGGCTGGGGTGCCAGGAGGTCCCTATCTCTGAGCAGCAGCTCTGCAACAAGCTCACATGCCCCCTCTCTGCTGTGGGACCAGGACCCTGCGAAGACAGTGGAGTTACCCTGTGTATAACCATGTAGCGGGGTGAATGTCGCTCCAGCCCTGAAGGAGTTGGAAAAGCCCTGCAGAGGGCTGGGGCTGTGTAAAGGGGCAAAACCCTGGCTGATTGGGGAAGTGGCTGCAGCTGGGGCCATGCCCCAAACTGAGCCACTCAGCCTTATAAGAAGGCCAGGGTAGCCAGAGCAGAGAAGTCTCCCTCTGACAGGAGAGAGAGACAGCCTGCCTGCCTGCCTGCCTGCCTGCCTGCTGTGAGCTCACCTGGGGACCTAGAGTGAAGCAGCGCTGGGGAAAGGCCTTGGGGGCTGGGAAGCCCTAAGCTAGCAACTCTCCAGGCTGCAAGGCCTGGTCCTAAGCCCATGTAGGTATTGGGGGTTGTAGAGAGGCAACCTGAGGGTGGGTAAAGGCAGCCAGTCCAAACCCCTTGTTGCCTGTGATGATTGGCTGATAGACTGCAGTCTGCCCCAGGGAGTGGGGGCTAGATGGTGACCGGCAGTAGCTACGACTGAGGCAACATTGGGATAGGGGGTGGGAGTTCCCCTGGGTGGGGAAACCCAGAGAGAGAGAGCGGCGTACTGCCAGGGGGCAGCACCCAAGGCAAGGACACTGGGGTCCGGAAGGGACATGGGGGGGCCAGAGACAGGCGGGACACCTGGCCTGCAGAGGGTGCTCTGGATGTTGGTGAGCTAATTCCCAAGATGACCAGCAGGAGGCACCACAGGGGTGAATCCAACCACTTACAAACCAGTTCTGTCCAAAGCCTCTTGAAGTGAGTGGGAGTCTTTTCATTGTCTTTAATGGGTTGTGTATAGAAGCAAAGGACCCCATTGTAGACTGTAGGAGCAAAGTGCATTCTATGCTGCACTGGTTTACTATTGTAACAGGAAGGTCTCACGTTACCTAGTGAATAAGCAACACCTCCTACAGCACCTAACTTTTTCTAAGAGTATTCCCACCCAGTTACTAAATGTAAACCTGCTTCACTTACAAGGAATGAAAATATCAGGTAGTATGGTTTCAAAAGCAAGGCACTTCTGAATTCAGTAGGCATTTTGGTTGCACACAGAACACAGACAGGACTGGTTCCCGCTTGGTTACAGAACTGCAGTAAAGTGGAACAATTTTCAGCTTGTGTGATTGGAGGATATCTGGATCCATATTATAAGACTGTCCTACATAAATGAAGAAAAGTTGAGGTGCCTTTATTATTCTTTTGTTCCACTCTTTGTTTCTATGAGGAATTTGCCAATGCAATATCACTGTCTTCCTTTTAAACAAACAAAACTAAAAAAAAATGGTAATGGCTGCTGAAAATAGCAATTCCAGTCCTAGTTAGCACTGGGAAGACCCCAGCATTTGTTGCTCAATTTTATCCTACTTTTTCTACAGTAAATTACAGTGGATCAGTATATTTGATTTGGGAGAAATGAAATAACAGCTGCCCAATTTGAGCTTGAGCTCTCCTGAATTTTGAGACTGTTCAAATCTGGAAGGCAGGTGCTAGATTTCCTTTCTGAATATTGGATAACTCTGGAAAGGAAAAGTCAATTTCTGCTTCCATGGCTCAGATGTGGAAATCCTCCTGCGTGCCTGGTACTGTATCTAAAGCTGCCCAGGTCCTCTAGTAGAGCCTCCCCTCCCTTATTTTTCATTTTAAGTTCTCCTAGTGGGGTCCATGTACCTCACTTGCTAGGCTTCAGATACAGAGGTGCACTGTCCAATCGTTCCACCCAGTTCCTTCTTTGGGGGCTGCCAGGTGAGGTCACACCAGCATCCCTAATCCAGTCTGGGGAAGTCTTCTGAAGGTGATACCTGGGCCAAAGCCTTCTACTCCTTGGGCATACTTGTTCCCCATTCACAGTGCCATCTCCTTCTAGCAGCCAGCTCTCCATTCACAACAGGCACATGGGATCTCAGCTTCCCCACTCACTCCCCCTTCCTTTCCTGTTGATAGCGGCCAAGGGAACGCTGGGATCTGTAAAAAGCAACAGAGAGTCTGTGGCACCTTTAAGACTAACAGATGTATTGGAGCATAAGCTTTCGTAGGTGAATGTCCACTTCGTTGGATGCATGCAATGCGATGCTCCAATACATCTGTTAGTCTTAAAGGTGCCACAGGACTCTGTTGCTTTTTATGGATCCAGACTAACACGGCTACCCCTCTGATACTGGGAAATGTAGTTCCTTCTCTGCTCCAGGGCAGGCTCTCTAGGCAGGAGCTGGCTAAGGAACTGCAGCTCCCAGGGCCCATTGGGTTCTGAGCTCCCATACTGGATCCCTGCTACTGCTGGGAGGCTGTGAGAGGGGAGGAAGCGAGTGTTATGGGCCCCCTTCTGAGCTTGGGCCTGGCTCCATGGTAAATCCGGTACTGACTCCATGTGGGGTGGAGAATCCATCATTTCCCTTGGTACTTTGTTCCAATGTTTAATCACCCTATTTCAAATTTGTCCCTTATTTCAATTTCTCTGGCATTAACTTTCAGCCATTGGCTCTGGTTATGTCTTTCTCTGCTAGCCTAAAGAGCCCTTGAGTACCCAATATTTTCTCTTTGTGAAGGTATTTATGCACCATAATCAAATCACCTCTTGACCTTCTTTTTGATAAATTGAACAGATTGAGCTCTTGTCTCTGACGGTAAGGCATTTTTTCAGCTCTTCTTTTTTTGGTAGCATTTCTCTGCCCCCATCCAATTTTTCACTGTTAATCTTAAAATGTGGACAACACCACTGTATGCACGATTCCGTGATCTGAACAATGTTGAATACACAGATAAAACCAGTGCCCTATTTCTCATCCTTATTCTCCTGTATATACAACCAAGGATTGTTTTGGCCACATCGCACTGGGATCCCATGATGAGTTGCTTGTCCATTACAACACATAAATCCTTCTCAGAGTCACAGATGTATGACCTTGCATTCTAGTAGCACTCAGTGTGTTTGAATGGACCCAGGCTACCAAGTGATCCAGATCACATTATCTCCAACACATACACAGGGGAATCGCCTACTCAGTCACCTTCACCTGCTGTTGATCCCTTTTCTCTTTCATTTTCCCCAGGATCTGGATGTGCCATTTTGGGGGAAGTTCTCCACCTCTCTTTAAGGCTCCAATCCCAGACCCTAGGCAGCATCAGCAGCCTGGGTTCCCTGCCAAAGCACAAATTTTCATCTCCTCTCTCTGGTAATTTCCTTTGTCCCCTAGAACAAGTTAGCACAGTCCCTGAGATTTCCCTTCTCAGTCTCCAAGGGTCAGTATGCCTATTACACATCTCGATAATGTCGTCTTTTGTTTTTCTTCTTTCAAAAGTAAATTGTTATATTTCTAGTCATCTGACCACCCCACCCCCAGACTTGCTGCTTCCAATCACCTGTATTTGCCTTCTGTCGACCTTTTCTATTTCCATTGTATCTGTGTACAGATGAAGTGACCAAACTGAATGCACAATTTGCGGTGAAGGAAAGACAGACATTTCTGTGAAATAGTGATGTACTCTGCAAGTGTAAGCAGGGGAATGGTCCCACTATTGTGGGGAACTTTCCTGGCTTCTGCACTACCCTGGTGAAATGAGCTAGCAGAAGGAGCTGAGTCCTTGCTCACACTTCCTTTACCCAGAGGCCTCCCTGCCCTTGAGGACTCCCCTTCCATTCTCCTGTCTGGCAGAATCCTCATAACCCTGACAAGGCTGGGCCCAGGATTTGTGGGGGACTCAATCCCCAACCCTGCTGTGGTCACAGGAGCTGTGGTGTCCCAACTCCGGAGTGCTCTCTCTGCACTGGACCAGACTCCAAAGAGAAACTGCTGAGCTCCAGTTCATTTGCAAATTTGACACCATCAGATCAGGATTAAACAAAGACTGTGAATGGCTATCCAACTACAGAAACAGTTTCTCCTCCCTTGGTGTTCACACCTCAACTGCTAGCAGAGCACCTCACCCTCTCTGATTGAACTAACCTCGTTATCTCCACACTGATATATACCTGCCTCTGGAGATTTCCATTACTTGTATCTGAAGAAGTGAGGTTCTTACCCACGAAAGCTTATGCTCCCAATACTTCTGTTAGTCTCAAAGGTGCCACAGGACCCTCTGTTGCTCTCTGCACTGGACACCTCCCTGACCATTACATACAATTTAAAGCAAATACAAGTTAATTAATCAACAATTAATTTAAAAAAGAATAAGGAAAATGGGAAAGGTTAAAGGAAACACATCACCCCGCTCTGTGGCAGGGAACATCACAAACAGTGTCTCTGGAATGTCAGGGCAGTTCATAGTCTGTTCCTTGTAGGTCCCAGGCTCCTTCTCAGGCCCTGGCTGTGCTGCAGGGATGCTGCAGGTTGGACACTTGCTCTGGTGGTGGCCACACACCTCCGGCTTTGGGTGGTGGGAGCCTTCTTCTCTGTGTCAGCCCCCTATCGGGTTAAGATCCCCGTCCCAGTCTGGTCTGCAAGGACCCTTGGCTGGGGGCATCTTTCTGTGCTGGACCTTTTGCCCAGGGTCCCCCATTGGCTGGCCCCAGTTGTTCACCGCACCCGGCTTCAGACTGCTCCAGCTCCAACCCCAGCTCCACTGTTCTAGCTCCGGCTCCACTCTGCATCAGCACTGATGCTGCTGCTCTGCCTCCAACCCCCTGGGCTGCTCCTCTGGCTCTGTGACTGCAGCCCTGCTCCCAGCACACGTCTGCTCTGTGGGCTGCTTCCATGACACTGATCCCAGCTCTGACCTCCTTCCTGGGCTGCTTTTCGGGCCCCTCTGGCAGGCACAGCTCTGTTCCCTAGCTCAGCTTGGGCCGCTACTTTCTCCTTCGCTCGGCTCCACCCTGCAGACCAGGGGTCAGCAACCTACGGGGCAAACGCCGCACGCTGCCTGCCCACTGAGAGGAGGAGGAGGAGGGGCCGGAAAGCACCATGCTGGGGAAGAAGGGGGAGGAGGGAAGCTTGGCTGCCGCAGGACCAGGCTTCTACCTTCTGCCCCTGCAGGGGAGAGCGGTGTGTGTGTGTGTGTGTGGGGAGGGTCCTGGCCCCCAGCCCCACTCAGCCCTCACCGCTCTCCCCTGCGGGGGCAGGAGGCAGAAGCTTGGTCCTGCGGCAGCCACGCTCCCCCCCCCCGTTTCTTTCCACAACGTGGTGCCTTCCGGCCCCTCCTCCTCCCCCCTCTCCCTGCCCGCGACGGCCCTTGCGAGGGGGAGGGGGAGCTGAGCCGAGCGCAGCGTGCTGGCTGCTCCATAGAGGAGGCAGAGAGAGGTAAGGACGGGCCTGGGGGAAGGGGGTGGAACAGGGCATATCCCTCCCAGCCCCCTGCCGTGAGCCGCTCAGGGCAGGGGGCTGGGAGCACCCCCACGAGCCGAGCACCCCACCCCTCTGCCCTGCACCCCCTCAACACCCCCAGCCCTCTGTCCTGATCCTACACACACACACACACACACACACACAGCCAGCCTTGTGCCCTGCACCCCCCACACACCCCAGCCCTCTGCCCTGATCCTCCCCACACACACACCCAGCCTTCTGCCCTGCACCTCCCCCCAACACCCAGCCTTGTGCCCTGCACCTCCAAACACACCCCAGCCCTCTGTCCTGACCTCGAGTCGCCCCGCTCAGCCCGCTGCAGACCTAGGTGAACAGAACCCCAGGCTGGAAGTTGGCTGAGCAGGCTGGCGGCGTAAGATCAGCATTTTAATTTAATTTTAAAGGAAGCTTCTTAAACATTTTGAAAACATTGTTTACTTTACATACAGCAATAGTTTAGTTATATAATATAGACTTATAGAGAGAGACCTTCTAAAAAACGTTAACATGTATTACCGGCATGCGAAACCTTAAATTAAAGTGAATAAATGAAGACTCGGCACACCACTTCTGAAAGGTTGCCCATCCCTGCTGCAGACCCAGGCAATTCCAGCTCACAGGGAGGACGGGAAGCACCCTGGCCTCCTGACTCCCTGATTAGCTTGCCCGCCCTGTCAATCAGGCTGACCTGGAGCATTGGCCTCTCCCTATTCTTTTAGTGCTGGGAGCTAGCCAACCAAAACACCCCCAATGAATGTTAGTAAGGGGACAACAGTCCCCTTACACAAGCATTCTGGTATTTACTTCTCTGAGGATTCATTCAAACACTTTTGGCTTTTCCACTGGTCAGTACTCAGCTCAGCATTGATTGTAAACTATATTTGTAGATTGTCAGGGAAATAAACATGCCACTGTGCAAAGATGATTAGTTTTAACGGGGTTTCTAGTAAGAACTCATTGACTTGTTAATTGTTGTCGCCTTATTGGTTCAGTGGAAAGTCAGATTCTGATTTACCTTCCTCTTGTCACTATTGTCTTAAAATTCATTTATCATCCTAGCAGAAATATTCATTCTCTGCATTTATTGCTAATTGGGAAATCTTTTCACAGTTTGTTTAATTTCAGGTGTGAATTACCCAGGGAGAATTTTCCATTTACCTCCTTGGTTTCAATGAAAGTTTCAAATCGGAATTCAGTTTAGGAATAATCACATTACTCATCTCAGAATGTTCTCTTGCTGGTGTCTCACTTTTACCACATACCTGATAGAACATTCAGTGTAAACCAACCTCCCTATAAACAGCCGGCCATACCCAGAGGTGACCCACCCTTGTCTCTCGGATTTGTTCAATTTCAGCCTCTCCCTGTGATGAGCCCTGGAAACTGCACAATTCATCTAGCAAGAAAAACTTCCACTATGGGGAAGACTTTCAGAAGGATTTAATATGAAAAAGGCACAAATTGAAGATGAAGAAATTACCTGGATAAAAAAGCAGGACACTTCCATCCTGGCCAATCAATGGAAAGTTTTATACAGAGGAAATTTGTGAACCTTTTCCCACTCGCAATTGTATTTCCTGCAACTTCACACAAACCCTATAGAAACACCTGCTTTGTCTGTCTACCAGGCAGGGACTGTCTCTGAGCATCATGCTAGAGGGAGCATTTCTCAGAGAAAGAGGCAAAGCTTTTACATCATCACAAGGTTATTTGGTCCAGTCACATTGTTCTGATACTGATCCTCCAGAGTCACCAGCACTTCCACTCCAGGGCCGTAAGAGGAGCCCTCCTCTGGAACCCTCAGATTGGGGGATTTCACATATCACATTTATCTGATACATTTTAGTAGCTGATTGAAAGGGTCCTAGAGCTCCCAGATGACAGGCGTGTGTGTGCACGCGGTGGGGGGGGGGGGAGGGGAGAATTGTAGAAAGTAGTGACTGGGATCTAGTCTAGAAGGATTGTTCCATAAGGCATCTTGCTATAATAATTACAAATATAAATTATTTGGAATTTCCCAGAGTTTGTTCCCGACTTCCTAAACTTGACATTATTTTTAGAATGTCTTTTCAATGCGTTTTCCTGATAAAGTTTACCCCATAAACTGATATCGGTCTCTAACGTACTGACACCAGTGGGAGCTGATCCAGCTAATAAGGGTGGGATATTGACCCTTGGGTGTAAAATCTCTATTTTCCAAAAAAACCCTCTCCCTCCCCCCCAGTCACACCGTGTCTGACACAGATGTATATAAGCTGCAATATCCACGTGCCAGGAAAGGCTGGCAGAGAACACTGCTGCACTGTAGAGATCTCTGCTTCGGTGCGTTCTCTTTACAAATAGTGAGTAACCCTAGTGCTAATGGCAGTGAGGGTCCCAGGTCAGCTCCTAGGCAAACTCTACCATAAGTCCCTGCAATGGGCCATTATCGTGATCAAGGGCCTCAAACACTTGCCTACCCCTGGGCCTCCACACAGCTCTGGTAATGCACCTGGTCAGTGCCCCCAGCGTTACACCAATAGACAATACTAGTGGGCGAACTTCTGAGTTTTCTTAACAAGCCACTATTGTCCCTACTGGGAAATACAGTTAGTTTTTTGTCAGGGTAATGTTGCATCCAGGAGGCGGATTCACTGGGGCAGGGGGTTGTGGGGTGGGAGGGGGTGAGGTCTCCAGCTGGGAGTGCAGGCTGCAGGGTGGGGCCAAGGTGTTTGGAGTGCAGGAGTGGGCTCAGTGCTCGGGCAGGGGGATAGGATGCAGGAGGGGATGCAGTCTCTGGCTGGGGTTGTGGGCTCTGGGGTGGGGCCAGGGATGAGGGGTTTGGGGTGAAGGAGAGGGCTCTGGGATGGGGCTGAGGGGTTTGGAGTCCAGGAGGGGACTCAGGGCTGGGTCAGTGGGTTGAGGTGTGGGAGGGGGTGCAGGCTGCAGGCTCCGGGAGGGAGCTTGGGTGTGGGAAGGAGCTCAGAACCGGGGCTGGGGATTGGGAGGGGGTCCTGGGTGCAGTCTCTGGGAGGGAGTTTGAGTGCAGGAGGGGGTTCCAACCTGGGACAGTGGGTTGGGGTGCGGATGGAGGGTGCGAGGTCAGGGAGGGAGGAAGGGTGTGGGACGGGGTTCCAACCTGGGGAGTTCAGGGTGCAGGCTCCAGCTGGGTGGCCTTTACCTCAGGTGGCTCCCAGTCAGTGATGCAGTGGGGCTAAAGCAGGCTCCCTGCCTGCCCTGGATCTGCGTTGTTCCCGGAAGCGGCCTGCATGTTTTAACCCTAGGTGGAGGCAAGGCCAGGCGGCTCTGCGTGGTGCACGCTGCCCGCGCCTGCATGCACCACCCCTGGATCTCCCACTGGCCATGGTTCCCAGCCAATGGGAGCAGTGGAGCCAGAGCTTGAGGTGGGGTCAGCATGCAGAGCTTCCTTGTGTTGAAATGAAATGAATTGTTCTGTGTATTTAGAACAATTGGGTGAAATTAACAGGAATTTGTGAAATGTTTCCGTGTCTCTGAATCTGCATTTTTCACCAAAACATTTTTCAGGGAAGACTTGCACCTAGCTCCAATGACAAGCTCACAGGGTGAAGCTGCAGTGATTTATCTCTGGGTCAGGGCGTCAGATGGAAAGGGCATTAGATAGCTGCTCCGTGTTAAAAGGTTTCAGAGTGGTAGCCATGTTAGTCTGTATCAGAAAAAAACAACGAGGAGTACTTGTGGCACCTCAGAGACTAACAAATGTATTTGGGCATAGACTTTTGTGGGCTAAAACCCACTTCATCAGATTCCTAGAGTGGAAAATACAGTAGGAAGATATATATACAGAGTACATGAAAAGATGGGGGGTTGCCTTACCAATTCTAATGAGACAATTCAATTAAAGTGCGCTATTAGCAGCAGGAGGAAAAATCACTTTTGTAGTGGTAATCAGGCCCATTTCAAACAGTTGACAAAAAGATCTGAGTAACAGTAGGGGAAAAATTAGCTTGGGGAAATAGTTTTAAGTTTGTGTAATGACCCATCCACTCCCAGTCATAATAGCTCACGTCCTGCTCAGCACGGCCTGCAGCTCTCACTCGGGTGTCATTCGCCCCTAGATTTCACAGGCCATGGAAAGCAGCTCCTTCCCTCAGGCTACAGCTTGCAGCTCCTCCCTCTGTGACCCAAGCACCAAGGAAATTTAACCCTTGATGGGAGGAGGAGGATGTTTTATCTGGGTGTGACATTCCCTTCTGGTGTTATCTGGACCAGTGATCTGCTAGGCCTCTCCAATCCTTGACTCTGGGAGCCAGCCTTACCCTGCTCTGCTGTGAGAGCCCCCACTCCTAGGCTGTTCTCGCGGAGACTCTGGCATGTAAGTTGATTGGATTGTGCAACCATATGACACTAGCCAATATCTCTGGTCCCAGACACAACCCTAGTTACCTCCATCTTGCAGTGTCCACTTATGCCCGCTGGACGCTGCAAGCTTATATGAGTTTGTCAATTTAACAAAGAAATTGATATGTACCAGGCTTGTTATCCCAAGGGGAGCCTCTGACACACTTCAAACCAAATGCACTGCTTCAGGTAGAATAAACAAACAGATTTATTAGCTATACAGATAGATTTTAAGTGATTATAAGTCAAAGCATAACAAGTCAGATTTGGTCAAATGAAATAAAAGCAAAACACATTCAAGCGGATCTTAACACTTTCAGTGTCCTTACAAACTTAGATGCTTCTCACTACAGGCTGGCTGGTTACTTTTCAGTCCGGTTCTCTCCTTTAATCAGTGTTTCAGTCGCTTGGTGGTGGTGGTGGCTGTAGATGTAGGTGGAAGAGAGAGAGAGCATGGGAAAAGGTCTCTCCTTTTTATCATGTCCTTTCTTTCCTCTTGGCTTTGCCCCACCCCCCACTTCTAATCAGGTGAGCATTACCTCTTCGCAGTCCCAAACTAACCAAAGGAAGGGGGTGACTCCCTCGAGGGTCTAATAGATTCTTTTGTTGCTGCCTAAGCCAGTGTCCATTGTTCCTATGAGGCAGGGCTGGGTTTGTCCCATCCATGCCCTGATGAGGTGTGAACTGCCTCTATGTTCTTGGGGAGTTTTTGCCTGGGCTTGCTTTAAGCCCTGAGGATACATTTTCAACCTCATAAGTATATACATGAAATTATAACCTTACTATAATATTACTGAAACGATTACTATAACATCACTGTAACAACCATGCTCATTGCATCATGAGCCTTGCGAAGACACCTAACATGACAAACTTTGCAGTGGATACCACACAATCATTTTATAAAGATGAATATGGGGGTGTAGGGCGTTCCCCTGAGGTTCAGAGTGTCACACTGAGCTATTTAGAGAATCTGTCCTCTCTGTCAGACCTGCAAAGGGAAAAGAAGGAGAGTTGGAGTCTGGAGCAAGGAGGAGATGACGTGTTTGTTACTAGGGAGAATCTCACCTCTGAGAATCCCTGGGGGCACTGTCCAACTGTCACCTCCACAAACTTGCTCACAGCAGCACAGGGCCTGTTTGTTAGTGATTTTGGGCCCAAGTCCCTTGTGCTCTGTGCAGTAATGAGGACTCTAGTAACAAACCAGCACAGTGGGGCCTGTGATAAATACAGGGAATTTGTGAGCTGATGTCTGAGCCAATCTGACCTGAGAAAGGATCCATCCCACAACATCCAGGATGCTTGTGCATACAGGAGATGGGAGTGCCTGGTCTGGGACCAAAGTGGGGGGAGGGGCTGGTCCATCCTCCTCCTTGAAAATTACAGCATGTAGCAGAAACATCTCCTGTCACTCACCTGAGCAATTCACAGCAGCATCTTCCTTATGACCACAGTTGCTCTCACCCCAGGGCTTGGCAGGACAGTCCCAGAGAGATGACTCTCTCCCTCTGCAATTCAGCGTCTCCACCCAGATGGGACCAGTCCCCTCACCGAATGCAGCCTCGCCCGGGGCAGATACAGCAGATCCACAGCCCAGTTGTTTACACACAACGTTAGCATCCGCCATGTCCCAGGAGTCATCACAAACTGTTCCCCAGGAGCCACGGTACCAAACCTCCACTCTCCCCGAGCATCCGTCCTCTCCTCCCACGACACGTAACTTCTCCTGGTCTGGAAATGAAGAAACCTCACATGTTACTGGGACAGCTGGGAAAGTCCTTAGGGACCAAGAGTGAGACAGTGAGAAGCAGAGATACCTGTGCACCTCGTAGAGTTTGGGCACTCGGTGAACGGGTTCTGAGTTGGTTTTGCTTTTTTTCCTATGGAGAGAAAAAGCTGAGGTGAATGCACTGAGTTGTGTGTGTGATGTAGAAGTAGAATTTATCTGTATTTTTAACCCCTAATTTCAGCACTGTATGAACTGAAATGTGAACTCTAGGTCATTTAATACCAAATTAATTTGCTATCAGTTGTTACTGAGAAACCGGCTGACATGCACCCAGTCTTGTGGGGGATTCCAGTCTTGACCCAAACTGCACAGCCTGGGCCCATCTCTGATTGTTCATCCCAAAAGGATTAATAACCACAGAGCTGCCTAATGATGGTCTATAAGGAGAAGCTTTTCTTCGCTCTCACACTACCTTATCGCACTGTGTAACACTGGTCTCTTTTTTATAATTAATTGATTAACTTCCATGTTTGTTGTTAATCAGACAAATGCTTATACCTATAAAAGACTGTGAAAATATGTTCGTATCTTGTGTTAAGAATTTACATCTGCCTACACTGAGATGTGAACAACAACAAGTTCTATCCTAACCCTTCAATTTATTGAACATATCATGTACATGTGTGTGTGCATGTGCACATGCTGGTAGTTTTAGAATTACCAGTGCAAGAAATATGGGTCTCTTCTGCTCGGTTATCACAGGACTTTGGATTCCATTGGTCTGATGGGCACTGCCAGAGGGAGCTGTGCTGCTCACTGCATACAACGTGGTCCAGCCATGTGGGACCCTTTCCATATTCAGATCCTCCTGAAATATATCCTCCGTCTCCACAGTTCAGCTGTTTGCATACAATTGCTGCAGTGACTCCAGACATCTGATTGGAACAAACACTGCCCCACGTCCCATTGTAGAAAACCTCCAGCCGCCCAGCACAGTCACTGTCGCTCACCAGCCTCAGATCTGTGAATTCTAGAAGCAAATGCACAAAAAGGGAATTTAAATCATTTGATTCTGAAATGAACTGGGGTGTGAAGAGTGAAATCCCAGCGATTGCTAACAATCCTGTGCATTGTTCTGCAGGAGTAACTGCTAGAGAACCACTCCAAGAATTAGAGACTCTTTTAGAGACCACAGGCCCCTTAGACATACAGTGGGCATCTCTGGAAGGCCACCATTTACCAGCAGCTACATACAGATTGTAATAGATAAAGGTCAGGAAGGATTGTGACATTGGCAGGCCAGACGCCAGCTCTTGCCCAGGCTGCAGGCCTTAACTGAGAACTTATAATCTCGTAGCTGGAGACCAAACCAGGTCACCTGTTCGTTAGTTTTGCCCAGAACAGGTATTAGTCTTGTAAGAATTTAGTTTGCGCTTAAACTCTATGAAATGGTGGTTAGTTGCTGCAGGCATTAATCTCACTTGTAATGTATGTGGTCCATGCTACAAGAAAATATGTACGTTTTGCTTTATAAGTTTGAAAATGCTTGCTCTGAACTTGTGAACTCAGGCATGGGAATCATCCTCCCATCCATCCCCAAGAACTATCAAAACCAGATGGGCCATCAAGGATCATCACAATATAAAGGATTGGTTAATGGCCTTATCGCACCCAGGGAGCAGTACATGCAGAAGGCCTCGTCCCATCGCTTTGAAGGCTGGAAGAGAGAAATAAAAATAGTAAGTGTCTTGTCTCTTGCAACCTGAATGCAGTGTGATTTGTGGTGTAAATGATCAATTATAACTGTCATAACTATAAAGGGAAGGGTAACAGCCCTCCTGTGTACAATACTGTGGAATCCCTCCAGGCCAGAGACTCCAAAGACCTTTTGCCTGTAAAGGGTTAAGAAGCTCAGGTAACCTGGCTGACACCTGACCCAAAGGACCAATAAGGAGACAAGATACTTTCAAATCTTGGTTGGGGGAAGGCTTTTGTTTGTGCTTTTTGCTTTTGGTGGGTGTTCGCTCTTGGGACTAAGAGAGACCAGACATCAATCCATGGTCTCCAAATCTTTCTGAACAAGTCTCTCGTATTTCAAACTTGTAAGTACAGCCAGCCAAGGTGTGTTAGTTTTATCTTTGTTTTCTCAACTTGTAAATGTACCTTTTGCTAGAGTGTTTATCTCTGTTTGCTATAGGTTTGAACTTAAGGCTAGAGTGAGTTCCTCTGGGCTCTTTGAATGTGATTACCCTCTAAAGTCATTTTCCATCCTGATTTTACAGAGATGATTTTTACCTTTCTTTCTTTAATTAAAAGCCTTCTTTTTAAGAACCTGATTGATTTTTCCTTGTTTTAAGATCCAAGGGGTTTGGATCGGTGTTCACCAGGGAATTGGTGGAAGAGTCTCCCAAGGCTACCCAGGGAGGGAAAGGTTTTTGGGGGGAAGACAGAGTTTCCCAAATAACTCATCAATTATTTGGGTGGTGGCAGCAAAAGCAGATCTAAGCTGGTAGTTAAGCTTAGAAGTTTTCATGCAGGCCCCCACATCTGTACCCTAAAGTTCAGGGTGGGGAAGGAACCTTGACAATAACTAAGTCCAGTTTGTCCGGGTGACAAGATTGACTGGAGAATCTAAGGGGACTGTCTGTGACTCCATGGTAAGATAGATATAGTGATCCAGGACTAAGTTTCCTCTAAGCTGCGCGGTCATGTGTCCGCACAGCAGACTATCAAGGGCCGCATAGACACGCAGCCACAGGGGCCAGGATTGGAGAGGCACCTCTTCCCCAGCCCTGGAGTTCCTGCGGCCGGGGACTGGTGCCTCTCCCCTGACCCCAGCCCTGGATCTGCCATAGCCGGGGAGAGGCATCTCTCTCCTGGCCCCGGAGCTGCCGCATCGGGGAAAGAGGTACCTCTAGGGGCTGCTAACAGGGAGTTTCGCAAGTGAGTTTGGAAGGGGAGTGGGAAGGGGGCAAGGTTCACTTGCTGTTCTTTAAAACCTGTAAACTAAACTACATTCAAAACTTCTTGATTTAAACAAAACCCTTTCATTATCTAGATAGCTGCAGGAGACAATGCAGGCAGAAGCCCAGCAGCAGAGTGGGGGCTATCCAGTTTATTGCACTGACTGCAGCATGTATGATTACCTGCCCTGTGGGTGGGTGGCGTATGTGTGCATTCAATGCAAGGAGGTCCTGGCCCTCAGAGACCACATACGGACTTTGGAGGCCAGGGTAGCAGAACTGGAGGAGCTAAGAGAGGCAGAGAGGTATGTTGATGAGGCTTTCCGGGACACTGTAGAATTGTCCCACCTCCAGTCAGACAGCACCTGCGCTGTTGAGGAGGATGAAGGGCCCAGGGAAGCAGAGCAGTCAATGGGAGCAGAGGGAAATCTTCCCATAGTTGGGACCCTCCTTCCAGATGGTGTTAGGGTATCCTCTCGCACTGAGGATACCTCTCCAGGGGAGGGAACTCCAATCACTAGGAAAAGGCAGGTGTTAGTAATGGGAGATTCGATCATTAGAAACATCGATAGCTGGGTTTGTGATGACTGGGAGAACTGTATTGTGACTTGCCTGCCTGGTGTGAAGGTTGCAGATCTCTCGAGGCATCTGGATAGACTTATGTGTAGTCCTGGGGAGGAGCCGGTGGTCGTGGTACATGTAGGTACCAATGACATAGGGAAGGGTAGGAGAAACGTCCCGGAGGCCAAATTTAGGCTGCTAGGGAAGAGACTGAAATCCAGGACCTCTATGGTGGCATTCTCAGAAATGCTCCCAGTTCCACACGCAGGGCCAGGTAGGCAGGCAGAACTTCAGAGTCTCAATACCTGGATGAGACGATGGTGTAGAGAGGAGGGGTTTAGATTCATTAGGAACTGGGGAAGCTTTTGGAATGGGGGAGCCTATACAGGAGAGATGGGCTCCACCTAAACCAAAGTGGAACCAGACTGCTGGCACTTAACATTAAAAAGGTTGCAGAGCAGTTTTTATACTAGGAGATGGGGGAAAGCCGTCTGCTGCAGAGGAGCACGTGGATCGGACAGAGACTTCTCTTAGAGGAGAGTCTATTCTCTAGGTTATAGTCAGGAGCAGAGGATGGAAGAGGATAATGTAAGGGCCAGCTCAGATGAGAAACATTCATGTAAAGAATTGGACACATCAGAAAAGGGCAGACAAATAAACAGTGACAAGTTTTTAAAGTGCTTGTACACAAATGCTAGAAGTCTAAATAATAAGATGGGTGAACTAGAGTGCCTAGTGATAAAGGAGGATATTGATATAATAGGCATCACAGAAACCTGGTGGACTGAGGACAATCAATGGGACACAATCATTCCGGGGTACAAAATATATTGGAAGGATAGAACAGGTCGTGCGGGGGGGGGGGGGGGGAGAGGAGGGCGGCAGTGGCACTATATGTGAAAGAAAATGTAGAATCAAATGAAGTAAAAATCTTAAGTGAATCCACATGTTCCATAGAATCTCTATGGATAGTAATGTCATGCTCTAATAAGTGTAAAACATTTGGGATCTATTATTGACCACCTGACCAGGACAGTGATAGTGATGATGAAATGCTAAGGGAAATTAGAGAGGGTATCAAAATTAAGAACTCAATAATAGTCAGGGATTTCAATTCTCACCATCTGCCCTGAGGTGGGCACTCAGAGCCGTGAGCCACTCCAGACAGCATGACAGGGATCATGAGATCAAATAGTTTGACCTTCTGTAAACAGCTGCATAGAGCCTAATAACTTGAGTTTGACGTAAGCATCACTTCCAGAAAGGCATCCGGTCTAGACAGGAAGACTTTAAGAGATGCAGAATGCACCATTTCCCTGGTAGTTTGTTCTGATGGTTAATCACCCTCCCTGTTAAAAACCTGGGCCTTATTTCTGATGTGAATTTGTCTGGTTTCAGCTTCCAGCCATCGACTCTTGTTCTGCCTTCCTCCATTAGATTAAAGAGCCCTTTAGTAAGTGTATGTTCTCCTTGTGAAGGAACTTATGCACTGTAATCAAGTTACCTCTTGATCATTTTGATAAGCTAAACAGATTCAGCATCTTAAATCTCTCAATGTAAGGCTTTTATTAAAGCCATTAGATCACTTTTGTGGCTCTTCTCTGCTCCCTCTCCAATTTTTTCTGGATATCAGAACTGGACACAGTATTCCAGTATCTATCTCAGCAGTGCCATACACAACAGTAAAATTTAGTCCTCCCTCCTACTCACTACTCCCCTGTTTATACATCCAAGGTTCACATTAGCCCATTTTGCCACACATGGCACTGGGAGCGCATGTTCAGTTATTTCTCCACTGGGACCCTAAATCCTTTTTAGTCACTATTTGCCATGATACAGTCTCCTTCAGATACCTGAGACGCAGCATTCTAACATTAGGGAAATCTTGCAATATCTCCAGTAACGCTGGGTGGGAGCTGAGGACTTTCTAATGATTGGAGACATTGGTAGGTAGTTATACAAGGGAAAGGGAGGCAGAAACAGTCAGGTAGAGTATCATTCACAGCGATCTGCATAAACATCTGCCCCCTTCATTAAATCCCTCACAAGAGCATTCACAGAACAGACCTGAGCAGAGAACTCCCGCATCCTCTTTGAGTCTGCAGTTGTGCTGGCCCCAGCCCCTGGAAGGACACGCCCAGAGATCGGACTCATTCCCAGAGCAGTTCACATCATCCAGCCAGATCTGCCCGGATCCTTGCCCATAATGAGCAGAGACAGTTGCATTGATGGCATGTCCACATCCCAGTTGTTTGCAAACAACATTGGAGTCTAACAGATCCCAGGAATCATCACAGACTGTCCCCCAGCTGCCATTGTAATAAATCTCCACTCTCCCGGCACAGCGACCTGCCCCATTCACCAGTCTGATCTGTCTGCTCCCTGCAGAGATAAATCCCAGCTGTTAATATGTATTTTCCTACTGAACAGAAACTGTTTGTGAGATTTGGAAATGAATCACCTGAGCAAACAACTCCAACGTCCTCAGCAATTCCTGCCTGGGCTGCCTCAGATGTGGATTTGTCACAGAGAGTCAGATGAGTCTCATTTCCTGCACACTGGACCCTTCTCAGCCCCACAGGGCCCGTTCCTCGCTCAGACTTAGGGGGGTTATAAGCTTTCTCAGCGGCTCCGCACTGGAGCTGCCTGCACACCACGCTGGCATCGTCCATGTCCCACTGATCATCCAGCACTCTGCTCCACACACCATGGAGGGAAATCTCAACTCTCCCGTCGCACCGGCTCTCTCCATTCAGCAGTCTGAGTGATTCAGAGTGACCTGGGCTCAGGAGAGATGGGAAACACACTGAATAACACTCCTGGTTATATACTAGAAATAATGCACAGTGTGTAAGAAATTATGAACTGTTTCTAACTCAGAGGATGCCACATAGTTAAAAGGAGTAACCTATGCAGAAAATGTTGGTTTTTTGAATCTCTAAGTGGAGGGTGCTATAAGGATTGTAACACACTGTTGGGCAGAGTGGCTTGTTAGCATATCCTGGGAGATTCTAGGCTCACAGCTACACTCTATTTTTTAGTGTGCCAAGTTCCTTGAGCTGGGAATTACATGCCCAGCACGGAGTGTAGACATATCTGTGGCCCAGGGAGTTCCCCAGAGCCAACCCTCAGAGCACACTCCATACCACAACTCTCTTCTGGCCTGACACGCTCATTGCCCTAAGCCACAGGTGTTGAAATCGGCATCTAAAAGGTGTTGTGTTATGCAAACTGCTATCACACCGGTCATTCATATTGTTGTGTGATGCATGAACGGGTGAGGTTTAAAGAACGATAGATGTGTGCTGGAAATATGTTCCTATAATGTGTGCCTAAGCCCAGGTGTCCTAAACAAAGGGCTGTTGTTTCGCTGGCTTAACTGTGTCTCCAATGTAAATTAAGCAAGGTGAGAGCAAAGAGAAAGAAAAGTCCATGTATGTGTAAGGTAAACAAAGCCATTGGGCAAACAAGTAGGGGACGATGACCCCTTAACAATCTCGATGGGGGATGGAAGCTGCACCCCCAGGAAACCTTCCTGCCTCTTCAAACAGGGTGAATGAACTTTGGGAAGATTTGAGCAGAGGCAAAAAGCCATTTTGTTATCTGTCACCTCAGGGTCAAAGGGGGAGCAGTGCCCTTTGAGCTCATGTTAAGTGGATCTTCTTGGTCTGGAAAACAAGAGTAGCTGGAACTGACTAGGTGAAAAATCTGCTTAGACAGAGACTGTAACTTGATGGAGTTACGTTTTGAGTCACTAGAAAGCATGTTTTGTTTTGTTTTACTTATTATACCTGTGTCTTCTATTCCTAATTATTATTCCTTAAATATCTGTTCTTTGTTAATAGATTCACTCTAGTTTTATTACAAAACCATCCCAGTGCTCTGTAGAAAACTGAAGGTAAAATCCTCAGCCAAACTAGTAGGCTGGTATCTCTTTGGAGGCAGCGCACTTGATAACTTCTGTGAGTACCCAGTGAGAGGGACTGACCGCGGCCGAATGACGGCTCTGGGGAACTCAGGCACTGGGGTTCACTGATGGTTCCCGGTAAGGCGAGGTTTGGACTGGCAGAATCCTGAGGCGTTGCTAGCCGGGCAGGCGAGCTGGTGTGGCAGGGAGCTGACAATAGTTGAGCAGCACAAAGCTCTCACTTGCTGAGGCAGAGCAGTAACCGTGTCTGACAGTTCTGAGTGACCTGAGCAAGGCCTCACATACCCTCACTTTCACCATCTGTAAAATGGAGGTGATAATAATCCCACCTACTGCCCAGGAGCTTTGTGAGGATTAACTAAAGTTTGGACAGTACTTTGAACACATCAAGTGCTACAGAAATGGTGAGTGCTCTGAAGAATCAGGCTCTGGGAGGTCTCCGGTTGGTGTCCCACCACCCCAAGTTAGAGGAGACTTTGGAAACTTTGGCTTTAATCATCTGAGGTAAAACTTCCAAAAACACCTAAGTGACCAGGAGCCTAAGTCCCCTTTGCAAATGGGACATAGGCAAACAGATGCTGAAGTCTCCATGGTACTGGAGCTCCTAAGTGACTTATGAAATTGGAAGTTAAGTCCCTAAATCACTTGGTGCTTTTGAAAATGTTTCCATGGGCAGCAGCCACCCAGTGCAGTCAATGATGCAGGAGCTGAGTGGAACAAATAATACGTGTGCCTGAAATTAGACTGTATCATAATGTATCTGCATAATGGGGCAGGAGAATTAGCAATGTACAGACAACCTTACTGCTGGTATTTCCTAAATTTTGAGTATTTGACTTTCACTAAATAACATTATCCTTTTCTCTCCTCTCTCTCTCTTTTTTTTTTGTATGTAAGGTAAATATTAGAGCTGGTTGAAAACCGCTAATTTTTTCCTATGAAGTATTTCAAATGCAATATTTCAGTTTTTCTCTGGATATTTTTGAAAAAAGAACCAAGATTTTGACTTTTGGAAATTGAATGATAATTATTGTTTAGATTCTAATTAAAATGTTGTTTCATTTCAGGTTCTGGAAACAAAAAATCAGTTTTCCATTTTCATTTTATAGTTTACAGATTCTCCTGCATTTTCTCCCTTGTTATTTCCCCCCTGTTTTTCCCACTATAAAAAGATTGAAAAAAGTATCAGAAAGCAGGGAACAACACTCCTGAACTTTTTTCAACTGGAAAGGTGTGAATTTTTTTATTTTTATTTTTACAGTGAGAGAAAGTACTATTTTCTTTGTGGCATGCTACCAAAAATATCCTCAGGTACTCATGTGAGAAAAAGGAAATTGTTATTTTCAGCAGTTTATATTTCAGCCAAAATGGAAGGAATTTCACTGAAGCAAGGGGAGGTGCTTTCCTGGCACTGACCCCTTGCCAAATTGCAAAGGCCTGCTACAATCAATGAAGACACGAGAGCTTCTGAAAAAGGTGCTGAGAATATTTTATAATAGACAGTGTGAAGCAACATCCATATAGGGGGTGGTTCCCCCTGTAACTACCAGAGTAATGATTTTAAAAAAGGATGGGGACAGTGAGTTGGTGAGATTTATGAAACTCTTAAGGACAAATTCTGTCCCTGCTTTACTGCCCTGCACACACAAACTTTTGCTCAAGCTCTTCCTGGAAAATCCAGGGCTTTCCCTAGTCATAACTATTATTTTGTGATAATACTTATTTTACTTTTACTTGTAATATATTAGTTGTTATTGGACATGGTTTAGGATCTAGCTCCCCCTTCCCTTGCCATGCCCTGAAGTTTCCCTGCTCTGGGGACAGTATCACACACTGAGGGGCAGGTGTCATTAATCCAGCATCTCTCCTGCACTTACCTGAACAAATCACACTGGCGTCATTATCGTGAGAGCACTGAGAGGCCCCCAGGGCAGTAACAGGGCAATGGCCCAAATGGGTTTCAGTCCCTTTACAGTGAAATGTGTCTGTCCAGACAGAGCCAGTTCCCTTCCCAAAGTACCCTCCTCCTGGGGCTGATACAGCAAATCCGCAGTCGAGCTGATGACAGAGAACGTTGGCATCCGGTAAATCCCAGCGTGAGTCACAGAGGGTTCCCCAGGCACCAAGAACCTGGATCTCCACCCTCCCTGAGCACTCTGAGCTGCCGTTCACCAGCCGGAACCGTGTGTGCCCTGGGGAGAAGGGAGAAAGGGTTTAGAGAGGGAGCATTTAAGATACTTTATATTAAATAATAAAGAAAAGGAAAGTCGGGGGGATTGAGCCCATTCCCATTATATTGGATTGTTTAGGTTTTACTAGACGCCGATAGCAGCTCTATTATCCCAGCTCCCTACAGAGTGAGATCGTTTTATTGCTGCACTAGAATACACAACACTGGGATTTTAGAGACATTGTGCCAAATTCTTACGTGAGCATATGGCACTGGCATCATTTTCATGTGAGCAAGTCTGACTCCCATGTGATTTCCTGGGACAGTACACATGGTGTGACTCATTCCCTACACACTGGAATTCCTCAGGCCAGATTGGTCCATGTCCTTCTCCGAAGTGAGCTCCTCCTGGGATAGATAGAGCTGTTCCACACTGTAGTCCATTACAGATAACACTGGCAGCTTTGAGATCAAAGTGTGCATCACAGATTGTAGCCCAGGTGTCTCCATGCCTTACTTCCACACGTCCTGAGCAGGCACTGTCCCCTCCAACCAGCTGGAGCTCAATGTGTCCTAGAAAGCCAATGAAGGATGAAAATTACAAAGTAGCCTGAAGGAGTTAGGTGTTCTCTGCCTTAGAACTTTGGCCAAAAGCCCATCCTGGTGCAGTGGGGCAGTGCAGGCAGCAATTAGAGGTGTTTTTTTGTTTTTTGTTTTTTTTTTTACAACAAATGGAAAGAGGGGAATTTAATAGCAATCAATATACATTAGAAGTTATGAGATGTAGAAAATCAATAAGGGAAACTAAAGCTATCAGGGAAAACTCAATAGTTGGCAGGGCTAAGACCAATACTGAGAATTTTTTAAAGTATATTAGGAGCAAAGACAAACAAACAAATCCTAACAAAGGTGTAGACCCATTACAAATGGAGATGGTAAAATAGTTTATAATAATGCAAATAAGGCAGAAGTGTTCAAGAAACATTTCTGGTTTTGGATAGAAGCAGGATGTGTATTCATACTATGTGAAGAGGGTGAACCACTCTGCAGTCCATTGGTAACTAAGGAGGATGTTAAACAGTATCTACTAGGGAAATTTTTTTAAAAAAAATCAGCACGCCTGAATAGCTTATAAAATCTTGGAATAAATAGAAATGTAGGACTGGAAGGAACCTCATGAAGTCAGCTAATCCATCCCCCCACACCAAGACAGGTTTAAGTATACCTAGTCCATCCCAGATATATGTTTGTCTAACTTGTTCTTAAAAGTCACCAATGACGTGTGTGACGGGTTCAGTCACAGAGGGCACTGTCCCCCTTGGGACTGCCACTTGATGATCTGAAATTACCTCTGAGCCCGTTTTCCCTGTCAGCTTGGAACTCCAGAACCCTGCCTTGTTGAGTCAGACACGCTAGTCTGCTGCAACACAGACCCGGGTCTGGTCCACACCCCGAAAGCTGCAGACTTCAACCAAAAACTGCTCAGCAGGTCACCTGTCTCCAGCACCCAGACAACCATTTCCCAATGGGATCCAAACCCAAATAAATCCATTTTATTCTGTATAAAGCTTATAGAAGGTAAACTCATGAATTGTTCACCCTCTATATCACTGATAGAGAGATATGCACAGCTGTTTGCTCCCCCAGGTATTAATCACTTACTCTGAGTTCATTAATAAACAAAAGTGATATTATTAAGTATAAAAAGTAGGATTTAAGGGGTTTCAAGTAATAACAGACAGAAGAAAGTAAGTCACCCAGCAAAATAAATCAAAATCACGCAAGTCTAAGCCTAATACATTAAGAAACTGATTACAGGTAAAATCTCACCCTCAAAGATGTTCCAATAAGTTTCTTTCACAGACTAGACTCCTCCCTAGTCTGGGCCCAATCCTTTCCCCTGGTACAGTCCTTGTTAGTTCCAGCAGACATCTTAGGTGGAAACCAGGGGCTGTCTCATGACTGGCAGCCCCCTCTGTCCTGCTCCACCCCTTTATATAGCTTTGGTACAAGGTGGGAATCTTTTTTGTCTCTCTGGGTCCTCATCCCTCCTTCTAAATAGAAAAGTACCAGATTTACAATGAATTCCAGTATCATGTGACATGGGCACATGTCCTCTGAGACCTCATTCTTCATTATCCACAGGCTGGCCTACAGGTACACAGGAAGGCTTGCAGGTAAATAAACCATCTACAACCAATTGTCCTAGTCAATAGGAGCCATCAAGATTCTAAACCACCATTAATGGCCCACACTTTGCATAATTACAATAGGACCTCAGAGTTATACTTCATATTTCTATACAAATAGGAGGAATATATTCAGTAGTTTATAACTTTTGTTATGATATCTTACAGGAGACTTTTGCATAAAGCATATTCCAGTTACATCATATTCACGCTCATAAGCATATTTCCATGAAACATATGGAGTGCAATGTCACAACGGGGATTCCACAACCTCCCTTGGTACCTTTTTCTAGTACTTAACTATCCTTAGAGTTAGAAAGTTTTTCCTAATATCTGACCTGACTCTCCCTTGCTGCAATCTAAGTGGATTACTTCTTGTCCTACCCATCGGAGAGAGAGAGCCCAAAACTAGACACAGTGCTCCAGCTGAGGCCTCACCAGTGCTGAGTACAGCAGGACAATTACCTCCTCTGTCTTACATATGACAATTCTGTTAATTAAATCCAGAATGACATTTCCTGTTTTCAAAACAGCATCACCCATTTCAGTCTGTGATCCAATATAACCCCACAACATTTTCTGCAGTACTGCTGCCTAGTCAGTTATTCCCCATTTTGGATTTTTTGCATTTGATTTTTCCTTCCTAAGTCTAGTACTTTGTACTTGTCTTTACTGAATTTTAATTTGCTGATTTCAAACCAATTCTCCAATGTATCAAGGTCATTATGAATTCTAATACTCTCATCCAAAGAACTTGTGACGCCTCCCAGGTTTGTGTCATCCACACATTTTATGAGTTTATTCTCTACTCCACTATCCAAATCATTAATGAAAATATTGACTAGTACCAGGCCCAGGAGAGTGATATTATTTATGTATCCATAGGAACACAGTGACCAGAGAGAAAAGTATTAAAGCAACTAAAGGCCAACAAGAATATGTCTTACCTAATCCTCAGCATTTCTCTCAAAACCTGGGCTGGCCAACCTATCCCAGGTACCCCTGCTTCTGGGGACTGGGTTTCAATCTCCTTCCCTGCAGACCCTGCCTCTCCCTCTCTGTTCATCAGGGCTCCCCTTTTCAAAGTTCCCAAGCTCTTTATTTAATTTGCCCACGTGAATGGCCCCTCCCCTCTCCCAAGATGGGGGGGGGCGGGGGTTGTGCCCGGCTTGGTCAGAGGCAAAAGTTGAAAGGCCTTGACACCTGTATTGTCAGTTAAGTACCAGTGACTGGGGTCTCTGTAGTCATTTTCTGCCTTGCTGGGACATGGGGGAGCTCCAGCAGGAGTTACTCTTTCAACCCTGGTAGGAAATGGTAAAACAGCAATAAAAGAAACAGAGGTACACACAATATACATAAACATACAGATATCTCCCATGGTCTTCGCATGTGTCATAGTGGACAAGCCAGTGAACTAGACTCCCAGGGTGATGCTGTGAAAAGGCTGAGGTGATCCTTGGAGGTTTGAACGGGGGACCAGTGAGAAGAACTGGATGAAATGTAGGATTTCCAGCTTACAGGAAAATTTGCTATTTCAAAACTTCCTGTGAACCAGAAATCTTCTCAACATTTGTTCTGGAAACACCAACACATGGTGTGTCCAACATGAAATTTGCTCCCAGGGACACCAGCAGATGATGAGTGACACTGACATTCTTGTCAGTTTCACCAGTGCTTAGAGAAAAACAAAAATGTCAATTTCTCTCAGCTGCTGTTGGGGTTCCCAGGGTCTGTGGCTCTTCAGCAACCTCCCCATGCAGACTGCCTTGGACTGGGGACCCCTGGGCTTCCAGACTCCTGGGCCAGCTGGTGTCCCAAATAGCCAGGTGGCCGGAGAGTCTCAAAGCTCTGGGGTCCCCGGTCTGGAGCAGTCTGCAATGCAGGGCTGCCTCAGAGCCAGAGATCCTGGGAATCAGGATTCCATCCCAGGATTTCTAAATTCCCTGCTGTGGAGCTGGGAGCTGATCCCTGTTTAAAGCTGGGACTCCCTTCTCCATGGCAGGGTTGCCCTGGAGCTGCAGATTATAGAACACCAGGGTCTCTGGTGCTGGGGCAGTCTACATGGTGCAGCTATCCCAGAGCAGCTGACCTGAGAAGACTGGGGTACCTGGCCCCAAGACAGTCTGCATGGCAGGGCTGGCTGGAGCCCCCCAAAGCGAGCTGGCACTTAACCATGCAGGTTTCTGCCATAACACTGCCTGTGGTCTGGAGAAAGTTCATTGCACCCAACTCACTTTCATGGGAAATGTCGAGTTCAACAAACCAGCATTTTCCAATGAAGCTCTATTTTGTAGGATAATTTCTGACCAGGGACATGATTTTACCTCTGTATACAGCATGGTGAGACCGCTACTGCATCCAGCTGTGCTGTCCACATTTTAAGAAGGATATTTAAAAAAAATGGAAAGGATGCAGATGTAGAAGGTCTTTACACTAATATTCCACATGAGGATGGACTTCAAACTGTCAAGAACAGTATCCCTGATGAGGCCATGGCACACCTGGTGGCTGAGCTTTGTGATTTTGTCCTCACCGACAACCATTTCGGATTTGGGGACAACTTATACTTTCAAGTCAGTGGCACTGCTATGGCTTCCCGCATGGCCCCACAGTATGCCAACATCTATATGGCTGACTTAGAACAGTGCTTCCTCAGCTCTCGGCCCCTAGTGCCCCACCTCTACTTGCACTATATTGATGACATCTTCATCATATGGACCCACGGACAGGAGGCCCTTGAAGAATTCCACCTGGACTTCAACGATTTCCACCCCATCATCAACCTCAGCCTGGACCTGTCCACACAAGAGATCCACTTCCTGGACACTACAGTGCATCTAAGTGATGGTCACATAAACACCACCCTATACCGAAAACCTACTGACGGCTATACTTACCTACATGCCTCCATCTTCCATCCAGGAGACATCACACAATCCATTGTTTATAGCCAAGCCCTAAGATACAACCACATTTGCTCCAATCCCTCAGACAGATACAAACACCTACAAGATCTTTATCAAGCATTCTTAAAACTACAATACCCGCCTGGGGAAGTGAGGAAACAGATTGACAGAGCGAGACAGGTACCCAGAAGTCACCTACTACAGGACAGGCCCAACAAGGAAAATAACGGAACACCACTGGCCATCACGTACAGCTACCAGCACATCATCAACGATCTACAACCTATCCTGGAAAATGATCCCTCACTCTCACAGACCTTGGGAGGCAGACTAGTCCTCGCTTACAGATAGCCCCCCAACCTGAAGCAAATACTCACCAGCACTACACACCACAGCACAGAAAAACTAACCCAGGAAGCAATCCCTGTAACAAACCTCATTGCCTAGTCTGTCCCCATATCTACTCTAGTGACACCAACAGAGGACCCAACCACATCAGCCACACCATCAGGGACTACTTCACCTGCACATCTACTAATGTTATATATGCCATCATGTGCTAGTAATGCTCCTCTGCCATGTTCATTAGCCAAACCGGGCAGTCTCTACATAAAAGAATAAAGGGACACAAATCGGACATCAGGAATGGTAACATACAAAAGCCAGTAGGAAAACACTTCAATCTTCCTAGACATTCTATAAGAGATTTAAAAGTAGCCATACTTCAACAAAAAAAACTTCAGAAACAGACTTCAAAGAGAAACTGCAGAACTAAAATTCATTTGCAAATTTAACACCATTAATTTGGGCTTGAATAGGGACTGGGAGTGGCTGGCTCACTACAAAAGCAGCTTTGCCTCTCCTGGAATTGACACCTCCTCATCAATTTTTGGGAGTGGACTACATCCACCCTGATTGAAGTGGCCCTGTCAACACTGTTTCTCCACTTGTGAGGTAACTCCCTTCTCTTCATGTGTCAGTATAATAATGCCTGCATCTGTAACTTTCACTCCATGCATCTGAAGAAGTAGGTTTTTTTACCCACGAAAGCTTATGCCCAAATAAATCTGCTAGTCTTTAAGGTGCCACTGGACTCCGTATTGTTTTTGTGGATACAGACTAACACGGCTACCCCCGATACTCAGGACCCATATATAAATCTGTGGTTGAGATCATCCTCGAATGGAGGAATCACCGAAGACGATGATGATGCTGCTGCAACCAATGAGACTGTGGGTCTACAGACAACAGCCTCTTTCACTGTGCGTCCCTGATTCACTCCCTGGGCACCGTCCAGACTGTGCAATGACTGAGGCAGAGATCTGGGCAGAGGAGAATGTTTTGGCGAAGTTTGGTATTAATCCAACCAGAAATGAAAAGTGAAAGCTGGACGAGAAGGAATTGAGAGGGACAAGATGGCTGAGGTAATATCTTTATTGGACCCACTCTTGTTGGCGAAAGAGACAAACTTCTGTGCTTAGACACAGCTCTTCTCTGTAAGTTCAATAGCTTTTCTGTCTCCCACAGATGTGGGTCAAATAAAAGCTATTACCTCACCCACCTTGTCACTGATATCCTGGGACTAACACGCCTACAGCAACCCTGCATATAAGAAGACGACTGTCACTTTTGGGAAAGTTTTCTAGTATTCTGTCAGGACAGCATCTCTCAAAAATCTCTTGGTGCAGAAACGTCTCTGTTACAATATGTGATTCTTCTCAGTGATGTCTAGTGCACAGGGCTATTTTGTAGATGGCTGGCTGGTTATTTCTGGAATAATTCTGAATGGGCCCAATCCTGAGTCCTTTATCCTGCTTCTATTCAGTCTGTACAAAGCAAACTCACATTACAGTCAATAGCTGACTGCCTGAGAAAGGACCCCTGGGTTTGGCGCTATGAGCTGGCCCTGCACCTCTATACAGGGAAGATGGGGATTAGTGACGATATTATTCCTACTAAATGTTAAAAAGAGAGAAGTTAAAAATAAAACGTGTAATGGGTCTGTAGCTGTAATGTTAACTATTGAGTCACAACAAATGACTCCATAATATGATATTCCTGAGCTGTATAGGGTTGAGGTATATTTTTGGCTGAGCTCTCTATTCTATGCTAGATCTACAGGGTAGCAGAGACTATGAAATTTTCTATTACTGGTTGATCCAAAATGTGAGAAGTAACAGAGCAGACAGGGGAGTGCTCTCTGCTAAATCTAATTCTGGTCAATCTGGGAGAATTTGCCCATTCCTTGGTCACCCTATGAAGGTGGCAAAGGGGCTACACAAATGCCCCAGATGCTGTACTTCTGCGGTTGGGTGTCTGGGTCTGAGTTTTAGCATGAGGGTAACATTTTCAAAAGTGCCTCAATGACTTAGGAGCCTAAGTGACGTTTTCCTTTTCCATTTTCTCTCCTATCTGCATTTTTAGCCACATTCAGAGGTAAAGGGAAAGGAAAGATGTGGCACTGAAAAAACTGGAAATGAGATAATGAAAATGCTTCACAGTCAAACAGGGGGATCCTCAGTGACCAGTGACATGAACCGTAATAATTACAGCTCAGTATTTACAATCATTACAGGACTTGCTCTTATTTTTGTTCATTTCTCATTAGAGTCACAGGCACACAACACCTTGTGGGTTCAAGCCCTTTTGTCTCAGGGGATTTGCCTTTCAGGACTGAGCTGGCTGATTCTTACCTGAACAAGTCACTCCAGCATCCTCTCCATGACTGCAGTCACTCTGACCCCATACCTCGTTCCCACAGTTCCAGAGAGCAGACTCGGTACCATCACAGGCAACTTCATCCAGCCAAATTGGTCCAGATCCTGCTCCAAAATGAGCTTCGCCAGGGGCACTGACAGCAGCTCCACATCCCAGCTGCTTACAGACAACCCCAGCATCTGCCATGTCCCATTCATCATCACACACCGTCCCCCACTGATCCTGGTGTTTAACCTCCACTCTCCCGGCACAGGGGCTGCCTCCATCCACCAGCTTCAGCTCATCAGCACCTTCAAAGACAGACACAGAACAGGTCAGAGTGAGCAAGGAGCCCCCTCCTCAGCGTTATCACAGCAGAATCTGTGCCCGGCAGCAGGGGATCCGCACCCAGAGCCAGGAGAATGGGACATGCCCAGAGCTGCCTCATGGTGCCACCTGATCCCGTCTCAGGGCCTCACACTCGGGGCTGTCAGTGTTGCAGCTCTCACCATTTTATCCCCACTCTGGCGATTTGGGGTGTTTTTACCTGTCCCATGAGAACACGATGAAAGGCGCCGACTCTCAGGGTTTCCCTTATTTCAGATGATGCCATCTGTTACTGTCACCGGGGCTGAAACCAGCGAGATGCCACCATCTCCCTACAGTCTGTCAGTATGTGGGAGTGAGGCCGCCTGGAGTAAAACTGGCTGCCACTTCCCACTAAAGCCCAATGGGAACATGGCTGTCTCTGTATGGCTGAGGGGGCTGGAGAGGACCCAGGGCCTGTGATGGGCAGCAGAGACCCAGTGAAAGGAGGATGGGGAGAGTAAGGGGAGCAGGGCACTGGGGAGACAGGAGGAAGATTCAGTGGAATGGGGTAAAGATGATGAGTCGGCCGGAGGGAGGGGTAGGGATGGGGTTCTGGAGCCAGGGGAGAAAAGAGGGTGGGTAAAGGAGAGAGTCTGTAGCAGGGGGAAGGAGTGACAGAGCAGAGGATGGCTGGAATGGGGGTAGGAAGGGGCAGGAGCAAGGAGGTGTGTCTGGAGTGGGGGTGGCAAGGAGGTCAGAAAGCGCGGGCAGGAGGGAGAAGTGTGGAGGGGAGGGGTGTCTGCAGTGGAGGTTAACAGGGAAGCAGGACAGAGAGTCAAAAGGGAGGGGAGGGGACAGGGATCTAAAATTGGGGCAGGAGGGAGGAGTGGAGATGGAGCACAGGATGGTCTGGACAGGGGAGCAGGGAGCATGGGGCTAGAGGAGGTTATTGAGCAGGGGGCAGGAGGGAGGGGAGCAGAAGGAGGTTTAGAGAAGGGGGTCTGCATGGGGAGAAGTGGGGATCTTATAAGGGAGGAAGGAGGAGGGAGGGGTGGGGAAGGGTGAACTTGTGGGGGAAGGAGGGAGAGGGTCTGAAGCAGGGCAGCAAGAGGGTGAGGAGGGGAGGGGTGTGGAACGGAGGATGGGAGGGAGCGGAGGTAGCCTGCAGCAGGGGCACATGAGGGAGTATTGGGGAGGATGGAGGAGTTGGGCTGGAGGAGGGCTGTCTGGTACCGGTGAACAGGAGGTAGGGGAGGGGTTCTGGAGCAGGAGAACAGGAGGGAGTATTGGGGAGGGGAATGGAGTCTGGAGTAGGCAGGGGATGGGGTCAGAAGTGGGAGAGGGCAGGAGCGAAGGAGAGATGGGGAGGAGAATGGAGGAGACTCTAGAATGGGGGCAGTGCTTCCCAGCCTCAGGCTGAGAAGTTGCAGTGGGTGGGGGGGAAACCAGGGAAGTGTTGCTGTTTGCAAAAGACTAAATCAATCCTGGTGTGTTTATGATGACATTGTAGTTGATATCAATGGTTGATGTCAGTGTAAAGGTCAAGGACACCCAGAGGATTCAGGCAGCCTGGGGCAAAGCAATTTCGGGGGCCCCTTCTGTAAAAAAAAGTTGCAATACTATAGTAACATGTATTTGGAAATGTAAAAAATAGCCAGTGAAATACATTCAAAAATTAATTTGTAATAATTTGAAAATACACTAAATACATTATTTAAAAACATTAAATGCTTTAGTGGTATGTATACATTTGCAATTACATAATGGGCTGTTGCTGAGTGATGGTGATGGTTGGTGCCAATGGGCTGTCGCTGCCTGGGGGTGGTGCTACTGTGGCCTGGGGCTGGGTGGGGAGCTGGGCTCTGGGTCGGAGGGTGCCCGGTTCAGAGGGGCTGGGCTCGGAGGTGGGGGTCAGGGCTCTGGGAGGATGGGGTCAGGGGGGTGCCCGGCTCAGAAGGGCTGGGCTCAGAGCTGGGGGTCAGGGCTGTGGGGGATGGGGTCGGGGGGTTGCCCGGCTCAGAGGGGCTGGGCTTGGAGCTGGGGTCAGGGCTGGGGGGGATGGAGTCAGGGGTGCCTGACTCAGAGGGGCTGGGCTCGGAGCTGGGGGTCGCAGGGTGCCCGGCTCAGAGGGGCTTACCCTGCCGCCTCTCCCAGAGCTTCAGCGAGCCGCATCCAGGAGCTTCTGCTGCTTGGCCTGCCGGAGCTCACAGCCCCGCCCCCTTACCAGCCACTCCGAGCGGGAGGAGCTCAGGCTCACCCCGAGCCATGCTGCTGCAGCGCCGTCCAGGGCCGCTTTTGGACGCGGCGCGCTGAGGCGCCGGGGGATGGGGGAAGGCGGAGGCAGAGGTGGGGGGAGCCTCCGACAATCTCATGGGGGCCCCTGCGGGGCCCGGAACCTGGGGCAAATTGCCCCATTTGCCCCCCCTCTGGGCGGCCCTAGTGAAGGTCTCCAGTATCTCTGTCTGTAACTCACCCCTGACCAGTAACAGAAGTTCTCGGTGTGAGTGGGAACGATGCTGCACGAATTAGCTCAGTGGCTGTGAAGCTATTTCCCAGCCAGTCCTTCATCTGTCAGAGGAACGGAACCAGGAGGGGAGAGCGAAGGCAGTGCTGGGCAATGGACGGCAGTTCCCGTCTCAGGGGTGAGGGGAGGGTAAGTGCAGTCTCCAGCTGAGCCGCCAGGGGGAGCTGTGCAGTTTGGGTGCACTAGAGGGTGACTTTGCAGCCTGCGATTCTCACCCCCACTCTGGCAGAGGAGTAGAGGGGAGTTGAACAGTTCAAAGACAGACTGAGAAACAAGACTGGATGGTTTTTATAGTCTCATGTTTTTTGATCTGTGGCGCTTGGCATCATTATAAAGCCCATGACTTACAGCTACATGTCGAGTGCCACTGTGACCCCTGGAACAGGCTGGCTGCTAGTTGCAGCGGTGGATGGCTGAGCTGGGGACACCATGTTTATGGAGCCTTCATGGAGCTTAGAGAACAGTGCAGTTCACAACAGTATATGGCCAGACCATCCTGCTCCTTCAATGCCAAGCAAATACAAAACATTTATTTTGCTGCAATCCACAGGGAAGGTTATTCAGGTGCCGCTCTGTTCAATCCAGTCCCAAAGGAAACCCCTTGGGCCTGGTCTGCACTAGGAAAAAGGGGCTTTTTTCAATCGAGTTAATTCGGCGACGTTCACTTGTGGCAGGACCCAGGGCTGTAACACTGCTCTGGCTAAGTGCGCACACAGTTCTGTTTCCCTGCACACAGTAGAAACTAACAACAGCCGGCAGTTTCCTTGTTCAGAAACCCCCAGCCTGCCCCTCCAGCGAGCTCCAACTGGCTTTGTTTCTTTGCTCCCTTCCAGGATCCCGGTCAGAACTCCTTCTCCTGGCTTCTCCCTCCAACAGACGTAGTCTGATGCCAGTATCCTGGCCCCTGCATTGGCAAGAAGGGAAACCCCTGGCTTTTAGCTCTGCCCTGCCCATGTGCCCAGTGCCTTTTTCAGTAGCCCCCACTGTCTGCAGCTGTTTTAACTACATAAAGGATCTTTATTGCTCCATCTGTTGAGCCTAAAAGAGAGTTCTCACCCTGCCATTGGCTTTCATGAGATCTGTGATTGTCTTTGGATTGAAGATTCCCTGATTTCAGCCATCAGCCCCCCTCTGGATAACCAGGGCCAGATTTCCAATTAGGCATGTGCCATGGGGGACCGACATTGTAGGGGCACTGAAGGTTGCCAAGTATGCGATTTTCTAGCCTTCAGTTGCCAGGTTTTTATAGCAGTTGCGATTTGTGATATTTTGAGCTATTTTACTATCCTAATACTGCTGCCCGCACTGCTGAGTTCTTGGGAGGGAAGGAGCCTCCTGATCTGCCCTGCTCCCTGCTGAGACACCCCACAAGCCCCTTGTCTCACATCATGCCCCCTCTCCTTAGGTGACAATTGCAGCATGTGCAGAATTCTTGTCAGATGGAGGCACAATTTTTTTTTCTGCAGAAAATGTGGTGCAGTTCTGCCTTTCTCTCACCAGAGGCCGCTGTGGCACCAGAACAGCCTGAGCTGGCTGAGGCTGACTGGTCCGTTGGGCAGCAGCAAACACCTAGCAGGCGGGTGGTGGGTGCATTTTTAACTCAAGTGAAAAGTCACAGCAGCCTTCTTGGAGCCCAGTTAGGAGACAGAGTGGGCCATACAGGGCTGCTGGGGGTCACAGGGCCACATGGGGAAGGAGGGGGGCTCCAGGCAGGGCCACATGGGGAGGGTAAGGGGCGCTGAAGATGCTGTGCTTAGGGGCGCATAGGTTTAAATCCAGCCCTGAGGATAACAATCATATTTGCATACTGAATCTATCTTATATTTCCACTAATTCTGTGGCCCCACTTGGAATAATGAACCAAACGCAGCACCCTGAGCCCTGGGGAAGTTCAGATCTGGGGCTGAGAGTGAAACTCGCAGCTTTAGTCCGTCCCTGATATTTTATCACTTGTTTGCCTGGACCCCACATCATTGTACAAATTTGTTTTTCCACACAATTTAAATAGGCCAATAATTGTGAAACACGATCTTCTGGCAAAGACTGACATGGCCTCTACTCGGGGCTCAGGGTGGAGAACTGGGGCACTGAGGGAAAGGGAAAAGTAGCTACATGGTGATATCCCCTATATTGTAAACTCCCCCGTGTCACTCTGTCTGCATCATGTGAAGCATACTCAAATTTCCCATTGAAAATAAAAACTTTCTAGTAGCAGCCATGTTAGTCTGTATCCGCAAAAAGAAGAACAGGAGTACTTGTGGTACCTTAGAGACTAACAAATTTATTAGAGCATAAGCTTTCGTGGACTACAGCCCACTTCTTCGGATGCATCCGAAGAAGTGGGCTGTAGTCCACGAAAGCTTATGCTCTAATAAATTTGTTAGTCTCTAAGGTGCCACAAGTACTCCTGTTCTTCTTTTTGCAAAAACTTTCTAGAAGATGATGCACATCAGTCCAACAAAAATACACTGAGCTGAACATGTGCTTGGCATCATTATAGGACACTCTCCACAAATAACTGCACAGTCATTTATCCCTCACCAGGTGTCACTATATAATTCTCTGCTTTTTGGTCATGTACAGTGAAGGGTTAAAATCCATGCACATTTTATATAACAACCTGACATATGGATTGTGCCAGCTCTTTTCCAGACCAAAAGTGCAGAGTTTGGTCAAGAGACCAGAGGCCTAGCAAATAGTGATTAGCTAATAGAAGCAGAACAAACAAAAGATAACCTTGCTTTGCCAAAATAAGCCTAGTCAGCAAATTGCCAGGTTAGTCTCTAAGGTGCCACAAGTATTCCTGTTCTTTTTGCAGATACTGACTAACATGGCTGCTACTCTAAAACCTGTCACCTGTCTGTGAATCCCTGTTCCTGTCACTTGCCCCAGTGCCTTCCTCATCATTCTGCCCCCAAACTGGGTCATCTTCAGGGTCAGATACTTCTCTGGCATCATCATAACCAGCCCCTAAGACATTTCCAGGCAGGGCCATGTGACATGAAGATGTGAAGTAATTAAGAGAATATTCATAGTGAAGATAGACACAAACTACAAGTTGGAGATGCACCAGCCTCACTGGACCATGGGGATCTCTCAGCACTTCCACCCTCAGGGTGGTAAGAGGAGCCCTTCTCTGGAACCCTCAAACTGGGGGATTTCACATATCACATTATCTGATATATTTTAGTAGTGATTGAAAGGATCCTAGAGCTCTCAGATGACGAGGCTGGGGGGGGTGGGGGGAGGGGGGATGATGTAGAAAGTGGTGACTGGGATCTAGTCCAGACGGATTGCTCCACAAGGCATTTTGCTATAATAATTACAAATATAAATTATTTGGAATTGCCCAGAGTGTGTTCCCGACTTCCTAAACTTGATGTTATTTTTAAAATGTCTTTTCAGTGTGTTCTCCTGATAAAGTTTACCCCCAAAAATGATATCGGTCTCCAGCGTACTCACAAAGAGCACGCTGCCAGCTACTCTTCTCCTTTATAAAAGGGGGAGCCAGCTCGGGCACCCCTTCTAACCACAGCTCTGGCCGTACAGCAAAGGGAGAGAGGTGATCCCTCAAGGAGGCTGGTCCCAGGCCATTTAGGTCTTTATAAATCATCACCAATATCTTAATCTCCACCCAGAGCTGGGCAGCCAGTGCAGACCCTGCAGCACGGCTGTAACATGCTCCCGGCGAGATGCCCTGCTCAGTGAGTCACTGCCATTTGCACCAGCTTTGTTTTCGGAATAGTTTTAAGGTGCAGCCCCACACAGCGGTCACTGCAATAGTCCAATCTCAAGGTAACAAAGGCCTCGGTAACAGTGGCAAGATCCAATAAATCCTGAAAGGAAAAGTCACATCCTCCTAGCCAGGCACCGATGGTAAAAAGTTGACTATAAAAGTTAACCCTCATTCCAGTTAACCCAGCTGCCCTAGTGAAACACAGAGGAGACTTACATTCTATGTCCTGAATTGTGAGGAGAAGAAGCCACAGCACCAGAGTGGAGAGATGTCCCTTCATTGCCAGCCTGACTTGCTGTCCCCTCCTCACACTGTACTGGCTGCCCCTAAGCACCTGCCAGGCCTCCTCTGTGTCTGACACGTGACAACAAAGCAGTGGAAGGGAAATATATAGATTCAGAGGCTGGCATCAGCTGCAGGAAGGAACCAATAGAAAACCCATCTGCCTTTTTAGTTATTATTAGTGGTTTTATCTGTGACTTTATGGAGCTAACACATCCAATAAAACTTGAAAGCAACAAACATCACCATATATGAGTGATGAGCCCCCTCCTGACGTCAGGTTTACCACAGCCTCAGATCATCGGGTAACCCCCAATCTTCAGTGAGGGAAAAGGAAAAGTTCTGAACAAACTGTATCCGTGCTGTTTCTCATCCCAATAGATTCAATATCATATTAAACATGAATTGGGAGATATTAGAGGCAGGTTATTTTATAAACTAGGAAAAAAATCCCTTGTGCCAAAGGTGATCATTATGAGACCAATTCTCAGTATAGGACATGCCCAATTGTAGACAAAGACAAATCACTAGAACCAGGTTGTGTCACTCAGATCAGTTGTTGTACAAAAGAAATTACCCAGCACCACCTGTAATATTGTTCTACTAATAGACCTTGGGGTTTCCTGACTAGACCATGATCATTAGTGGTAGAGGCAGAGCTTAGGGCTTCCTGAGTAGGCCGTGACTCTCTTTTGCAGTAGCAGGATGCCCTGCACACACCATGCCCATCAGTGCTGTCAGTAGGGGGAAGACGCCTTGGAAATAAGTTTACTTGATTCTTGGGACACAGACAATTCAAGGAACAAGCACAAGGCAAGGGGCATATAACACAGAATAAAGACTGGCTGACACCACACCTACCTCAGGCTCTTCCTAAAGAGAACTGTTACAAATACTCGGGTTAAGATAAATGTCTTTAACTCTTTAGTTTTGCATTTTCTCCCATGCTGCCCTTTCTGTATGGAGAAAACTCCCTGAGAAAATCTGTGCAGCGAACACCTGATCCTCCTTCGAATCCCTCCTCGAGACTCTGCTCTGTTGTGATTCCAGAAAAACACTTGACAGTGACTAGCTTGGCAAGTGAGGAGGCGTAGCTGTGCCTCTTCCCCTTCCTTCCCTCTCCTTATTTTTACCAACCTCCCCACCCCAATCCCGCCATTCCCCCTCACTCAGCCCTCCCCCTACTTGAAGAAACAGTAGTAACAAAACAGGAAATTGCACCAATCATCAACATGTGAATTTGGTTATATGTTATTTCTCCTATATCCAGTCCTGCATCTGTTCTTGAGCCTTTGAGGCCTGGTCTACACTACGGGTTTAGGTCGACTTTAGCAGCGTTAAACCGAATTAAGCCTGGACACGTCCACACAACGAGGCCCTTTCTTTCGACTTAAAGGGCCCTTTAAACCGATTTCTTTACACCACCTCCGACGAGGGGATTAGCGATAAAACCGGCCTTTGCGGGTCGGAATTGGGGTAGTGTGGACGGAATTCGATGTTATTGGCCTCCGGGTGCTATCCCACAGTGCTTCATTGTGACCGCTCTGGACAGCGCTCTCAACTCAGATGCACTGACCAGGTAGACAGGAAAAGACCCGCGAAGGTTTGAATTTCATTTCCTGTTTGCCCAGCGTGGAGAGCACAGGTGACCACGCAGAGCTCATCAGCACAGGTAACCGTCATGGAGTCCTCCCAGGATCGCAAAAGAGCTCCAGCATGGACCGAACGGGAGGTACGAGATCTGCTCGCCATATGGGGAGATGAAGCAGTGATAGCTGAACTCCGTAGCAGTAAAAGAAATGGAAAAGTATTAGAAAAGATCTCCAAGGCCATGAAGGACCGAGGCCATAACAGGGACACACAGCAGTGCCGCGTGAAAATTAAGGAGCTACGGCAAGCCTACCACAAAGCCAGAGAAGCAAACGGAAGGTCCGGGGCAGAGCCGCAAACTTGCCGCTACTACGCGGAGCTGCATGCGATCCTAGGGGGTGCAGCCACCACTACCCCAACCGTGTGCTATGACTCTCTCACTGGAGAAACACACAGGGAAGACGGTTCGGGGAACGAGGAAGATGACGATGGAGGTACTGTAGGTAGCTCACAGCGGCAAGGAAGCGGAGAAACCGTTTTCCCCAACAGCCAGGATATGTTTGTGACCCTGGACCTGGAACCAGTAACCCCCGAACTCACCCAAGACCCTCAGGGCACACAGGAGACCTCTGGTGAGTGTAACTTTGTAAATATTTGTAAACATTACAAAAAAAAAGCAAGCAAGTCTGTTAACGTGTATGGGGATGGAGCGGAAATCCTCCAGGGACATCTCCAGAAAGCTCTCCTGGTTGAAATGGGGTGATTTTATTAAGGGGGACATTCAGAGGCGCCCGTTCCTGCTATTCTGACCAGAAATGTTCCCCGCTGTTAACCACGCGGTGGGGGGGAGGGGTGAAGTGATCATCCCAGAGAATCGTGTGTGTGTGTGTGTGGGGGGGGGGGGGCTTTACTTGTGTTTGTGCCGCATGTTAACCGGGAAACCGCAGCCCCCTCCTTTTACATTGAAACCCCATTTTAAATGGACAACCCAATTCATCCTTGATATGGGAAATGCGCTGCTGTTTGCAACCTTTCCCGCATGCTAAGAAGGTTAAAATAGCCAAAACACTGTGGCCTACGATGGCTGCCTGCAAGCCGAAATATGCGACCTTGTAATGAAAGAGTGTACCCATTGTTCCCTAAAATGTGTCTTTTTTAACCACCTCTCCCTTCTCCTCCACCAGCTGCAAATGTTTCTCCTTCGCAGAGGCTCGTGAACATTAGAAAGAGAAAACGTAAGACGAGGGACGAGATGTTCACGGAGCTGCAGATGTCCTCCCACGCTGATAGAGCACAGCAGAATGCGTGGAGGCAGTCAATGTCGGAGATGAGAAAAGCCCAACATGAACGAGAGGAGAGGTGGCAGGCTGAAGACGATAGGTGGCGTCAGCTTGCAGACAGACGGCAAGAGGCAATGCTCCGTCTGCTGGAGCATCAAAGTGATATGCTCGAGCGTATGGTTGAGTTGCAGGAAAGGCAGCAGGAGCAGAGACCGCCGCTACAGCCCCTGTGTAACCAACAGCCCTCCTCCCCAAGTTCCATAGCCTCCTCACCCAGACGCCCAAGAACACGGTGGGGGGGCCTCCGTCCACCCAGTCACTCCACCCCAGATGATCGCCCAAGCATCAGAAGGCTGGGCTTCAATAAGAGTTAAAGTTTTAAAATGCAGTATGTCCTTTTCCATCCCTCCTCCCCCACCCATCCCAGCTACCTTGGCAATTATCCCCCTACCTCTGTAAGGAACTAATAAAGAATGCATGAATGTGAAAAAACAATGACTTTATTGCCTCTGCAAGCGGGAGGGGAGGGGAGGGTGGGGTGGGGTGGTTGGTTTACAGGGAAGTAGAGTGAACCGGGTCGGGGTGGGGGGGTTGGAGGGTTCATCAAGGAGAAACAAACAGAAGTTTCACACAGTAGCCTGGCCAGTCACAAAACTCGTTTAAAAGCTTCTCTGATGCGCACCGCGCCCTGCTGTGCTCCTCTAACCGCCCTGGTGTCTGGCTGCGCGTAATCAGCGGCCAGGCGAGTTGCCTCAACCTCCCACCCCGCCATAAAGGTCTCCCCCTTACTCTCACAGATATTGTGGAGCGCACAGCAAGCAGCAATAACAATGGGGATATTCTTTTCGCTGAGGTCTGAGCGAGTCAGTAAACTGCGCCAGCGCGCTTTTAAACGTCCAAATGCACATTCCACCACCATTCGGCACTTGCTCAGCCTGTAGTTGAACAGGTCCTGACTCCTGTCCAGGCTGCCTGTGTACGGCTTCATGAGCCATGGCATTAAGGGGTAGGCTGGGTCCCCAAGGATCACGATAGGCATTTCAACATCCCCAATGGTCACTTTCTGGTCCGGGAAGAAAGTCCCTTCCTCCAGCTTTCGAAACAGAGCAGAGTTCCTGAAGACGCGAGCATCATGTACCTTTCCCGGCCATCCCACGTTGATGTTGGTGAAACGTCCCTTGTGATCCACCAGGGCTTGCAGCAGCATTGAAAAGTACCCCTTGCGGTTTACGTAGTCGGTGGCTTGGTGCTCCGGTGACAAGATAGGGATATGGGTTCCGTCTATGGCCCCGCCACAGTTTGGGAATCCCATTTCAGCAAAACCATCCACTATTGACTGCACGTTGCCCAGAGTCACTACCCTTGCTATCACCAGGTCTTTCATTGCCCTGGCAAATTGGATCACAGCAGCCCCCACAGTAGATTTGCCCACTCCAAATTGATTCCCGACTGACCGGTAGCTGTCTGGCGTTGCAAGCTTCCACAGGGCTATCGCCACTCGCTTCTCAACTGTGAGGGCTGCTCTCATCTTGGTATCCTGGCGTTTCAGGGCAGGGGAAAGCAAGTCACAAAGTTCCATGAAAGTGCCCTTACGCATGCGAAAGTTTCGCAGCCACTGGGAATCGTCCCATACCTGCAGCACGATGCGGTCCCACCAGTCTGTGCTTGTTTCCCGGGCCATAATCGGCGTTCCACGGTATCAACCTGCCCCAGTAACACCATGATTTCCACATTGCTGGGGCCTGTGCCTTGTGAGAGGTCTATGGCCATGTCAATTTCCTCATCACTCTCGTCGCCGCGCTGCAATCGCCTCCTCGCCTGGTCCGGGTTTCGCCTTGGCATGTTCTGGCTCTGCATATACTCCAGGACAATGGTCTTCAGGCCTATTGCACAATCGGCTGCTCGGGGAAGACTCTGCTAACGTGCGATGACCCGACTTGTAATAGGCCGGCTAACAGTCATAATACACCATTTACTGCCAAAAGGCAAGCCCCACGGCTGCCAGCACCCAGATCGCCGATGAAGGCTACCAGTCTACTGCACCGTCTACCGCCAAAAGGCAGTTAGCAGCTGCTGCTGTGTAGCAATGCAGTCCCACGTCTGCCGGCACCAAGAGGACATATGGTGACGGTGAGCTCAGCTGTGCTGAGCGGGCTCCATGTTGTCTGCACAGGTAACCCAGATAAAAAGGCACGAATCTATTGTCTGCCGTTGCTGTGACGGGGGAGGGAGGGGCCTGACGACATGTACCCAGAACCGCCCGCGACACTGTTTTGCATCATCCGGGCATTGGGATCTCAACCCAGAATTCCAAGGGGCGGCGGAGACTGCGGGAACTGTGGGATAGCTGTGGGATAGCTACCCATAGTGCAATGCTCCGGAAGTCGACGCTAGCCTCGTACTGTGGACGCGGTCTGCCGACTAGAGCACCTAGAGCATTTTATGTGTGGACATACACAATCGGCTGTATACAACCGATTTCAATAAAACCGGCTTCTATAAATTCGAACTAATTTCGTAGTGTAGACATACCCTTAGACTATCAGCTTTATGGAATTAGGAGTTTGTCTGTATCTGTGACCTGAATGGGCATTTGTGTGCTACAATATTATAAATGTAATAACAATTTGATTATTAATAATAACAATTAATCCATCTCCTGCTTTTTCAGCAGGGGGTTTAAAGAAGAAAGAAGCAGGCTGTACTAGTTAAAAATAAACCAACCTGGCTTGGAGGGGAAGTAAAGGCTGCTATAAAAATGAAAATTTCTATATATCTATATCTATCTATCTATCTATCTATCTATCGAGAGAGAGAGAGAGAGAGAGAGAGGAGAGTGGAAGACAGGTTATGTGAAGAGAATGTAGTCAGTAATTGTAGACAAAGCAAAGGATTACAAGGAGAACTCCATAGCTGTCAGAATTAAGGACAACTAGATGGAATATGTAAAGTATAGTAGCAACAAAAATAATCCTAAAAATGGTATCAGTCCATTACTAGATGGAAACGGTCGACTTATCAGTAGCAATGCAGAGAAAACAGAAGTGTTCACGATAAATTTTTATTCTGTATTTGGGACAAAGTCAGATGATGTGGTCATATCACAGGAGGATAAGGATGATGAGGAAACCCAGGAGAATGTTAAACAGCAGCTACTGTTAGACATTTTAAAATCAGCAGGTCTGGATAACTTGCAATGAAGAGTTTAAAAAGAAGTGGCCGAGAAGCTCTCTGAATCATTAATATTAGTTTTCAGTAACTATGGGAATACTGGGGAAGCCCAAAAGACTGGACGAAAGCTAATGTGTTTTTGTAACTGTGAAGCTGAGCCAGAGGGGAATCCTCTGTGTTTTAAATCTTTTATTTACCCTGTAAAGTTACCTTCCATCCTGATTTTGCAGGTGTGATTCTTTTATTTTTTTCTTTATAAATAAAGTTATTCTTTTAAGAACCTGATTGGTTTTTAGTGTCCTGAAGACAAAGGGTCTGGTCTGTGCTCACATTGCTAAGGCAATTGGTTGGTATATTATTCTCAAGCCTCCCCAGGAAAGGGGGTGAAGAGGCTTGGGGGGATATTTTGGCGGGATCCCTATTCCAAGTGACCCTTCCCTGAATTTTTGTGTAAATCACATGGTGGTGGCAGCAATACTGTCCAAGGACAAGGAAAGGAATTTGTGCCTTGGGGAATTTTTTAACCTAAGCTGATAGAATATAAGCTCAGGGGGTCTTTCATGTGGGTCCCCACATCTGTACCCCAGAGTTCAGAGTATGGGGGGGGAACCCTAACAGGGCTCCTGCAGAATGTTGTGTAAGTAGGTCTGGGAAAACTGTAAGAAACTGGTGCATAGGTACTCTGGCCAAGCGGTCACCACTGGGCTGGGGTCCACACATCAGGGACGGTAGTTGGTGAGCAGGGTCAGAGGAATGACTAGAACAGGGTTCAATAAGCAAGAGTTGGGGTCAAAGTCAGGACAGGCTCGGAGATTGGAGATCAGAGGTAGTACCAGGCTGGAATCAGGAGGCAAGAGCCAGGGTCAGAGTCAGACCAGAGTCAGAGGCCGGAGATCAGGAAGCAAGGTGAGGTCTTGAGTCACAGCAGGCCCAATGTCCTTCCTGGGGCACACTCCAGGGTTAAATAGGGTACTTGGTCAATCAGAGGGCCTCAGGGTACCGTCACTCTGGGTCCCTTGGGCGGTACTTCCTGCGGCACGTACTCTCCACAGTGCTCCCTGGCAGTGGCACTGCATGGTCTCTCCATGGTGTTGTGGGAATATCAGCTGTCCCAGGCTCTGCAGACCTGGGTTCTAGTCAAAGGACCCTTACAAGCAGCAGGAGCTGAAGCTGGACACCCAGCCAGTGAGAGGAGCTTTCACCAACCAGTCAGGTCCTTGAGGCTGCCTGTTAACCCCACTGTGGCCCACTTTCCACGGAGGGGAGCTCCACAGTTGAAAAACCAATATGCTCTAGCCCATCAATCCTGCCAGCTGTCAGGGTTGGCATCTCCTAGCCTGCTTGGCAGAGCCAGACTAAGCTGTGCAGAACTGAGAGAAAATTAAGGGTTAAATGCCAATCAAGGGTCTCTAAACCATCAGGTAGCTTCTGGTGCATAAAGAGTGAGTAGGAAGTGAGAGTAGAAGGGCAGGAAAATACAGGCACAGGGAAATGTGGGAATGGCATTGGAGGACTATCTCAACATGAGGTCAGGGTGAGAGGTAAGGTCAAGGCTTAAGTAAAACTATGCCCCACGCCCCCTTTCATCCACACTGTCACAGATTCAATGTGCTCCTAGACACATGTTCAAGAGATTTGAGTGTGGATGGAGGGGGAGGGGAGATGGGAATAACACACGGCAAGCCTGCAATATAGACATAGCTTTAGGCCTTGCAGTGCTGAACATAGCAATGCCTAAATACCTCTATCAACCTGACCGAAGGGCCAATATTCTCCCTTATTGGTTTACAACTGTTCACATGCTTTCTGAACCAGTCCATTGAAAGGGCATCAATCTAACTATTTACATAATCTAAGTTCTTCACCAAGCTGGGTATGCAATAGATCTTGCTGAACATTAGTCATCAAACCAAAAATGTGGTGAGTTTTGTTTTTTGTATAGTTTACTCACCTGCTCCAGTTCATAAAAATGTCTTTTAGTTATTCTCAGCCCAAGGAATGTTTGCAAACTGTTCACATTGACTACTAGCGATTCACTATTTGTGGTGCGTGATTGGTCCCAAAGTGTTGTGTCTGCTCCTCAACGGGATGAGATAGGCCAGAGAGTCTGAGGTATAGAATATCCATAGCCCTATAAAATAAGGCAATATATTTGTGATGTAGCACCTCATAAGGCTTTATGGGAATATGTTTATGAATGTAAATATGACATAACTAGAATATGTTTTATGCTACATATGCCATGTAACATATCTCTGTAAAGGTTATGATCTACTGAATATATTCATCCTATTTATATGCATGTATCATTTTTGTATTCGAAGTTATGAATATTGGCTATGTACTTCTTTAATTTTAAGTAGCCTCAGTGAAGCACTTGGTCAGCTTCCTGAGGAAAGACTATTCTCAGTAAGTGCCCAGTCAAGAAACACTTAAGCTAACAATGAACTTGGAGATGTCAATCCACTTCTGAGCTTTCCCAGAATGTAGCCTAGCTGGTAAGGAACTCAGTCATGCATGGCCATGTGACTTGCCCATGTGACTCCAAAACTCCATCTTGGAGCTGAATTCTGGATAGGAGAGAGGAGGGGATCTCCACCCACAACAGAAAGTCTATTTAAGCCCCTGGGAAATTCCTCCATTTTGTCTTCAGCTGGCTCAAGAGATAGCCTCTCCACCCCCAAAGGATACCCGAAAGAAACTGGAACAAAGGACAGTAACCACAGGGCTGTGAGTGATTGCTGGACCCAGATTAGAAGGAGGCTAGTCTGTAAAAGAAACCTACTGGAACATCTCTCAGGGTGAGATTTCATCATTAATCACTTTCTTACTGTATTAGGTTTAGACTTGCGTGTTTTATTTTATTTTGCTTGGTAATTCACTTTGTTCTATCTGTTATTACTTGGAACCACTTAAATCCTACTTTTTGTGTTTAATAAAATCACTTTCTACTTATTAATTATCCCAGAGTATGTATTAACACCCCGGGGGGGAGGCAAACAGCTGTGCATATCTCCCTATCAGTGTTATAGAGGGCGAACAATTTATAAGTTTACCCTGTATAAGCTTTATACAGGGTAAAATGGATTTATTTGGGTGTTGGACCTCATTGGGAGCTGGGCATCTGAGTGTTGGAGACAGGAACACTTCTTAAGCTGTTTTCAGTTTAGCCTGCAGCGTTTAGGGGACGTTTTTCAGATCTGGGTGTGGGTTTGTAGCAGGCAAGTGTGTCTGGCTCAAACCAGGCAGTGTTCTGAAGTCCCAAGCTGGCAGGGGAAACAGGCTCAGAGGTAGTCAAAGCAGATCAGTTGGCATTTCCCAACGGGTTTTCTGGGATCCAACCCGTCACAATATTTATTATTATTTATACTAGTATCGTGTTCTGAAGGCCCCTAATATGAGCTGGGTGAAACCTTATCATGGGTTGAGTTAAAACCCCAGGGAGACTGAGAAGTATGAAGTCACCTTTCAGTTAACATAACAGTAAGCGTAAGCCCCCAACTAAGACAAAGTGTATTACTAGCCCTTTCCCCATCTTGAGAATAAAAGTCCTTATTCATATGTGTGAATAGGTGCTAGAACTAGGGTGCTTGGGGTGCTGCTGCAGTCCCTGGCTTGAAGTGGTTTCCATCATATACCAGGTTTACAGTTGGGTTGAATGGCTCTCACCCCCCAGCACTCTACAGTTTGTGCCAGTACCCCTGTATGTGTGGCACTGGCTCGATGGCAAAGTGTAAACACATCAGGATGCAGAGCCAGGTATCACTGGGCCAACCTGGGGTTTGTCTCTCATAGCATGTGGACAGTTTAAAGGGGTTCGTTCTAAGATGAGAGCAAAATACTTGGTATAAGTAGTACAAGTAAATAGTATCTAAGGGCCTTGACAGCCCACTTTATCGCGAGGCATTCTTTCTCAATGACTGTGTTTTTGTTCTCGGGACAGCAACTTCTTTCTCAAGGGCAAAATGGGCTGGTCTCTGTCCTTCAATTCCTGTGGGAGCGTAGCCCCCAGGCCCCATTCCAATGCACCCATTTGTAAGATGAACTCTTTATTAAAGTCTGGGCAGTGAAATGCCGGGGCACTGCAGAGAATTTGCTTTATTTTGCCATATGCATCCGCACATGCAGAGGTTCACTGCATCTTTCTGGGTGCCTGGCTGCACAGTAACTATGCCATTGGGGCTGAAATCATAAAAATGTGGGGATATGAAGCACTGGTGGCTCCTAGCCAACCCCTGGAAAGTTTGTATTTGCCACTTTGTGGTGGGGACAGGACATTCTATGAGGGCCTTTACCTTCTATATTAAGAATTAAATCCTCCCATTTCCCAGTGTGTAGCCGAGGTACTTTGTCTCTGTGCAGCCAGTCTGGCATTTGGCTGGGCTGGCTGGGAGACTCACAGCTCAAAGGGACTGGAGTACGTCATCAACACGATGGAGGTGCTCCGCCCAGGTGGTGGAATAGACCATTATATTGTCTAAGGCAGTGTCTCTCAAACTTATTTACTAGTGACTGCTTTCACATAGCAAGCCTCTGAGTGTGACCCTCTTTATAAATTAAAAACACTTTTTTATATATTTAACACCATTATAAATGCCTTCCCTCAGACAATGTCACTCTTTCCGGAGTTTGGGGTAGAGTTTGACAGCTCGTGACCCCCCCATGTAATAATCTCATGACCCCCTGAGCAGGGCTGTCCCTAGTCATTTTGTTGCCCTATGCATCCCCCCCGTGGGGGGGCTGTGGGGGGCCCCAGGCCTCCACGGGGGGGGGGGAGGGAGGAGCGGGAGCTGGCCCCATGCCTCTGTGGGGGGGGGAGTACTGGCCACTTCCTGCGAGAAGTGGAGTGACCCGGTCCCAGCCTGCTCTGCTCCCCTGGCTCCCAGGCTTGGCGGGCAGAAGGGAACCGTCCCCCAGCACTCACTGGCGGTGCAGTTGGGAGCCAGGGGAGTGGAGCAGGCTGGGGCCGGGTTGCTCTACTTATCACCGCTGGTGAGTGCAGGGAGCCCGACCACTGCAGCAGTCCTCAGGGGAGGGGCTAGCTGGAGTGGGGGCAGGGCTGGGGTGGAGCAGGGGTGGAAAGAGGTGGGGCTGAGGCGGAGTAGGGCAGGGGCCATGTGGAAGAGGCAGAGCAAGGGCTGGAGCAGTACGCAGCTGCATAAGGCACCAGGAAATTTGGGGCACCAAATTTGCTGGTGTCCTACGCAGCAGCATACTTTGCGTATGGGTGGGGGTGGCCCTGTCCCTGAGGGGTCCTGATCCCCAGTTTGAGAACCTCTGATCTAAGGCCATGTCTACACTCGCACCTATGTTGGCTAAGCTTTTGTTGCTCGGGGGTGTGAAAAAACACACCGCCCCCGAGTGACATAAGATTTGCTGGCATAAGCGCTCATGTCACTCATGTCTCCCGCTGGCATAGCTACCACCGCTGTTTGAGCTGGTTTTATTATGTTGATGGGGGAGCTCTCTCCCTTCAGTATAATGCAGCTACACAAGCGCTTTTTCAGCACCACAGCTGTATCACTACATGCTGTGCAACAATTCAAAGGGTGAAAAGGAGGTGGAGGATTGTGGGTCCTCCTGGATTGAGAGCTACACATGCAGGGGCTTTTTTGTCCCAATTCTGGGATTCCTTACTTATGTAAACAGAGTCAGAATGAGCTCTACCCTGACATCTGGTGGTGAGCTGTGGAAAATGAAAGTGTTGTTATCCTGGTTATGTGAATCAAGGACAGTAGAACTGTACTTGGCATTTTATGACAGAGGGATTCAACCTCAACTAAGTAGCACTCGATAGGCAAGGGACATGGGGTTCAAAGCCCAGTGAACTGAGAAAAAAAAATGAAGATAGACATGTGCAGTCTGTGTAATGATGAGTCATTTTCTCCCCCCACCCCTTTCTTTCTCTGCTGGGTAATAAAAGAGCTAATTTTGATTCTATTAGGAGTCTTGTTACATGCTGTAGAGCTGAAATCACTGATTCCTAGGTCTAAGCATTAGATCTACTTTGGGCAAGTGGTTTTGAGTGTGCTAACACTGGGGTCCATCTACTAACAGCTTAAATTGTTAAAGTTACTAAAGAGCTGACATCACTGAGAGGTGTGTTGGGGGGGGGCTGAAAAAATCTTGGTGAGCAGCTAGTAGAGAGGTGTGCAGAGGCATGGCTAGCAGGACAGCTTGAGGAGAGGAGTGGCCAGCAGGACGGCTGGCTGAGAGGAGTGGCTGGTGGTGAAGACTGTAGCAGAACCCCATGGAGAGGCGTGGCAATCGGCCTTCTACCCGAGCAGTGGAGCATGTAAGCTGCCACCCATACCTCCCCCCCGCTTCCATCCAGGCTGGGAGATAAACTCTGCAAATAAACTTCTGAACTCGGGAGGCTGCACTGACCAAGGACAGAAACTGTGGGTGGGGGTGACTGTTGGGTTGTTGGACTTAAGACCCTGAGGGGAAAAGGACACTAACAAACTTACTTGGGGGTGGGTCTTTTGCTCATAGTTTATATTATGAATCCTGTTTGTGATATTTCCCCAACATAATGTCACAATGTTCCCTCCTTTATTAAAAGGCTTTGCTACACTCAGACTCTGTGCTTACGAGAGGGGAAGTATTGCCTCTTAGAGGTGCCCAGGCGGGTGGTATGTAATTGTCCCAGGTCACTGGGTGGGGGCTCGAGCCGGTTTTGCATTGTGTTATTGAAACGGAACCCCTAGATACTGAACCCGGCCCTTGTTGCTGCCAACTCTGATGGGCAGAAGGGTTACACTTACAAATTTTTGCAACATCTCCTTTAATCGATGGTTAAGACACTCTACCAGGCCATCTGTTTGGGGTGACAGAGGTTTTAACTGAGTAAATTTTCAGGAGACCACCAAAGTGAGGTATTAACTGGGACATGAAGGCTGTGCCCTGTTCTGTCAGAAGAACTCTTGGAAACCCAACTATTGCAAACACTTTCATTAATTGAGTAGCTATTGTCTGTGACATGGCTGAGTGCAGGGCTATAGCTCGGGTTACCAAGTGGCATAATCAACAATCACCAAAGTAAACTGACAGTGGTTTGAATTTGGTTCCAGGGACCACAAGAGGTCTACTCCAATTGTGGCAAAAGGCTACTCACCAATGGAAGAGGACTTTGGCTGGCTCTGGGGCCACCTGTTGGCATTCTGGATAGGATGCACAATAATCTTTGATGTTGCGATAAACCCAGGGCCAAAAGAACTGGGCCAGATTCCTCTCTTGGGTCTTCTTCACTCCCAAGTGACAGGACTACGATACATCTTGGACCAGTTTTAACACTTCCTTCTGATACAACTTAGGTACCATGAGCTGGGTTTGGCGGGCCCTGGTTTGTTTGTCTCAGGTCACCCTCACCAAGAGATCCCCTTTTAGTTCCAAATAAGGTAATGGGTGTCCTGGTCAGGATCAGCCAACAACTATTTTTCCCAAGTTAACCAGCCTCACAGAAGACTCAAGACTGGCTCCTCCCTCTGACGCTGGATGAAGTTGGGTCCCTCGTCTAAGACCAGTGGGTTCTCCCTAGGAGGAGGCTGTTCCTCATTTCTCACCCTGACCTGTTCAGTTCCAGAACAAAGTGCTGTTGGGAACAGTGTCAGGCCTGAAGGGTCAGGGTGCAGTGTAGTTTGGAGCACTGCGCTCTGACCCTTCAGGCCTGACCCTGCTCCTGGCCGGACTTTGGTTTGAAACTGAACAGCTCAGAGTCAGTAAAGGGGAAAATTTATTTTAGCTTAATCTTTCCTTGGCTTCCCAGTTACCCACACAAGACTGGTTACAGGTCCCAACATGTCCCCAGTCCCAGCCCAATAAAACTGGGTAGGCTAGGTGTCAGGCCATCATAACTCACATTTCAACCTGCTGCCCCATACTTTTAACCTTACTTTAGCCACAGGGTAGGGCCAAACGTCCCGATGAATACACTCTACATAGACCAATTCTGCCCCTGTAGAGATCTGGTAGTTATTAAGCGCTCTTGTATGAACATCTAAGAACATTAGAACAGAACAGGTAAGCATCAAGTGATCCATCCCTGTTGCCCATTCCCAGCTTCTGACAAACAGAGGCTAAAGACACCATCCCTGCCCATCCTGGCTAATAGCCACTGATGGACCTATCCTCCATGAATTTATCTAGTTCTTTTTTTAACCCTGTTATAGTCTTGGACTTCACAACATCCTCTTGCAAAGAGTTCCACAGGTTGATTGTGCATTGTGTGAAGAAATACTTCCTTTTGTTTGTTTTAAACCTGCTGCCTATTAATTTCATTTGGTGACCCCTAGTTCTTGTATTATGAGAAGGAGAAAATAAATTACACTTCCTTATTTACTTTCTCCACAGCAGTCATGTTTTCATAGACCTCTACCATATCCCCCCTTAGTCATCTCTTTTCCAAGCTGAAAAGTTCCAGTCCTATTAATCTCTCCTCACACGGCAGCCATTCCATACCCCAATCACTTTTGTTGCCCTTTTCTGAATCTTTTCCCATATATCTTTTTTGAGATGGGGTGACCTCATGTGCACACAGTATTCAAGATGTGGGTTTACCATGGATTTATATAGAGGCACTATGATATTTTCTGTCTTATTATCTATCGCTTTCTTAATGATTCCCAACATTGTTTGCTTTTTTGACGGTTGCTGCATATTGAGTGGATATTTTCAGAAAACTATCCACAATGATTAAATCTCTTTCTTGAGCGGTAACAGTTAATTTAGACCCCATCATTTCTTCTAGCTGGAATTCCTTCAGCTTCCAGTCCCTTGGAGTAGCAGGGGTACACTCCATAGCCCATGAGACCATTCCCAAGGGGTTTCTTGGGGCCTGGGCCCCCTTCCCCATTGGAGCTGAGCTATGGATGTTTGATTGCCAAGGTTTCCCAGAGGCTCACACTCCAATTCAATCTCCAGAAAGTTCTCTACGAGGCAAACTGCCTCCTTCAGCAAGTCACCCTGTGTCAGCCAACCCAGTCTTTGGGCCACGCCAGGGTTCTTTGCCAAAACTGTTCTAAAATCACCATTTCCACTGGCAAATAAGTCTCTGATTTCAGCCAGAGAGATCACAAATCCTGGAATTTTTGTGCTTCGGCCCTTGGTCGGGGATCTACAGCAAATGGTTCATGTTGGAATGGCTGACAATAGACCTCTTCAGTAAGTCCTAGGCAGGCTAGTAGAGGGGCTTGAGTGTCCCATAGCCCTTTGCCATCTCAATCCCCAGGGCATGATATGCTGCCTGGGCTCTCCTGTTGAGTAGGGCACAATCTTAGTGGCCCACTCCTCCCCGGGCCAATGGTATGTCCTGGCCAACTGCTCAAAAGTCTGTAGCAAGACCTCAAGAACATCTTCTGTCCCCATTTTGGCAAGGACTCCTCCATCCCACGCAGGTAACCACAGTCCCACACCCATCTGTGGGCTTCAAGTCTCTGGGGTTAATAGGCGAAGCATAAACCGCTGCTGCTCCCTGCTGCTTTTGCTGGCACGGTTGTTGTTGTAGCTGAAGCTGCTGGTGTAACTGCTGCTGCTGGGTCACAATCTGCTGCAGCTGCTGATGTTGTAGCTACAGTTGCTCCCCCTCCATTGTAGAGGGGATTCAAGATCCATGGTTTCCTGGGCAGTGGCAGACACAGCCGGCATTCTCCACCCGTTCGCTGGGCCTGTCCACCAGCCTGGGGGCAGAACGAGTCCCACCCAACTCTGCTTTAGCCGCCTCTGTTATTCCTCTGCCACACAAAGACAAGGTGTATGGAAAATTAACACAAAGGATAGTCCTGACCTGATACTGCAGGGTCCTCTATCCCCAATAGCTCAAGGGTCACAGCCCTCCCTTAGCCTCAGGGGGTACAGGGCCCTGCCCTGTTACCTGCTGCTCCTGCTGAGACATGTTTATCTTTCCTCCTCCCCAGGGCTGGGTCCTTATTTACATCTTCCAGCTGGGGAAACCAGAGCCACTCATTAGCTGCTGCTTAGCTGGATCAGCTGGTTCCCAACACCTGCCTGCTGGGCTTCTCCTTAGGCCAGGGCTTGCTGCTCCCTGGCTCTGCAGGCCCTTAAAGGGCAGATCCCCCTGCAACAGGGAGCGTTTGGGTCTATTGGCTAAAGAAGCTTTGGGGCTGTAAGCTAAGAAACGGCTCCTTTTGTTCTTAGTCCCTCCGGGGTTCCGAGTAGCAGGGCTTTGTATGTTCCTGGTAAACAACCAAGATTGCACCATACCAGACTCCATCAATTTCTGCTTCCAGCTGGAATGTTGCCAGAGCCCCAAACTTTGACTAGCTGCTGGGGTCGAAAAGGGGCAACAACCCCAGTCAGGATTAGGGCCTCACTGCATATTGAGCACTGTACAAATATACAATAAAAGGTAGTATCTGGCCTGCAAACTCATAGTGTAAAAGTGTATGAGTGCAAGAGAGAAAACACTCCACAGCTCCTAGCCAATGTTTCACAGTTTTGATTAGAACTGTATGTTTTCTGTGAGTGCACATGTGTGATTCTCAGCTGCTGTTGCCTCTTATAATGATGGTTTTGTAAGAGATGGAGCTTATAGCACAGTTTACAGTCAGGAAAGGAAAGGAGGAGTATGAGTCTCCTACAAATGAGGGGCTGCCTACTGTGGTTTCAATAGTCACATCTGGCTTTTGAAAGGATTAATCTCTGTCTCTCAAATGAGAGGATGTTGGGACACTTTTTTTAACCATGCATCTTGGGACAAATCTCTCCAGATCTGTGGGTCTGTGTGTGTTTCCTGTATGCGCCAAAGAGCCCGTGTAATAAATTTTCATTGATAGTCAGAAATGTATTAACTTCTGCAAGAGCCGAGCATGTCAGGGGAATGCTGATGAAATACTTTTCTAGTGAAAAAATTTCATCAAAAGTGCTGGTTTGAAAACAGCAAACTTGGAAGAAATTTTCTTCTTGTGACAAAATTTCAAAAAGACAGATAATGGTGTGTTTTTTTTTATTATTATTTTCAAATGTTTGATTTTTTTTTATTTCACACTTTTTTTCCTCTCTGTTTCTACTGTTTATTGACTGAATTTTGTCCCAAGTGGCCAGGAGGTTTTCCTTGCTCGGTGAGTGTGCCGACATACTGGAAGAACGTGTGTTTGGCTCAGCTGACCTGCATGTTGCACAGAGTGAACTGTTGCTCTGTGATTAGGGTGACCAGACAGCAAATGTGAAAAATCGGGACAGTGGGTGGGTGGGGGGAGGGGGGTAATAGGAGCCTATATAAGAAAAAGACCCCAAAATCGGGACTGTCCCTATAAAATCGGGACATCTGGTCACCCTATCTGTGATGAACATTGGTGCTAGGTCGACACACAGCACAAGACTGACTGTCTGTCTGGAGTTTCGAATAGAGCAACTGCACCCACCCCTTCTCCCCCTGCCCCCGCTCACCCCCAATGTCTTTGAGCAGAGGGAAATGATTTGGGGCTGGTGATTGTCTCACTGACTATTGCAAATTGCAGTTGCTTGGCTGGGATTATCATTACACAGGGGTCCTGTGCAGGCCTTATACGTTGTGGAGCTGGGCACCTGCTAGCAGGGTTCCCTGCAGGGTGGCTGGGCAGCACTCCCCTTCCCCTCCTCTCCTCATTATCCTCCCCCCTCCTCCTCTTTCTTCTCTCCCACCCTCCACCCCACCTCCCATCCTTTCACACTCCATAGAGGTTATGTTGATGACATTGCTTTGGGGGGGTTTGTGTCTGTGTCTCTGGCAGCCAGGGACAGCCCACCCTTCCCTTCCTTTCCCTTCCCTTCCCTGTAATTGACGCAGAGGAAAATACACACAGAGGGCAACACTTCAACTCCTCTGCTGACCTGAGATTTCAATGTTCCATTAGCTTCAAACTGAAAATATCCAAACTTTTCCTTTCTATGGTTTTCAATTCAAAACTGTCTGAATTTTACCGGAAATTTCAACATTTTGTTCAGCTGTTTTCCCATTTAAGGAGACAGGGAAACTGAGGCACAGAAAGGTGAAGTTAAGACCACACAGGGTCTGGGTGACAGAGCCTGGAGTAGAAAGCAGGTCTCCTGACTACCAGGCTGGTGCACTGTCCACTGCCCCACATCTTGTGGTGACACAGTCTAAGATCTGCTCACCAGGCAGACACACTTGCCAGTCTTGCCATAAACAACCAGTTGTTAATTAACCCAGTGGTAAATACCGTCTGGGTGATGGCACCAGCGAGAGCTGTGAGGAACACGCTCAGTGCCTGATTTTCAAAAAGCAGCCTTAATTATGCTTCCAAGTCCATCCTTAGGCACCTGCATTCAGTTGTGTTGCTGGGAGTAAACCAGGATAAACAGAGTTTATCCACATCTCATTTGGGGAATACGGAGTTTAGTGTGGGAGTTTATCCACTTATTTTTTTACCACTCCCAGATAGGTGTGTATCTGCATGTACGCGTGACAGCATGTGCCCCCACCTTTAACACTGCATTGAATCTATCAGTGTTACCCACACAAAATTCTCTATTACTCTCACACACTGTTATTCACACACTCCACTTTACCCAGTTCCTAGGGCTCAAGGCGTAACCCTCTTGATTTAGACACCCCCCTTACACAATTCCTAGGGCTCTGGGTGTAAACTTCTGTGGGTTACCAGTGAAAGAGCCTTACACAGTAATATCCTTATCCTCTATTTATTAACAATTACCAAGCAGAATACAAATGATAAGCATACAATGCTATGCTCACCAATCCTGTTCAGGCAGGCGGACTTTCCCTGTTGGCTAGGCAAGGTCAGTCTCATCTGGATTCTGGTTGCTGCACGTCTTAACATTCTTAACAGCTTTTCTTGTGACCTGCCCCTCTATGCACCCTCCACCCCAGCACTGCAGCCCGAATCTTGGCCTGGTGCAGTGTGGCAGTCCCAGAGTTAGAGAGCCAGCCCGCCCCACACTCACCCTGCAGTGGTGGTTCCAGTCCTGTGGGGCTGGGCCTAGCTCCCTGCTCCGGGAATTGTGACCTGGCACATGGGGTTGGGTGCCTCTCAGATGCAGCCAGTCCACTCCTTCATAATGTCAAAGGGGTGACTGGGCCAAATTTTAGTAAGTGACATTGCAACCTGACTCATAGTGTCACAGCACCTCTCAGATTTGTCCTGGATACCCATTCATAATGACCAGGGATCCTAGTTTTCCATGATAACCCCCCCTCCCCCAAATTCTCTGATTATTTTTTTTCAAAATCTATGTTTCTCCATAATTAAAATGAAACACTAACTTTAGTTTCCCTAATCACAATATATATATATATATATATATATATATATATATATATATACACATATATCAGTTGAACGTAATGTTTTATTGATACAGTATTGTCAAGGCTGGATCCCCACTTTGAACTTTAGGGTACAAATGTAGGGGCCTGCATGAAAACTTCTAAGCTTAACTACCAGCTTAGCTCTGGTTCTGCTGCCACCATTTCCCAATTTTTCCCTCTCTGGGAAGCCCTGAGAAACCTTTCACCAATTCCCTGGTGAGTACAGATCCAAACCCCTTGGATCTTAAAACAAGGAGAAATTAACCATCCCCCCTCCTTCCTCCCACCAACTCCTGGTGAATCAAGATCCAAACCCCTTGGATCTTAAAAACAAGGAAAAATCAATCAGGTTCTTAAAAAGAAGGCTTTTAATTAAAGAAAAAAAGTAAAAATCATCTCTGGAAAATCAGTATGGAAATTAACCTTACAGGGTAATCAAACTTAAAGAGCTCAGAGGACTCCCCTCTAGTCTCAGGTTCAAAGTACAGCAAACAAAGATAAACACTCTAGTAAAAGGTACATTTACAAGTTGAGAAAAACAAAGGAAAACTAACACGCCTTGCCTGGCTATTTACTTACAAGTTTGAAATAGGAGAGACTTGTTTAGAAAGATGTGGAGAACCTGGATTGATGTCTGGTCCCTCTCAGTCCCGAGAACGAACACACTCCCAAACAAAGAACACAAACAAAAGCCTTCCCCCCCTCCAAGATTTGAAAGTATCTTGTCCCCTTATTGGTCCTTTAGGTCAGATGCCAGCCAGGTTACCTGAGCTTCTTAACCCTTTACAGGGAAAAGGATTTTGGAGTCTCTGGCCAGGAGGGATTTTATAGTACTGTACACAGGACAGCTGTTACCCTTCCCTTTATAGTTATGACAAGTATATTTATAATTTTTAAGCTGAGCCCGAGCAACACACATTCACCTGATTAGCTGAAGTTTTGATGATTTGATCTGACCCCCGTCCACTGTAAATGTTTTTATTTTTTCACAAAATGTAAAAACTAAAGATTCTCTGTAAAAATGCAAATTCTGTGTTTTTCCGCATTTTTCCATGGCAAACAGATTTCTAGGAGCCCTGATAAAGACAGATGATCAAGGGGCAGCAAGGCCAAAAATGAGTGGCTTTGTGACCCCCATATGCCAGGTGACAATGCCTGGAGCAAGGAGGTGATGTGACCCAGGAGCCCAATGGTGCATAGTATTTCACAGGGATTTCCTGGGTCTGATACATGCATCATAGTTAACACTCCGGGTTTGTCACAGAGGTCACAGAAGTCATGGATTCCATGACTTTCTGTGATCTCTGTGACTTCTGAAGTGACTGGTGTGCCTGGCCCGGGGGCCCCTGAGCAGCCCAGGCAGCCCCCGGGCCAAGCGCACCAGCAGGGGCTGGGGCTGTCTCGGGTTTCTCTGCCCCCCAGTAGCAGGAATTGGGGGGTGTTGGGGGGGGGGACCAGGACTTGGGATTGAGGTCTGGTGCAGTGCTTACCTGGAAGGGGGGAGTCCCCTCCCTCAGCTCCAATGTCCACATGCTGCCTCTGCTGGCAGGCACCACCCCTGCAGCTCCCATTGGTCATGGTTCCCAGCCAATGGGAGCTGCAGAACTAGGGCTTGGGGTGGAGCGGAGGCAACAGCATGTGGAGCTCAGGAGCTGGGTAGGGAGCCTGCCCCAGCCCCACCAACCATCCCCCCCTGAATGCACAGCAACTCCCCTAAGTACACCACCCCCCAGCACCACCAGCAGTGCCCCCCCAAGCACCGGCAGTGCCCCCCTGAGCCGTGCCCCCCCAGCACCTGCGGCACCCCTGGAGATGCCCCTCCCCCCAAGTTTTAGTCAGGGGTATATAGTAAAAGTCATGGACAAGTCATGGGCTATGAACTTTTGTTTACTGCCTGTGACCTATCTGTGACTTTCACTAAAAATACCCATTACTAAAATGTAGCCTTAATCATAGTTCTCTGAAGGGTGCCATGTAAGGTCTCTACCAAGAACCAGTAGACCACTAGTCATCATGATCATTGCAGAATGCATGAACAGATGATATTTAAGGAGTTATAGATCTATAATGAAAATTATGTTCTTAAGGTCCTGTAGGTAAGGCAAATCACCAAGAGGTGGCAGACCTCCGACATGTTCCTCTCAGGCAGGAAGTAATAGACACCTGTATATGGTGTATTGCATGCCTCATAGTGGAAGCCTATTTGCAAACTGAGTCAAAGCAAATGGAACGTCTGCAAAATCTGCAAGAGAGAAACTCTATAGGATTAAATAAAACAGCAGGGGAGTGTCCTGTTTATGAATAAAGACAATGGGTGGGACTGGTATATTCTGTGGGAGGGATGTGCAAAAGAACACACTGGAGCCTTCACGTAGGAATCAAGCTGACAGTATATTTGACTCAGTCAAAGCCAGATTGGTTGTAAAATGCTGCAAGGGTCTTGGGTTAAGATTACTCTACAAGACGTAAGAGTGTCTTGTTAATTAAGTCTGGGCTGCGGAATGCAGGTTACAATTTTGTTTTATATGTAACTATTTGTTTCCAATACTTCTATTGCTAATGCTTGATTGTCTATCTTTGTTAAATAAACTTATACTTGACTTCACTATAAACATATCTAAATTCTGAGAGATAAGTGGAGAGATGATCTGAGGTCTAACTGCTAATCTGAGTTGTGCTGCTTCTTGTGAATACTGAGAGTGTTCAGGGGTCCAGGGACTGGACACTGCAGGGAGATGTTTGGAGGGCTTAAGGGCCTCCCTTCTGCACTTGGCCAGGAGAATTGTGTTTGCCTACACCAGGATCTTGTGACAGGTTAATTGAGGCCTGGACATGATGACCCATCTAGAACCATCCCATGACCCACTGGTGGTTCGGGATGCACTGTTTGGGAAACACTGGACTAAAGCTAGTTCAGGTATGTCTGCATGAGCTGCAATCACACCCCATGTTTGCAGTGCTGATGTCTTTAGGGGTTCTTTACACTGATTGGCTGGTGAGGGAGCACTTGGTCTGTGGGTTCTCCAGCTTGAACTCTGCCTGAGGAGTGTCTGGAAAGTGGGTTGCTGCCATGAGATTTTGTTCCCGTTACAGAAGGAACTGAAAACTTGAACCAGATGAGCATCATTCACATGTTATATTTTAGGGGTAATTCATCTGGGGACTTTGTCCCTAGCAGAGTAGTTAGAAACTTGTGGTCTGTTCTAAATGAAACTTTAGGCCTACAAGGAAGTCTCTGAAGCATTTACATGCTATGCAGGGGATACCACCTCATTTTGTAAAAGTGCATAGCACTGCTGTGTTGGTGAGAGCGGAAGAGGCCTGTGTGATGGGTGCCACATTGTAGGTGACTGTGTTTGAAAGAAGACTGTGCTAGGTCCATAGAAAGATGAACTGTCTGAAACCGCAGTATCTTTATTCAAACTATATAAGGCTATACTCAGCAGGATGCTCAGGCTATGCACAATCTTCCTGAATGCTGGGCTCTGCATTGGCCCCAGTGCCAGGAGATTTTGTTCTTGTCCAGATATCTCGAGGGTTTTGACTTCTCCTCCAGGCAGTGTGGAAATTTTCCCAGGAGGCTCATATGCCCACACACCGACATGTTTCACTTAGGGTTACCATTCGTCCGGATTTACCCGGACATGTCCTCCTTTTTGTGCTAAAAATAGCGTCCGGGGGGAATTTGTAAAGCACTCACAATGTCCGGGATTTCCCCCCCGCAGAGCAGAGCGAGCGGCTGGGAGGGCTGCAGGGAAGTCCCGGGCTGGACTCAGGAGCAGCTGTAGAGGAGCCGGATCCGCCCTGCATTCTGAGCCAGCAGCTCCTTTGCAGCCCAGTCCGGCAGCACTGTGCAGGGCCAGGGACCGGGTTTTGTTGTGCAGGGCCAGGGACCGGGTTTTGTTGTGCTGGGGAGCTCAGCCACGTGTCCGGCTCGGCTGCACAGAGCCCAACACTCTGTTCTGAGCAGCAGGGTAAGGAGGTCAGGGGGCAGGAAGGTTCTGGAGGTGGCAGTCAAGAAACGGGGGGGGGCTTTTTGGGGGGAGTGGAGAAAGTTTTGGGCAGTCAGGGTACAGGTAGGGGGTAGGGTCCTGGGGGGCAGTGGGGGGGGTCTTAGGAGGGGGCAGTTAGGGGACAAGGAACAGGGAGGCTTAGGTAGGGGGTGGGGTTCTGGAGGGCAGTTAGGAGCAGGGGTCCCAGGAGGGGGCAGTCAGGGGACAAGGAGCAGGGGGGGAGTGTTTGGGAGTTCTGGGGGGGGCTGTCAGGTGGCAGGGGTGGGGAGATGGATCGGAGCAGTCAGGGGACAGGGAGCAGAGGGGTTTAGATGGGTTGGGAGTTCTGGGGGGGGGGCTGTCAGGGGGTGGGGAGTGGTTGGATGGGGCGTGGGAGTCCCAGGGGTCTGTCTGGGGGTGGGGGTGTGGATAAGGGTTGGGGCAGTCAGGGGACAAGAGGTAGGGAGGCTTAGATAGGGAGTGGAGTCCTGGGGGGCAGTTAGGGGGAGGGGTCCCAGGAGGGGGCAGTCAGGGGACAAGGAACGGGGGGAGGGTTGGGGGTTCTGGGGGGGCGGAAAGTGGGAGGGGCAGGGGCGGGGCTAGGGCGGGGCTCCTCCCGTCCTCTTTTTTTCTTGCTGAAATATGGTAACCCTATTTCATTGATATTCCGAGCCTCACTCATCTGGGTTATGGCTTGAACATTTTCTGGGTCTGCTCTCTCTGACTGCTGTCCCATCAATGATTTGACCCAGAAACTTGACTCGGTTCTGTTACCTCACTCTTATTGTTTAATTTTAGGCCTAACTTCTCCAGGCCCTTTAGGACTCCAAAGAGAGATTGACTCTGCACTAATTCATGTATGGGAATATCACTCATTTGGCAGAGGACCTCTTCTACCCTCCTGAGAGTTGTGACATTTTCCCTTTGAAGTGTTCAGGCGCAGACAGCTTGCCAAGCGATCCCTGATTGAAACAAAAGCCTCCAAAACTTTCAGGGTGTGATGAAAGCTGTCAATATGCAGATTCTCTCTTTGATTTTCTAGACCAATCTAGACGCCTGGTTTCTCCATGGAGACAGAGCTCTGACTTCTGATGCCTCATATGCTCTCAAACAAAAGTGTAACCATCTCTTGGCCTTTAGCTGTTCTGTCTGCTGCAGGTAGAGAACACTGTCCCAAGCAGGCAGTTGCTGGAGGAGAGAAGGTAGGACCAGACCTCAGAGGCCTAAAGGAATCCCTGGGAACACACTGTGATGTGCAGCTGCTCTAGCAGGACAACCCCATGGACGTGATGTGCAGCTCAAGTGTCTCTTGCTAACCTTAAGAGTTAACATAAGAACATAAGAATGGCCGTACCGGGTCAGACCAAAGGTCCATCCAGCCCAGTATCCTGTCTACCAACAGTGGAGAAAGCCAGGTGTCCCAGAGGGAGTGAACCCAACAGGTAATGATCAAGTGATCTCTCTTCTGCCATCCATCTCCACCCTCTGACAAACAGAGGCTAGGGACACCATTCCTTACCCATCCTGGCTAGTAGCCATTAATGGACTTAACCTCCATGAATGTACCTAGTTCTCTTCAGAAGGCGGAAGCAATTGAAATGCAAAAGGCAGCAAGTAAACTGCAACTTGAGCATGAACAAAGACTGGCAGAAATTCGATTGCAGGAACTAGAAGCTGAGGCAAAAGTGCAAAGATTTCAGCTCCAAGTCAAAAAAGCAAGGGAAGAAAAGCAGAAATTGTATCCTCTTGAAAGTCCAGTTTATAACAATGTTGGTATGTTGTATAACTCTGAGCAGTTGTCTGGGTGTAACCAAATGTACCCCAATACTGCCACCTTTTATGTAAATGCTTTTACTGTGTGTTCAGTAGAGGGTGTCTCCATAACTTGTGCCAATGCTCTATATGGGAGTGGTAGTGAAAAATTCACAGAGAATGTAAAAGTCAATGGTAAAAGCTGTTTAGGGCAAATTATGGCTTCTAACATCACTCTTGTTAAAGCAGATCTTGTCAAAGAGGAAGATCATTTACCAAATCAGAGTGAGAATGTTGTAGTCCTCTATGAGTTTACTGTAAGCGTTCCTTTAGCCAGAATCCACCTTGAATGGAATGGTACTCAGCATGAAGTTATAGCTGGTGTAAAAAGGTTATTGCCTAAGGATCTTTTGATTGGGGAAAATGTTAAAGCGTTGTTCAGTCCAGGTAGTCAGTCACAGGACAGGAATGATCTTAAACCTGTGTCTATTATGGGCAATGATTTGCCTGGGGAGGGTTGCTCCAAAGGTTTGTCTGAGAAGAGCTATTTGTCTGTAAATGAAGTTTCTGAATGTCGGCCTAGTGTCTCAGAAGTGAATCTGGAGTTAAATCAAGAGCAGCAAAATCTTATTGGGCAGGAAAATGTTTCTCTGGAGCAGATTAAAGTGGATGGTCAGGTGGAAGCCCTAACTGAGGAAGGAAAGGATGGATTTTTAATGGGTGAAGCATTGGTGGCTAGTACAGCTTGTAAAAGTGAACCTGAAAAGGGTAACTGTGATTTGCGGGCAGTGGCTCAGTGTAGTAAGAAGAGAAGTTTATCTGTTGGGAGTGGCAAGGTGCCTGGTAAGGAAGCTGCCCCACTCTCCCAGTCTTTGTAATCAGCCCTGTGTGCTGGGACAAAGGAGAGGAAGGCAGGAAAAGTTTGGAGGAGCCAAGGCAGCCTTGTGAGCTAATGGCTTTGTCTAGTCAGCAGTTTGGGAAGGCAGGGATAGTGGAAAATGAATGTCCCTATACCTTACCTGTTTCCTGTGTGGAGAATAGTGATAGTGAAGGAAATGTGCCTGTATCTGTCAGGGGTATTGACTTGCCTATGGAGGAAGCTACCTCAGTCTCCAAGCAGTTGTCTGTGAACAGCCCTGTGTGCTGGGAAAAGGGAAATGAAATCCCTAGCTGTGTGTCTGGTAAAAAAGGTGTCTCCAGCTCTTCTTTGTCTGTGGAGCAGACAGAAGGTGCCTTTCAGCCTGTGATGGTTGAGAATAGTGCAGTTGTCTCAGAGTTGGTTCTGAATTCAACTAAAGCCCAGGAAGGGAATGGTCCTAAGTCTGTGTCTCCTGGGGAGAATAGCACTGTAACTAAGTTGCATCCAGTTAGTGTCTTAGCAAAATCCCAGAGACCAGACAATTCTGGTGCTTATATTTTGCCTATTGCTAATGTGTGGTTGGTAAAGGGTGTAGCAACTCTGTCTAATCAGGGTAATACCCTAGCCAGGGCACAAGGAGAGCATGAAGGTGATTTGGTTGTGTTACCTACTGATGGTGTGGAAACTTGTAGCAAGAAGGAAAGGATTCCTGAACTTGTGTGTGGCAAAGGGAAGGAAAATGTTTCTAACCTTTTATCTAGGAAGTCTATGGGTTTGCCTGAAAGGGGATTGTGTAGAAATCTGCCTGATGGGCCAAAGGTGATCCTGGATGTAAGTAAGACCCAGAAAAAGCTGTGGCATGACAACCATGATTGTAGATGGACACTTGCAATGGATTTGTTGTTAATGCTAATGGTGATTTTGTAACTAATGTGTTGCTATTACCAAGAACTGTAAGAATGTACAATGTTCCTAATCTGTTGGAAAATCCCTTGAACATGTTAAAAGGAATACATGAGAACACATGTTATGTTAAAAGGCCTTGTTATACTGGTGTTTCACAGGTAATGCCTGTAAACAGTCTTGGAACTTTTCACAGGGGAAAAGACATTCCAGAGCTGATATGCTGTATAAAAAAGGGAAACCGAGGCGCACTACCATATTGCTTTCACGGCTAAATGCCAAGATTCCTGTACTATGAACATCATTAATATCTACATTGATTTAATGTTAATTGGGTTCCAAACATTTGCCAGAGCTGGTATGGATAAAGTAGCTGTTTTCTTTAGCTTTTGGCAAGATCACATGAGACATACAGGAACCATGCTGCAAGAGCAGATCCAATCCACTATTGTTCTAAGTTTTACCTTGAGTTTGTAAAGAGGTTCAATCATGTTGTTGAACATAATTTTGATAAACCATTTCTGTTATACTCTAATATGGCTTCTAACCCCAATACTAGCTGTAGTGAGACAAACCCAAGGATGGGGAGCTCTTGGGATGCAGTCAGTGATGTTTGTGTCATCCCTTCCTGCATCAATTTTGCATTGGGGGTGTGACGTTATTGATATAATCTGGGACCATATAGATCATTGTTGCAACCAAGGTCCTGTAGTGGCACGCAGGTCTTGTATAAAGGGGGTCAAATGGGGTGTCTAAGACAAGGTTGTGGTTTACTAGTTATGATTGGGCTAAATGTGTGTGTCAGTTTTGTGGTTGAGGTTATGAATATTGGCTCTATACTGTCTGTGTTTCAAACCTATGCTATGCTGCTGGGTGACATCCCAGACAAACTGGTGTTAGCTCTGCCTAGCCTGCTTGATGGCCCATTAAGGACCATCAGCTATACAATGGACCCATTGAGAGAAGGCAAATATGCCTTGAGACTCAGCAAAGTATGCAGGAACTTGCCCATGTGACTCCAGACTCCATTTTGCTATAATTTTCCACAGTAAGAACAAAGAGGAGTTCTTACACCTGGAAAAGACTATATAAGGCTGATTCCTCATCTCCATCTTGTCTTCAATCTTGCTTCAAACCTCTGGAGGAACTTTGCTACAAGCTGAAGCTTTGAACAAAGGACTGAGGACCCATCCCAGCGGGGGATGTATTCCAGAGACTTGATTTGAACCTGCAGTTTATTCCATCGCTGCTGCAAGCCTGAACCAAGAACTTTGCCATTACTGTATGTAATTGATTCCATTTAACCAATTCTAGCTCTCATCTCTATCTTTATCTTTTTATGAATAAACCTTTAGATTTTAGATTCTAAAGGATTGGCAACAGCGTGATTTGTGGGTAAGATCTGATTTGTATATTGACCTGGGTCTGGGGCTTGGTCCTTTGGGATCAGGAGAACCTTTTTCTTTTACTGGGGTCTTGGTTTTCATAACCATTTGTCCCCATAACGAGTGGCACTGGTGGTGATACTGGGAAACTGGAGTGTCTAAGGAGATTGCTTGTGAGACTTGCGGTTAGCCAGTGGGGTGAGACCGAAGTCCTCTTAGTCTGGCTGGTTTGGTTTGGTTTGCCTTAGAGATGGAAAAAACCCCAGCCTTGGGCTGTAACTGCCCCTGTTTGAGCAATTTGTCCTGAGTTGGCACTCTCAGTTGGGTTTCGCCAGAACCGCATTGTCACAAGCGGTCAGTAGGTTTCTGGTATAGGGTGGTGTTTATGTGATCATCACTTATTTGCCCTGTAGTGTCCAGGAAGTGGATCTCTTGTGTGGACTGGTCTAGGCTGAGGTTGATGGTGGGGTGGAAATTGTTGAAGTCCAGGTGGAATTCTTCAAGGGCCTCCTTTCCGTGGGTCCATATGATGAAGATGTCATCAATGTAGCGCAAGTAGAGGAGGGGCACTAGGGGACAAGAGCTGAGGAAGCGTTGTTCTAAGTCAGCCCTAAAAATGTTGGCACACTGTGGGGCCATGCGGGTACCCATAGCAGTGCCACTGACTTGAAGGTATAAGTTGTCCCCAAGTCTGAAGTGGTTGTGGGTGAGGACAAAGTCACAAAGCTCAGCCACCAGGCTTGCTGTGGACTCATCAGGGATACTGTTCCTTACAGCTTGTAGTCCATCCTCATGTGGAATATTGGTGTAATCTAGTCACTGCACCTTATAATTTCTGTTTAAGTAACCTCCTCATTTTTGCATAGTTCCCCTTTCTGAAATTAAATGCCAGAGTATTGGGCTGTTGAGGTGTTCTTCCCACCACAGGAATGTTAAATGTTATTATGTTATGGACACTATTTCCAAGCGGTCCTGTTATAGTTACCTCTTGGACCAGATCCTGCGCTCCATTCAGGACTAAATCGAGAGTTGCCTCTTCCCTTGTGGGTTTCTGTACCAGCTGCTCCAAGAAGCAGTCATTTAAAGTATCGAGAAATTTTGTCTCTGCATTTCATCCTGAGGTGACGTACCCAGGCAATATGGGGAGAATTGAAATCCCCCACTATTATTGAGTTCTTTATTTTGATAGCCTCTCTAATCTCCCTTAGCATTTCATCGTCACTATCACTGTCCTGGTAGGTGGTTGATAATAGATCCCTAATGTTATATTCTTATTAGAGCATGAAATTACTATCCATAGCGATTCTATGGAACATGTGGATTCATTTAAGATTTTTACTTCATTTGATTCTACATTTTCTTTCACATATAGTGCCACTCCCCTTCCCGCTCGACCTGTTCTGTCCATCCGATATATCTTGTACCCCGGAATGATTGTGTCCCATTGATTGTCCTCACTCCACCAGGTTTCTGTGATGCCTATTATATCGCTAGCCTCCTTTAACACGAGGCACTCTAGTTCACCCATCTTCTTATTTAGACTTCTAGCATTTGTGTACAAGCACTTTAAAAGCTTGTCGCTGTTTATTTGTCTGCCCTTTTCTGATGTGTCAGATTCTTTTTTATGTGAATGTTTCTCATCTGATCTGGCCCATACCTTATCCTCTTCCATCCTCTCCACCTGACTAAAACCTAGAGCATCTCTATCAATAGACCCTCCTCTAAGAGAAGTCTCTGTCCGATCCACATGCTCCTCTGCAGCAATCGGCTTTCCCCCATCTCTTAGTTTAAAAACTGCTCTGCAACCTTTTTAATGTTAAGTGCCAGCAGTCTGGTTCCACTTTGGTTTAGGTGGAGCCCATCCTTCCTGTATAGGCTCCCCCCCATCACAAAAGTTCCCCCAGTTCCTAATAATTCTAAACCCCTCCTCTCCACACCATCGTCTCATCCATGCATTGAGACTCTGAAGCTCTGCCTGCCTACCTGGCCCTGCACGTGGAACTGGGAGCATTTCTGAGAAACCACCATTGAGGTCCTGGATTTCAGTCTCTTTCCTAGCAGCCTAAATTTGGCCTCCAGAACGTCTCTCCTACCCTTCCCTATGTCATTGGTACCTACATGTACCACGACCACCGGCGCCTCCCCAGCACTACACATAAGTCTATCCAGATGCCTCGAGAGATCCGTAACCTTCACACTAGGCAGGCAAGTCATGATATGGTTCTCCCGGTCATCACAAACCCAGCTATCTATGTTTCTAATGATTGAATCTCTGATTACTAACACCTGCCTTTTCCTAGTGACTGGAGTTCCCTCCCCCTCAGAGGTAACCTCAGTGCAAGAGGATACCCCAACATCATCTGGAAGGAGGGTCCCAACTATGGGATGGTTTCCCTCTGCTGCCGTTGACTGCTCTGCTTCCCTGGGACTTTCATCCTCCTCAACAGCGCAGGGGCTGTCTGACCGGAGGTGGGACAATTCTACAGTGTCCCGGAAAGCCTCATCAACATACCTCTCTGCCTCCCTTAGCTCCTCCAGTTCTGCCACCCTGGCCTCCAACACCCGTACACGGTCTCTGAGGGCCAGGAGCTCCTTGCACCGAATGCACACGTACACCACCCGCCCACAGGGCAGGTAATCATACATGCTACACTAAGCGCAATAAACAGGATAGCCCCCACTCTGCTGCTGGGCTTCTGCCTGTATTCTCTCCTACAGATACCTAGCTTAACGATGGGGGGTTTTGTTTAAATCAAGAAGTTTTTATTATAGTTTAAAGGTTTTAAAGAATGGCAAGTGTATCTCGTCCCCTTCCCACTCCCCTTCCAAACTCCCTCTCAAAACTCCCTGCTAGCCACCTCTGGTTGCTGACTCACTGCTTTATAAAGCCCTGGCCTTCCTGATAGCCCCGCCTCCCAACTAAGGCTCAGCCAATGAACAGAGGCTTCTAGATTTCAAACCTTGTTTAGAAGCTCACAGCTTCCAACTGCTGGGCACAGCACTGCAATGCATTGGAGTGCTAAGAGGACTAGTGTGAAGCTTAGCTTTATAAACATGGGCATGTCAAACAGGAGTAGCTCTATATGCAGCACTGGTGAGACCAATTCTGAATACTGGTTCCAGTTCTGGTGTCCACGCTTCAAAAAGGATGTTGAAAAAAAGAATTCAAACATCACGTGTCAGGACCCAGAATCATAAGACTGGCTTAAAAATCATGAGATGTTTTCAAACAATACATTCAGGCTCTTGTCTTTGCTTTTTGTATTGGAGCCTTTAGGGGCCCCCTGTGTTTAAGCTTTTCTCCACAACCACAAGGGCTAGAACATCGCTGTGTTTAAATGAAGGCTGAGACTCTCATGCAGTCTATGGACGCCAGAGCTGGGCCTCTAGAAACTCCTAATAAAATCATGTTGGCAACTCTACAACATTTCCTTTCACCACACACTCACTGTGCACCAGGGCACAGGAGCTACGCTAACCACAGGGGATTCTCCTGGGAAAGGATTCGGCCCCCGTTAGAGAGCAGGAAGCCAGGACTGCTCAGGCCACAGCATCCCTGAGATTCAGCTCGCCTGTGTGTGCCCCACCTCACAGAGTGGTCTGGGGGAGAGAGGAGAAGCTGCTCCAGCTGCTCTGGCAGATTCTAGAGTGCAGCTCATCACCCTCCTGGGAATATGCCCAGTGGGACTCAGGGGCATCCCAACCCAAGCTTTGCCTGTCCACGCTCATGGGGCCAGGTCAGATCAGAGCCCCTGGCTCGTCTCAGGGGCAGGAAGTAGATTAGGGGACAAAGAGGAGCCTCCCTGCTGGTTAAGCCCAGAGAGTGGAGAATAAAGGAAAGGATTCTATGTGCTTTCCCCTGCCCCACTGATCAAACCAACTCAGGCTGCACAGGGCCCCTCCCACCTCCCCTAGCAGGCAGGGCCATGGCCAACCAAAGCATGTGCCATGACAGGGAAATCACTCTCTGACAGAGCCTGTCCTCAGGAGAGACACTAGTGCAGAGGTTCCCAAAGTGGGCGATACCGCCCCCTGGGGGGCGCTGGAACGATCCAGGGGGGCAGTAGTAGCCTCGGGTGCAATTGGGGGGCGTTGAATAAAAATAAGGGGGCGGTGGAAGCATAAAGAAAGAATATAAGAAAATTTTGAAAAACCGTTCGTACATGTTTCATCTGTTGTGTAACATAGAGTTAAAGTTGTAGTGATTACTTTATTTTCCAAATAAATTCACAAATTATAACCGATCAGGTGTCAAGTCCGCCAACAGCTCTTAACAAGCAAGTGTTGGCAGGCGAGCGTGTCGCGCATTGTCGGGAAGTCCAGCATGCATCGGCAGGAATATGTGCGTGTAATGACTTGTTTACAATACGATACTATAAATAGGCGACATGTATGAAATCTAATTTAGATTGTTTCTTAATTGTGTAAAAAGCAGTTAACAATAGTGCAATAAGTATTTAAAATTTTTTATTCATATTCAATACCTTCGATCTTTACGGATTACGGATCACATACAAAGCAAATTGTATTATTGTTGTTTCAATAAAACAGCAATTTACACGTGAGTATTTTTATACATTTTCTTACATATCTACCGTATGTTTCTGTGTCTCTAGTGCTTACTAATAATAAAATCATAGCAGGCTTGTGGCGGTACAGTACTATTTGAAGTGTACAGTCAATATATTTGTCATTTTTATTACAATAGTAACAAAAACGGGAATGAAATCGTAAAAAAACTGTTAACTGTTAACATTTATTTATATCTATCGAATCATCTGTGTTAATTGGTAAATAAGGCGTGTGTTAATAAGGAACAATTATTTAAATAAGGGCAAACTAAATTAAAACTATTAACTGATTTTTAATTGCATATTGATTATTTTAATTAATTATTTCTTGATAAATTTAGTTTGATATTTGACAGTTTAATATCAAATACATATATCTAATGCTGAGCAAAGAACAAAACCCAGTTTATTAGTTTCATTAGTATTTTAGTTTAGTTGTCTTTTGCCATCTTACGCAAAAACCACTGTATACCTGATGTCGTGGGCGATATTCTAATAACACATCTTTCTTTACTATATTGTAGGACGTAGGTAGAAATATAGATACATAAAAGAACACAAATTTGTCACTGCATCTTTCTGTTTGTTCGCTTAAAGAAGGTAGATTTCCAGGGGGGCGCTGAGTAATTTTTTTTCTGAAAAGGGGGCGGTAGGCCAAATAAGTTTGGGAACCTCTGCACTAGTGGAATAAGGCCTATGGACAATCTTCCTGGGGTAACGGGAAGGCCTTATTTCCTATGAGCAGAGCAGAGTTGGACTGAAAATCCAATTGCTTTTGTGGGATTTTTGTTTTTAATTTCCCATTAAAACTTTTTGGTTTTCAATGGAAACCTAAACCCAAAACTAAAACGTTAAGGATTTTTTTTTTAAACCCCACAGTGAAAAGCAATGGGTTGTACTGACTTGTTGTCAGTATCTATCCTTTTTCTTTTCTTAGACTCAGGTCTACAGAGCGTCAGTCCTACTGAGCCTTGGGCCATGCGGTCTCCAAGGTTTTGGAGATGTCCCCTACCTGTCCTGGCTGTGGTCCATGCCAGCTTATGTGATGCTGGCTTTGCAGACTGTTCTGCTGTGGGAGCGAGAGGGAAACTTTGTCTATCAACTGAATGTTCCCTTCAGTTGCCCAGTCTTCAGTCTGGCCTGAACGTTAGTGGATCAGGGTCCACTGATCCCAGAGATATCTTTAAAAAATTTAAATTTTTCACAAACACTTTGAATTTCTCAAATTTCTATTTCTTGATAAAATGTCATGGATCTCTTATGAGTAAAAGAATACAGGAAATCAGTGTGTTTCCAAAACTATATTATTTAAAGTTCACAGTTAAAGGTACATAAAAGAGCTGAATAGGCAGATGCAGACTTTAAGACTATTTCTTTAAGCAAAAGGGGGTGTGACAGGGTGGGACTCACCACCACAATGCCTCCTGCTGGTTGCCTCCAGGAATTAGCTCAGTCCAGTGGAGCACCCTCTCCTGGTGGTGTCCCACCCATTGTCTCACCCTTGGTTGGCATATGAGTCCGCATTGCTCTCCAGCTCACGGCATCCTCTTCCAGACCACTGCCCTCCGGAAGTGCCCCTTAGTCCATCCACACCCCCTTCTGGGGGGGGGAGAAGTTTACCACCAGTCCTTCTACACCCCAGCCACCATGTCCAACCACACCCCCAAAGTCTAATCCCTCCTGTCAGGGATCTGGCATAGTCTGTAATGACCGCTCCCCACAGCCAATGACTGGGTGTACTGCAAGGGGGGGACCCAGGCACACCCTCTGGCAGCAGCCTTGCTGTCATCCTCCTCCTCTCCCCTCATCTGTCCACTTCCCTGGGCTGCTTCCCCTCTGGCCCTTACACCCGCTAGGCCCTTCCCTTCAGGGCTTGTAGTCTGGCAGGTTTCAGGCTAAAGCTCCCATTCGCTCCCCAAGCCTGGCCAGCACTGCTCTGTCCATAGTGCTAGTTTCCCACTCTGGAGACAGACTCACTGCTCTCTTCCTGGGCAGCCTTTATATAGGGCTGAGCCTGGCCCTGATTGGCTGTCTCCAATCTGGTCCCCGATTGGCTCCCAATAAGCCCTTCTCTCATTGGCTGTCTGTCTGCACAGGTGCACTGGCCTGTTGCAGCCCACACTCTTCAGGAGTGGGACAGCCGCCCCATTGCAGGGAGTGATCTGCTTGGGTTGTCCTGCTGGCTGAAGCCCCCTCCTTCCCTTTCTGGACTACTGCTGCTGCTGCTGGCTGGAGTCTCCCTCCCTGGACTACCGCTGATGTTGCTGCTGAGTGAGGGAGGGGGGCCTTGCCAGCCTGTCCCGCGCCCCCCCCCCCCCCCCCCCCCCGGAGAGAGAAGTATGGGCCCCACCACTACCACCTAGCGGTCTCTCCTGCTTGCCTGGCCGGCTGACTGTTGCTGCTGTGTTGGAGCTATTGCTGCCGTCAAGGAGAAAGAAGAGAGGATTCCTGCTGCGAGACATTATGTAGGGGGGTTGTTTACGAACTGAGTGACTTTTACCATCTCTGCTCCTGGGTGGTGGTGACTCCTGTTGCTGTTGAGGGGAGCATGGGGGAGAGGTGCAGAGCCCTCCCCCTTGCCCATCTGCTCCCCCCCTACTACCATCCCCACTGCCGCCCCCTCCACCACCCTGCATACCACCTGGACTTGCTCTTCACCCCTCAATGTGGCTGTTTGTTCCCCCACCTTTTTACCACCTGGAACTGTTTGCAGCAGTGAGCAGAAGGACTGAGTTCTACAGGCCCATGTGGGAGCACGTACCTCCCCACTTTGGACTTACTCTATCCCCCCAGCTGCTTTTGGCTGGCGGGGTCCCCTCCCTGCTGTGCCTCCCAGCCCCCCTGTGTTAGTTTGCCCCTCCCCTGCCTGCAGCCTGCTGCACCCGCTACCTGCTTTGACCCTCTAGGGGTTTCCCTCTCTGTTAGTTTGCCTGCCCCACTCTAGCCCTTCAGTATTTGTTACCTGCCCTGCCCCAAACTTTGGGCTTTGGTTAGGTTGCCTGCTCGCCTTTAACCTTGTAGTTCCCCCCTGTGATTTGCCTGGCCCCTTGTTTTTTCCTCTGCCCTCCCTTGCCCCTGCCCCCCGTTCAGTTCCTCTTAACTGTGCGCCCATGCTCCCTCCATAAGCGGCTGTGTCCCCTTTTAGTTGTGCCCCCACCACTGTTCACAGCCTCCCCACTGATATTGTAGTCCCTCCCCTTCCCAGTGCAGCCGGAGGAGCAGGTATCCCTACCCAGTATCTGTGCCCCCCATTTGTCCCCGTGTACCCCACCACTGGTGCCCTCCTCCCCTGCCTGCAGCCTAGCAGGGAGGAGTGGTTGCTTCTTCCCTTTCCCCCGATTGCCCGTGGTGTTCCCCACCCACTGGTGCCCTCCTTCCCTGTACACAGCCTAACAGGGAGGAGTGGTTAGCTGCATTCCCCCATCCCCCCCTGCATATCCCACTGCTGGACCCTCCTCCCCTGCGTGTTGCCTAGCAGGGAGGAATGGCTGCCCGTCGCCTCACCCCCACATTAGGGCCTCCTCTTGCCATCATGGAGGAGGACCCTGCTCCTGCCCCTGTCCCAACCCCTGTTTCGATCCCTGCCCCTGTCCTTTCCTCTGCTGACCCTGTGGTGTTCCCATTGCCACCGCCCCTGCCCGTCCCAGCGGCTGACCTCTTGGCTACCACTAGCCCAGACTCCGCCGCTGCCATGGCCACCCCTTCCACTGGCAAAAAGGGCCAGGGAATAAAAAGGGCAAAGGCCCCACCCGGAAACCAAAACCTCCCGTCAGAGGAGCCGACCGCCCTGGTGTGGCCCCGACACCTGCCGCGGCCCCTCCTTCCCCTGCCGTTCCTTCCACCAGCTCTGGGGGCGTTCCATCTCGAGCCCCCAGAGAGTACACCCAGGTGGCCGCTGCCCCCCCGCATGCCACTGCGCCATCCACCCCGACCTCTGCCTCCGGTACCATTCCTGGTGGCCGGGACCCCTTCCCCTCAATGACCAGGAGGCAACGGATGCCGTGCCTCCTGGTGCCTGCCTCGCCGCAGTTCGAAACATACGTGTGGGCATTGGCAAGGGTGGTGGGGCCCACGGCCATCGTAGCGACCTCCAAAATGTACGGGAAGGTCATATTCTTCCTGGCATTCGAGGCAGCCGCGCAGGAGGTGGTGAAGAAGGGCCTGGCAGTAGGGGGCGTGTTTGTTTCCTTGGAACCCCTGTAGGACCTGGGCGTACTGGTGATGTTAACCTCTGTTCCGCCCTTCCTTCCCAACGCTGCCCTGTTGCCTGCCCTCTCCACCCTGGGGAAGCCCATTTCCATCATCAGCCCTCTCCTGCTGGGCTGTAAGGACCCCTCCCTCCGTCACGTCCTGTCCTTCTGTCGGCAGGTCCAGATCCAGCTACTGCTGGTGGTGCGTGATGGGGTGGTGCTCGAGGGGTCCTGGTGCCCTACCAGGGGGCCAATTACCGGGTCCATTATATGACGGGGGAGGCTTGGAGCTTTCTCTGCCAGGCAACGGGGCACGTCCGGAGGAACTGTCCCCTGGCCCAGCACGGAGGGGCATCCGGGACCCCCGAAACCCGGGAGGGTGCCAGCCTTGTCATTGCTGGCAACCCTGGTGGCCCGGCTACCACGGCCCCTCTTCCTCCTGCCACAGCCCCCGTTTGCGCCCCAGGGACGGCAGAGTGGGCAGGCCTCACCTCCATCGGTTGCAGTTCAGCAAGGCCCGAGGAGGAGAGGGCGGCGAGATCCCTGCCGGCCGAGGGAGAGGCCCTGCCCCAGGGGGAGGTTTCCCTTCCCCCCGCTGTCCCACCTTGCCGCCCTGAAACCATCGCCCTTGACCCCTGGCCCTGTCCCCACTGACTGGCCCTCCACCTCCACTTCCGCCTTGGAGGGCTAGGTGCTTGTCCAGGGGAAGCGCGGCGCCCACAAATCGCGAGCTCTATCCCTCCCCTCCGATGAGGAGGGAGAGGAGGCCCCCCGAAAGATGCTGCGGGGGGCTGGGGCTGCTACATCTTCCACCGCGCCCCTGGACGGAGCCCAGCAGGAGGCGGCAGCTATGGAAGCCATGGCAGCGGACGGAGGCGATCCTGCCCCCTTGTCGAGTTCCCCCCCTGAGGAGGCCTCTGCAGGAGTTCCCCCCCGGCCCCTCTACTATCTGTGCCCCGCGCCGATGCCAGGGCAGCTGTTGCCCCAGTTGCTGGCGGGGAGGACTCTGGAGCCACGGGGACTGATTTTACATCCATATTTGATGAGATTGAGGCCCTCGATCTGACCCCAGTTACCCAGGTGGAGGATGACCCCCCCCCCCCGCCAGCAGGCCTCGGTCTGGGTGGCAGTTTAGCCCCACTGCCCCCTCCTACTCCCTGCCCCTCACCCCATGCTGTAGACCCCGCTCTTGTCCTTGGGGCTCCCCTGGCCCTACCCATCAGCCCGGCCACAGATACCACCCCATATGAGGCCGACGAGCCCCGCGGGGCGACGGCCAATGCCGAGCGGCTGGGCCCTGAGCCTGTGGGTGCACCCACTCCCAACCAGACAGAGGAGTTAGCCTCCCCTCCAGAGGGGGGGGCCCCCTGATGACTCCATCCTGCCGGACGTCGTGGCTGCAGGTGACGCACTTGCAGTGACTCCTGTGCCCGGCATCGGTGATGGCTCCCCTCCTGCCCTGAGTCCCAGTCGAGAGGAGCCGCACCCCAGCTCGGCTGCTGGGGACCATGTATCCATTTCTGTCTCCGTTCTTGTTCCAACCCCTGCCACTGCCCCTGATCCTGTCCCCTCTCTTGCCCCAGCGCTAGTCCCAGTCTGGACTCCCGCTCCAGTCCCTGCCCCTGTTCCAAATCCTGTCCCTGCCCCTGCCCTTGATCCTGCCCCCAAAGCATCACCTGTCCCCTTTCCCTCCACCCTATTCTATTGCCGCCCCCGAGGTTGTCTCGTTCCCGCTACCCATGGACAAGCCTCAGGGGGAGGTTTTCGTGTCTCCCCTTCCCGACATTATGGGGGCTGCACTATTCCCTCCAACGCCCCCTTCCTTGCCAGGGATGGAGATGGGCTGCCCGGCGCAGCAGTGCCAGGGCTCGGCCCCTTGTTTGCCTGTCTCCGCAGGCCACGAGGATCTCTCAGGGGCCTTACTGGAGGACAGCAGCAGATTGGCTGCCGCGTCCCCCTCCGTGCTGAGGGATGAGCTGCGCCACTTCCTGAAGGACACCTGTGGCTCAAAGGGCAAGGTGCAGCTCGCCCTCCAGCGCTGGGGGGACTTCGATCACATCCTTTGGGCTGTGAAGGCCTTTTTGGGGGAGGGGAGAGGGACCGGGAGGCAGGACATCGAGGCCTACCGGCGGGCCCGCAACTTCCGCAACTCCCTCGTGACCTTTGGGGTCGAACATGGGTTGTTGCGGGCCTTCGGGAGGCTGTCTATCACCTTGCCCGTGAGGATCCACCCCAGCCCTCCCTATGAAAGCTGTCATCTTTGCCACATTAAACACCCGGTGCTGTAGGATGGGTCTCCGCAGGAGCCAGGTGCTCTCCTTCCTTCGGGGTGGGGGGTACTCTGTGATCTTCCTGCAGGAGACCCACACGGCTCCAGCCATCAAGGCTAGCTGGCGGCTGGAGTGGAGGGACGATATATTTTAGCCACCTCGGCACCCGCTCAGCCAGGGTGGCCACCCTGTTCTCCCCCGAGCTACGGCCCGAGGTGCTGGGGGTCGTCGAGGTTGTGCCGGGTCGCCTGCTGCACGTCCGGGCCTGTGTGGAGGGGCTGATATTAAACCTGGTCAACGTCTATGCCCCGAACATAGGCCCGGAACGAGTGCATTTCTATCGGCAGGTATTGGCCTTCCTTGGCACCCTGGATCCTCTCGAGTGCCTGGTCCTGGGCGGGGACTTCAACACTACCCTTGAGGACCAGGACCGCTCAGGAGTCAAGAAATCCCAGGCAGCCGCGGGCATCCTCAGGGAGATCGTGGACCATCACTCCCTGGTGGACGTCTGGTGCGACCACCACCCGGATGACGACACCACCTTTACCTATGTCTGGGTGGAGGACGATCGGTCGCGCCACTCCTGTTTGGACCACATTTACTTCTAATGTTTCTATCTGGCAGGGGCCCATGCCTCCAGCATCCGGTCGGCCACATTCTCGGATCACCATCTGGTGATTGTGACGGCCTCTCTCAGTTTGGAGAGGCCAGGGCCGGCCTATTGGCATTTTAATAACAGCTTGCTGGACGATGTGGGCTTCGTGGCATCCTTCCAGGAGTTCTGGCTGGCCTGGCGGGGGCAGCGGTGTGCCTTTCCCTCAGCGAGACAGTGGTGGGATGTGGTGAAGGTGCGCGCACGGCTCTTCTGCCGCTATTACTCCCGGGGCGTCAGCCAGCGGAGAGATGCGGTGATAGGGTGATAGGAGTGGGAGGTCTTAGAGCTAGAGAGGCGTCTGGCCTCAGGCCCCGAGGATCCACCCCGGGAGAAGCAGGAGGAGCTCCGGGCCCTGGAGGACCATCAGGCCCAGGGCACCTTCATTCGATCCCGCATCCGTCTCCTTCGGGAGATGGATCGCGGCTCCCATTTCTTCTATGCCCTGGAAAAAAAGAGGGGGGCTAAAAAGCACATCACCTGCCTTCTGACGGAGGACGGCGCCCCCCTCACGGATCCAGAGGAGATGCGTGGAAGGGCCAGGGCCTTCTACGCCAGCCTTTTCTCCCTGGATCTGACCGACGCCGAAGCCTGCAGGGTGCTCTGGACCAGACTCTCTACGGTCAGCGCGGGCGACCGAGACCGGCTGGAGCTGCCTCTCTCTCTGGCCAAGCTCTCGGAAGCCCTCCATCTCATGCCCACCAACAAATCCCCCGGGCATTGACGGGCTGACCGTGGAGTTCTACCGCGTGTTCTGGGACGTCCTCAGCCCTGACCTTGTCACCATCTGGGCCAAGTCCTTGCAAAGCAGGGTCCTCCCTCTCTCGTGCAGGCGAGCTGTGCTCGCCTTATTGCCGAAGAAGGGGGACCTCCGTGACCTATGGAATTGGCATCCCATCTCACTCCTCAGCACGGACTATAAGGTAGTAGCAAAGGCCATCTCGCTGTGGCTGGGGTTCGTGCTGGCGGACGTGGTCCATCCCGATCAGACCTACACCGTCCCGGGCCGGACCATATTCCATAACTTGTATTTGGTCTGGGACCTCTTGGAGTGGGGCGTAGGGATGGTCTGTCATTTGCTCTCCTGTCTCTTGACCAGGAGAAGGCGTTCAACAGGATGGACCACAGGTATCTCCTGGGCACTCTGCGAGCTGGTCAGCTTCGGGCGGGGAGTACGGCAGGGGTGCCCCCTCTCAGGCCAGCTGTATGCTCTGGCGATTGAGCCCTTCCTGTCTCCTCTGCCGGAGGTTGACGGGGTTGGTGCTTTGGGAGCCAGAGCTGCAGCTAGTCCTGTCAGCGTACGCCGATGATGTGCTCCTCACAGTCCAGAAGCCGGGCGACCTGGTGCGGGTGGAGGCCTGCCAGGTCGTTTATTCGGCAGCCTCCTCGGCCCGGGTCAACTGGGTCAAGAGCTCTGGTCTGGTGGCCGGGGACAGGTGGTAGGCGACCTCCCTCCCACCTGAGTGTCAAGCCATCCGTTGGAGCATGGGTCCACTGCTCTATTTTGGTATTTATCTATCCGCCACGGATCCTTCTCTGCCGGAGAACTGGCAGGATCTGGAGGCCAGGGTGGGTGAGCGGCTGTGGAGATGGACAGGACTGCTCCAGTGTCTCTCCATGCGAGGGAGGGCGCTGGTGCTGAACCAGCTAGTGCTGTCCATGCTCTGGCACCGGCTCAACACCCTGAGCCCGGCCCTGGGGATTCTGGCCAGGCTCCAGAGGACAGCCCTGGAGTTCTTTTGGCCAGGGCTGCACTGGGTCCCTGCAGGGGTTTTGAGCCTTCCCCTGGAGCCTTCCCCTGTCCTTCGCAGCCAGGTCCATGTCTTCCACCTCCAGGCCCTACGGAGACTTCTTTATGGTGAAGGTAGTCCGGCGTGGAGCACGTTGGCTCACGCCTTCCTCCGCCGCCTCCGAGGGCTCCGATATGACTGGCAGCTCTTTCTTCTCCACCCGAGGGGTCTTCCACGAGACCTCTCAGAGCTGCCTGTCTTCTACCAGGATCTTCTCCAGACCTGGAAGCTCTTTTCGGCGACCAGGTCCTACACAACCCCAATCTACGTGTGCAGGTGGCGGAGTCTCCCTCAATATACCGGAGGTTGGTCCTGGTAGAAGCCACTAGGGTCAGAGACCTCTGGACTGCAACAGAGGAACTGGGTGGATCCCCATGTGCTCGGTTGGCACATGGGGCTCTCCACCCTTCCGACCCCACTGCGTGTACTCCAGGAGGTGGAGGCCGCCTTGTCACCCATTTCTCTCATCTTCCTGCAGCGGGCCCTGCGAAAGGGTTCTCCCTGGATCCTCCGGACATTTTTATTTGGCCCCTGTTTTGCAAGCACCCCGGCCTCCTAGTTCCCACACCCCGAGCCAGCTGCACACCCTGCAGCCGATCCGGTTCGAAACCGTGCCTAGAGACCAACTGTACATTCTCGTGCTCCACACACTGCATTTCCTCACCCTCGCATCCCGCCCCGACACCAAATGGTGGGACTATCTTCCACCTAAAGAGGGTGAGGAGCCCCAGTGGGCCAGCCTTTTATTCCACCTTGGTCCCACAGCCCGCCGGGGACATCGGTTGGCGGCTCCTTCATGGAGCCGTGAGCACGGGCATATACCTGGTGTGGTTCACACCCATACCCGAGGCCTGCCCCTTTTGCGGTGTGAGGGAGAACCTGGTGCATGCCTATCTTGAATGCGCCAGGTTGCAGACCCTATTCCGACTCTTGTTGAGGTTCTGGCTGCACTTTTCCCTGCACCTGTTCCTTTTTGCACACCTCATCTGTGGCCCCACAAAGTCGCGAGACATCCTTGTCAACCTCCTCCTGGCCCTGGCCAAACTCTCTATCTATGCTACCAGGAGGAGGATGCTGGACGAGGGGGTGTTCTGCGACTATGGAGCCTATTTCCGTTCCTCCCTAGTTTCACGCATCTGGGCAGAGTTCCACTGGGCAGCGTCCGCTGGCTCCCTCCACAGCTTTGAGGAGCAGTGGGCGCTGTCCGAGGTTCTGTGCTCGGTGTCCCATTCCGGTACCCTCGTTTTGAACCTATGACCTTCACCTCAGTCCCTGTTTTTCTCATTCGTTTTCCCCCCATAATCACTTGGTCCCTGGGTCCAGTGGTCCCTCCCGCTAGCCTGGGGGAGGGGCCTTTAGAAGTGGGCAGACTTGTGCCTGCCCACCTCCCGGGTTTTCCAATAAGAATACAGGGGGCAATCCATGTGACCTCAAAACTCTTTGGGAATGATATGGCAGAGAGGAACCTTCTTTGTTTCCAGAATCTTTCATCCTATGTTTGGGACTGTGATGGATATGCTAAGAATGGAACTACGACCCCCACCAGACCCTTCCCCGCTGCACTTCCCTTTCCTCTGACCAGGTACGGGGAATGGTCCTGAGCCAGGAAAGGGCTGGGCTATTGTGGGAAGTGGTGGCCGCATGGCAAGCGAGGAGCTGCAGAGAGCTGGATGCAGAGGGCAGTCCCCAGGAGCTGTATGCAGAGCTGCACATGGAACCAGCTGTGACTGCCAGAGATAACAGCTGGCTGCAGGTCTGTGAGAGGTTTATGGAGGAACAGCAGAGGCTGGGCAGGGAGCCAGTGGAGAGCGGCCCCAAAGAGAGACAGTAAGTGAACCTGGCCTGGAAACCTGCAAGGTCCAATTTGCTTGAATAGAGATTGGACTAGAGAGGGCACTCAAGGCACTAGGCCAGAAGACCCTTGACTCTCAACTGGACTGCCCCAGAGACCCAAACATTTACCAGTATTGCTCCCTATGAACTGTAACTGTTTAAGCCTCTGGACCTAGTGTGTGTATAACCTTCCCCTTCCCCTTAGCCATGTGTCTGAGCAGTTAGTGGGACCAATCAGACCTAGCTGCCGAAGCACCTACAGTGCTTGCCTCTGAGTGACGGTGTACCGGGCACACTACTGCCACTTCAGGGGTTTGGTGTACTCCAGCACCGAACTGCCCCAATAATTACAGGATTGTTTCTAATGGGTTAAAGCAGAACTTGTGCTGAGACTAACACATCCCTCTTGGGTTTGGTGTTTTTACAGTATGAACTTGCTCTGCTTGTGGGTACAGTGCATGTGTTTGAGCTGATACCCACACACCAACGTGGCTGAAACATGCAACTCCCTTTCTCATTCCTTTCCACTGGGGGTGCTGGCCCATCTTCTGTATGGCCAGAGACCCTGATGTGCAGCAGTCAGGGGTGTTGGGAGTGTTTTTGTTTTCTGTGGCTAGTGACTGTCCCTAAAGTTACTCCTACCAGCGCCCTATTGCCTTTCGCTGCAGCTGCCATTCCCTGAGTACTAGGCAATGACTGGGTTGGAAGGAGGGGGCACCTGTGAGTTGAAGTGACCACGGGTCAGACACAGCAACATCTTAGCCATAGCATAAATGTGTAGATTTTAAGGCCTGTAGGGACAATTAAATAATCTAGTCTAACCCCCATACACATGACAGACCATCAAAGTCACCCCTGCATTGGGCCCAACAACCTGGATTAGACCAAACTGTTACAGCCCTCGGGAGTCTAAACTATTGTTTGCCACAGGCAGAGACTAGGAGGGACTGGGGGCACCCACACCTGGGGTCCCTTTAATAGCAGGGAATTGATTTGGTGAGTTATACCCAAATGATCCTAGCAAGTGACTTGTGCCCCAGGCTGCACAGGATGGCAAAAAACTCTGGTGTCCCTGCCAATCTGACCTGGGGAAAAATTCCTTCCTGACCCCAAAAATGGAGATCACTTAGACTCTGAGCATGTGAGTGAGGTTTACCAGTCAAGCACCTGAGAGAAATAGTTTTCTATATCACCTGAGAGCACTTGCTTAAGTAGCCCCTGTCCCCTCATGCCAACTCCATGTGGGGTGGAGAATCCATCATTTCCCTTGGTACTTTGTTCCAATGTTTAATCACCTAGTTCAAATTTGTCCCTTTTTTCTAATTTTAATTTCTCTGGCATTAACTTCTTTATTATGCCTTTGTCTGCTAGATGAAAGAGTCCTTTAGTACCCAGTATTTTCTCTTTGTGAGGGTATTTATGCACCATAATCAAATCACCTCTTGATCTTCTTTTTGATCAATTGAACAGATTGAGCTTTTGTCTCTCACTGTAAGGCATCTTTTCAGCTCTTTTTAAAATAGCTCTTCACTGCCCCTTGTCCAATTTTTCACAGTTAGTCTTAAAATGTGGACAACACAACTGGATGCAATGTTTCGGTATTGCTCTTACCAATGTTGAATAGAGAGATAAAATCAGCGCCCTATTTCTAGTCATTATTCTCTTGTATATACGTCCAAGAATTATGTTGGCCATTTTGGCCATAGTGTCACCCCGGGATTTCATGCTGAGTTGTCTGTCCATTATGACGCATAAATCCTTCTCAGAGTCACATATGTATGACCTTGCATTTTATGAAAGCTCATTTATACAATAGAATTCCCTCCTCAGTCACCTTCACCTACTGCTGTCCCTTTTCTCTTTCCTTTTCTCCAGGATCTGCGTGTGTCATTTTGCTAGGGTGACCAGATGTCCCGATTTTATAGGGACAGTCCCGATTTTTGGGTCTTTTTCTTATATAGGTTTCTATTACCCCCCCACACACACACACCACCTGTCCCGATTTTTCACACTTGCTGTCTGGTCACCCTACATTTTGCGGGGAGTTCTCCTCCTCTCTTTGCCTGTGAGCAATGAGACCCCCCTGGATGGACTGACCAAACCCAGGATTCCTTCAGCCTGAAAGAAGAGGGGAGAGTTGACCTGCTTCCTCTTTAAGGCTCCAGTCCCAAGCCCTAGGCAGAGTCAGCAGCCTGGGTTCCCTGCTAAAGCACAAACATCCACCCTGGGGCCACCTTCTCTCTCTAGTCATTTCCTTTGTCCCGCACATCTGTCTTGAAGACACAACCCCTGGAACGGATTAGCACAGCCCCTGAGGTTTCCTTTCTCAGTCTCCCAAGGGTCAGTACACTCTATTACTTCTCTCAGTAATGTTGTCTTCTGTTTTTCCCTTTCAAAAGTAAATTGTTTTATTCCTAGTCTCTTCATATGAGAGAGCCACCCCCAAACTTCCTGGTTCCAATCATCTGCTCTCACCTTCTGTCAACCTTTTCTATCTCCATTGTATCTGTGTACAGATGAAGTGATCAAACTGAATGCAGGATTTGTGGTAAAGGAAAGAAAGACATTTCTGTGAAATAGCGATGTACTCTGCATGCATTCTGCTACTGATTTCACTGAGAGTTCATCCAGAGAACACTTCTGGCTTCTCCACTGGTCAGTACTCAGCTCAGCATTGATATTAAACTATATTTGTAGATGGCATTGAAAATAAATATTCCACTGTGTAACATGATCAGTTTTACTGGGGTTTCTAGTAACAACTCAGTGAGTTGTTACTTGTTGTAGCTTTATTGGTTCAGTGGAAATCCAGACTCTGATTAACCTTCCCCTCGTCACTATTGTCTATAAAGTATTTATTATCCTAGCAGAAATATTCATCCTTTGTATTTATCGCTAATGGGGAATTCTTTTCTCCATTTTTTTTAATTTCAGGTGTGAATTACCCAGGGAAAGTTTCCCATTTATCTCCTTGGATTCAATGAACGTTTCAAATCTGAATTTACTTTAGGAACAACCATGTTGTTCACTGCAGAATGTTCTCTTGCTGGTGTCTCTCTTTTACCACATGTCTGATAGAACATTCAGTATAACCCTTCCCCCGCACCATCAAATAGCCTGCCAGACCCAGAGGTGGCCCATCCTTGTCTCTTGGTTTGTTCAATCTCAGCCTCTCCCTGTGATGAGCTGTGGAAACTGCACAATTCATCGGGCAAGAAAAACTTACACTACGGGGAAGACTTTCAGAAAGGATTTAATAAGAAAAAGGCACAAATTGAACCTGAAGAAATTACAGGGATAAAAAAGCAGGAAACTTCCATCCTGGTCAATCAATGGGAAGTTACACAGAGGAAATTTGTGAACCTTTTCCCACTCGCATTTGAATTTCCTGCATCTTCACACAAATTCTATAGAAACCCCTGCTTTGTCTATCTACCAGGCAGGAACTGTCTTTGGGCATCATGCCAGAGGGAGCATTTCTCAGAGAAAGAGGCAAAGCTTTTACATCATCCCAAGGTTATTTGGTCCAATCACATTGTTCTGATACTGATCCCCCAGAGTCACCATGTCCCACGTCATCATAACTTGGGTCTCCAGGAGGCAGGAACAGGGTTTCTTTCTCTGTCACAGAGACACCTTCATTCCTTAGCGAGTGCAGACTCCAGCCTAAAATACAAAGGGAGACACATACAGTCAGTGGATCCATTTTATGGCTACATAGCAAGGGTGGAGTGCCCTCTCTGGTATGGGTTAGAAAATGTTCCCTCTTCGTTCTTCTCATTGGGTCCATGACAAATTTTAATCCATCATCTCTGTACATATTCTGGAAGTAAAATCCTTGGTTTCAAGACCATTTACAGTTGCCAAGTGAGAACTATATTCACCTGTCACTTCATGTACAAAACCCAATCACTTCCAGGAAGTAGCTGTTCCTTAAGGGCATTGTATAATTCACTCTGCGCTAATCACAAACATAAGCACGTTGTTCTTATCAAGTACTGAGTAATGCACATTTGATTGCCACTCCATTTCCTCTGGGGTGGCTGGTGGTGTCTCTGCTCATGACACAATGGGGAAGGGAGATGTTGGCCAAGGATAATGGGCAAAGCCTGACTTTTACAGGAAGTGTCATGGGCTCTTTAAAATTTACACATCAGTAACAGGACTTTGGTTTATAAGATTCTGTCCAAAAGATACACGCTCAGTAAACTGGTGGGAATCCAGTAATCCAGGGTGTGGCAGCCACACAAGGATTTGAATTTAGAGATTGAGGGACCTTTCTGCTTTTCCTGTCTCCACTGCAAGCACTGAAGCCTCTGCTTTGAGGGAAAGAAGAGAAGAGAGAAGGAGAGTTTTTTTCCACAGGCATTAGGTTGGTCAGGTATGTTCCTTTGCTGTGTAATGCACATTTCCACCCATCCCATTCTGTAGAGACACTGTGAAGTGCAAACTCACCTGTCTGTGAATCCCTGTTCCTGTCACTCACCCCAGGGCCTTCCTCATCATTCTGCCCCAAACTAGGGTCATCTTCAGGGTCAGACATTTCTCTGGCATCATCATAACCAGCCCCTGTGACATCTCCAGGCAGGGCAGGGACATCTGACATGAAGATGTGAAGTAATTAAGAGAATATTCACAGTGAAGACAGAATTAAACTACATGCTGCAGATGCACCAGCCTCACTGGTCCCTGGGGATCTCTCAGCACTTCCACCCTCATGGTGGTAAGAGAAGCCCTCCTCTGGAACCCTCAGATTGAGGGGATTTACAGATCATTGATTTGATACATTTCAATAGCTGGTTGTGAGGATCCTAGAGCTCCCAGATGACAAGAGAGACGGGGAGTTGTAGAAAGAGGTGACCGGGATCTAGTCCAGAGGGATTGCTCCACAAGGCATTTGGTTACAATAATTACAAATGTAAATGACTTGGAATTGTCTAGAGTTTGTTCCTGGCTTCCTAAATTTGATAATATTTTAAAATGTCTTTTCAATGTGTTCTCCTGATAAGGTTTACCCCATAAACTGCCATCAGTCTCCAATGCACTGACACCACTAGGAGCTGAGCCAGCTAATACGGGTCAGAAATGGGACTTTGGGTGTAAAATCTCTATGTCCCCCACCCCCCACACCCTCCCGTCACAGTGTGTCTGACACAGATGTATATAAGCTGCCATAGCTGCATGTCAGGAAAGGCTGGCAGGGAACATTGCTCCTATGTAAAGGTCTCTCCTTCGATGCTCCCTCTTTACAACTAGTGAGTAACCTTGGTGCTCATGACAGTGAGGGTCACAGGGCAGTGATCTGAGCCAAGTACCGTGTGGGCAGCTCCTGAGTAAACTGCTCCTTCCGTCCCCGCAATGGGCCTCTGTCATGACCTAGGACATCACACGCTTCCCTACCCCTGGGCCTCCACACAGCTCTTATAATGCACCTGGTCAGTGCCCCCAGCGTTACGCCAGTAGACAATACTGGTGGGTGAACTTCCTGGTTTTCTTAACAAACCACTATTGTCCTACTGGAAATACAGTTATTTTTTCGTCAGGGTGACGTTGCTTCCAGGGGGCGGATTCACTGCTCACCTCGGCCGTCTGGAGTCTGGGGGACGTCGTTCAAGGCAGGCTCCTCTACGTTATCATAATCCAGCTGAGACCCCCCCAGGGAAGCTCCCTCTGGAACAGCAAACACCACACTCAGCCCCTGGCACCAGCAGCGTCTCTTCAGCACAGGTGACCCTTATAACTAGAGCTGTGTATCATGGCACGTGTGAGGGGAAGTCACAGGGGCCCATGGTGAGAAGGGCACAAGCCAGAGAACTACAGTGAAACAGGAGTCCCAGAAATAACTAGGGGTCAATCCTGTCCCTGCAGGATGCAACAGCAGTTCTTGTATGAGTTTCTGTGGGAGCAGGATCTGGGCTTGTGCTGAGATAACAGGTTGGGACACGGGCGCTGCCAGGCCAGAGCCGGCCTGTGTGAATCCAGCTGATCTTTGCAGACAGGTTTGAGTTTTCCTGTTACCCTGGGGAGGGGGAACCTCCCCTCTGCCGGAATTACAGCTCCCGCTGGGAGGTCACTGGCCTGATCCTTTGTGAGCTCCTGCTCTCCACTAGCCCCTCAGGCAGCCCAGGGCTCAGCTTGGCAGCGCTCCAGCTTCTCAGCAGAACTGGCTCATCTGCTCAGTGTCTCCTCCCCCTGCCACAGGCTAAACTCCCACAGGGCCCAAATCATGGACTCCCTTGAGAGCAGCTGGGGTAGAAATGCCACCACTTTTATAATTAGAGATGGGCCAGGCCAGGAAGTTCAGATCCAGGGTTTTGCTTCAGCTTGTTATAGCAACAGGTGTCAGCTGCAAAACTGACATCAGGAGCTGGGGCCAGAATCTGCAAATCCCCCCACCCACAATGGTCTGGTGGGTTCGGATCAGTGAGTTGGGCTGAGCCCATCTGTAATTATAACACAGGACAATCTTCTCATCTCTCTCAGAGGTTAGAGACGAGCCCTGCTGGGCATTGACACCTTCCACCCAAAGCGACTGACCCGTCTCCTCCAGCTCCTCACCTGGGGAGGTCACTGGGAACCACTCCCAGGGATGTGTGCTCAGGAGATGGTCACATGTTCCCATCCTGAGATTCTGACAGAAATCCTGTTCAATGGGATTACACCCAACTGTGTAAAATGGGAACCGTGTGAGGGGAAATGGCTGCAACTGCAGGAAGCGTCATAGATATTTTGTTCTCTGTCCAGATTTGGGTCTCTCGGCCTGAGTCTGCCCCTCCCCCGTTACCTTGTTCTGATCCAGGATTGTTTTCCCCCTCACTGTCCCCGGTGTAATACTGCAGCTTCATCACAGAGTCATCTGAATAGGAGACTGGAGAGACAAGAACCAGAAATTCATCACAGTGAGAACAGCTGAACTGTGGGACTAGGAACACATCCGGGGCCAGGAGCAGGATTTCCAGTCTCAGTCTATTCCTTCGTCTACAGGAGATGGTGACTCACAGCGACTCTGAGCGGTGAGAAGCTGACACAGACTCCCCAAGAGAAATCTCCATGTTATTGTGGTAAATGTGACTGAGGGGATGCTACATTCTGACCTGAAAGATGCTGGGGTGAGTGAAGGGCACATCTCTGGCTGCTGGTCCAGGGAAGTTCCACAATGGTTCTGGCCTCCTCAGCCACAGGGGGGACTCCTCCTTCTTAAGGGAAATACCCGCCTCCCCCCTGAATCAGTCAATCAGATCTCTGGGGTGTTTCCAGATTAGGCCAAGACAGGCCCAAGCAGAATCTGTGATTCCCTGTAACCATCTTAAGCTTTCATGGGTGAATACCCACTTCGTCAGATGGATTTCCACTCCATACAACTAAATGCAGTGCCTTGCATGGTGTCAAGTATCAGAGGGGTAGCAGTGTTAGTCTGGATCTGTAAAAAGCGACAAAGAGTCCTGTGGCACCTTATAGACTAACAGAAGTATTGGAGCATAAGCTTTCATGGGTGAATACCCACTTTGTCATAGTAATATATCTTGTTGACTTCAGATGTGCCACAATCTTCTGTTTGACTTTTGTTGCCAGTAACTGTATGATCTCATTTTGAATTGTTTTTCCAAGGTAGTGGTGTGTGTACATTTTTTGGGTGGTGACTCTTCTTAGATGCTCCTGGAGTACAGCATCAAACTCAGCCATCAGCTCCGCAGTTTTGAGGACGTTTCCATTGTTTGGCACATACAGCTGATCTGAAGTGCCACGCAGTGCTAGGTTTTGGGTAACAAGCATTCTCACAATGGCAATGAGCCTTTTCAGAATATTTTGCCAGTAAAGAGACTCTGATGCAATCTTCTCTTGATGCTGATCACCTATGGTGGCCTTTAACCTTAGTCTCATCTCAAGCTCTTTCCACTATGGAATGCTCTCTGGTGATTTGCTGCCTTCTCATGGCATGCCAGATTTCTAGCCAGATTTTTCCAGTCCTTTGTTCCTGTAGAACCCAATGTGGCTGGAACATTAGATTGGAAGAGTCTGCAAGAAAAACAGAATGCAGCATTCTGGGGTTTTGAGTACATAAGCCATGGCCTCTCCACTTTGTCACCATTGGGGATTTCACGCCAGTAATGTGTTGGATGGAAACTTCTATTTTCATTGTCTTTGGGGAACATGAAGTTTTTCACTTGCTGTGGCCCATGCAGTACAAGGAAGTCCCTCAGGCTACTGCTCAAGTGGGTGCACAGTCCTGGATCATCTAGACTTAAGGAACTAAACTCAGCAGCAGCTGTTTCTTGCGCCTCCACCACACTCTTCTCTGATCTACACTTTTCTTCAGGAATGTGCAAGGTTACATCCATTTGAGATGGAGATATGGATGCTGCAGTAGCTGCCAGGCTACAGGCTACTCTGGCTAACTGGAAGATCAGGCATCTTCTCACCACTCACATCCTCACTGGGAACGGAAAGCTCACCGTGAACATTTGTGTCTATGTATCTCAGGAGAGCTCCTTCCTGCTTAGCTAGAAAAGCTTCCTTTGCTTTCTTTCTTTTTCTGAATGCTGCCCCAGAGGGGCGTTTTCTTCTTTCACTCATGACTGCTGTTCTGTGCCAGCTATAGTGGCTCTCAACACTCAATTGACGGGGACAAATAAGCAGGCTGGTAGCAGGGCCTGAGTGAGGGAAGATATCAGCGTCTTAAGGGCCTAACTGGCTCCTACTACATCAGTTGACTGCCTGTTTTCCTCAAGTGGGTTCAGGGAAGCAGCAGGAAACAGGAAGCTCCCTGAGAAGCTGGTGTTAATCAATCCAGGCTCCTGGGGGTGCTAGAGACGTACATAAGAGGCTCCTCCTCCTCTCTCTCCCTGCAGCTCCTGCTGCTTTCTGTTATTCCCTCTCACCTTTTCTTCTGCCTGCCTGTTATGTCTCTTGTGCCCTACTTCCTCCAGCACAGCACTCCACCATCTCTGTGCATCTGGAGCAGAGAGAAGACATATGCACCAGCAGCAGATGCAATTTTCTACACTCTGGGTCCTAGTGGCGCCTCCCCATAGTCCAGTGGCTGCGGTGGGAGGAGGGCACAGAACATCCCCTGCTCCAATGCTCCGGAGTAGTTTTCAAATGATAGTTTAGCCTAGCCCCAGACAGTCGCTTTCCTGACCCCTCTCTGGTTATACTCCAAGGCTTCAGGATGGGCAGATAGGATATTAACTATCCCTAGAATTGGGACTCACAGTGTATGGTGGGAAGGAAGCCCGTCTCCATCAGTCTATATGAGTAATTGCTGGTCTCATCACAGACCCATCTATCACAGCTAGAGCTTGGCAAAAAAACAAGATTGTTTGGTTCTCTGGCCATTGGAGAAAAAAAACCAAAATAATTCCAAGATGGTTTTGAGTTGAGCCAAAAATGATGTTGGAAAATTTTTGGCAAATGAAAAAGTAAAAAAAAAGTTTAATGTTGACTGAAACCATTTGGTGTTCTTTTAGACACTAGTTAATTTTTGTTTGTTTGTTTTTATAGATAAAATTAAAGGAAATTTCTAATGGAAAAGTACTATCAAATTGAAGAAAACAAAATGTTTTCTTTAGAAAGTGTTGAAATGATATGAATTGTTCTGTGTGTGGTTGGAACAATTGGGTGAAATTGACAGGAATTTGTGAAATGTTTCAGTGTCTGTGAATCTGCATTTTTCACCAAAACATTTTGTAATGAAGACTTGTGCCCAGTTCCAATGACAAGCTCAGAGGGCTGAAGCTGCAGTGATTGAACTCTGGGTCAGGGCCCCAGATGGAAAGGGCGTTAGATAGCTGCTCCCTGTTAAGAGTGAGACACACAGACCTGAGCGACTGAACATCTCCTGCTTCTCTCTCATCAGGTTATAATCAATCTCCTCATACACGGCCTCAGAGAAGGGATCCAAGGGTCTTCTGGAACCTGAAAACAAAGGTCAGGGTTTGTACAGGGTCATTGAAACCAGAGATAGGAAACACTATGGGATCATCCAGCCCCTCCCCCTCAGGCCTAGTGCGAGCCTGAACCCTACAGCACATTCCCACTGCTGGAATTGAAATGAGCCAGGTGACAGGGTTTCTTTCCACAACAGCTCTTTGATGATGGTTCCCAGGGCTAGTTCGCTGTCTGGAAGCTTCCTCACATTCATCTTAAATGTTCCCTTTTTAATCTCATCCCATTATTCCGGGCTATTCCCCTTTGGAGCAGTTTAAATAATTATTACCCTATGATGCTGTTTATCAGCAAAATGGTGATAACATCTTTTTTTTTAAAATTGAGTTTAAGGCCAGAAGGGACCATTAGAACATCTAGTCTGACCTCCTGTATAACAGGGGCCACTGCATTTCACCCAGATACCCCTAGGTTTGAGCCTAAAGATGCCCTTAGACTAAAGCATTTCAGTCTCAGAAGAATAAACTCTAGTGTGCCACGGGCAGAAAGCAGGAGTGACGAAGGTACCACCAATGCCCAAGGCCCCTGCAATGGCAGGGAACTGACTAAGTGAGAGATGCCTAGATCGGGGTCGGCAACCTTTCAGAAGTGGTGTGCTGAGTCTTCATTTATACAACTCTAAATTGAGGCTTCGCGTGCCGGTAATACATTTTAACATTTTTTAGAAGTTCTCCCCATAAGTCTATATATAATATATAACCAAACTACGGTTAGGGTTAGGGTCAGGCCGGAAAGCAGGCTGAGCAAGGCTGGAGATCCAGACCCTGGCTGGCAGGAGGTCAGTGGCTGGAACCCAAGATTGGCAGCTGAGGTGAATGAAGCTGGCGGCTGGTAGGGCTGAGCAGGGCCGGAGGCCTGGACCTTGTCTGTCAGGGGGCCCGCGCTGGAACTCCAACTGGAAGCAAGGGGAGTGGGGCTGCAGAGGCGGGGACCCCGGCTGGCAAGAGGCCAGCAGCTGGAACCCCAGAGCAGTGACTGAGCGGCTCAGCCCACCCCCACTCTCGGGTTTCAGCCGCCGGCTCCTGCCAGCCGGGGTCTCAGCCTGCTACCAGCCTGGGGTTCCTTCTCCCAGGCCAGCAGTGGGCGCTGAGTGGGACCGGCGGTGGGACCCCGGCTGGCAGGAGCCGGCGGCGGAAACCCCAAAGTGGTGGTGGGCTGAGCGGCTCAACCCGTGCCACGTGCCATCAGAAACCAGCTTGCGTGCCACCTTTGGCACACGTGACGTAGGTTGCCGACCCCTGGCCTAGATAATCCTGGCAGGCGATCCATGCTCCATGGTTCAGAGGAAGATGAAAATCCTCCAAGGTCCCTTTTTGCCAATCTGACCTGGGGGAAAATTCCTTCCTAATCCCAAATCTGACAATCAGTTTGAACCTAAGCATGTGGAAAAGACAAACCAGACAGATATCTTAGAAAGAGGTATCTCTGAACCACCTCAGAGGACTGGTCCAGCCCATCCAGTGTCACAGCTCCCTCTGTAGCTAATGTCTGATGCTTCAGAAAAGGGCAAGAAACAAAGCAAAGCAAAACAAAACACAAATATGTGGGCTTTCCAGAATTCCTTCCTGACCCCTGCAGGCGACTGGCTGAAGCCCTGAACTATGAGGTCTGATTATAGTCATTGTCTTACTGCAAAGTAGTGAATGTTACGTGTATGTTGATGGCAATCCCGTTCTCTACCTTCTTTCCAAGGAGCTGGTAGCTAATGTTTGTGCAGTGTTTTATAGAAGTAAAATCCCCTAAAAGTGCCAGCTTTCAGTACAATACAATGCTCCTTGCTCCTTGTATAATGCTCCTTTCCTGCACTTCTCCTTCCTAAGATTGTCTTTTCTACTGGATCACTCTCTTCACAACTATTTACCACAGCTTGATTCCAATACACTTTTTTCCTGACAATATTTCCAATTTCTCTAGGTTCCTTTTCCATGATGTCTCTACTCATGATATTCAGAACCCCGCCCTGTGACAGATATTGCAGCCCCAGGCAGTATCTTTTGGAATCACTGTATTAAATCTATGAATGGTTTATATTCTTCTGCATTTGGGAGGGGTACCACAGCTCCTTCAGGAAGAAAAAACAGTGGGGGTTGGTGGCTGGGTGGGGAGGAGGCATGATTAAGGTGAATCACTGAGATTGTAACAACTCCAGAAAGGTAACACCCTTCAAGGTGATTTACACAGACTGGTTCAAACTGGGTTACCAGAGCCCAAGAGACAAAGAAAGGCTTCTGGTATGAAAGGCTGAGTTTAAACAGACTCAGGGCCTTCATTTTGATTCAGCAAATGGGCAGGACCTTCTGACCACGGGGATCCCAACACTGAATCATTGGACAGATGGTGGTCTACCAGGTTGCTGAGAGAGAGCTGGCTGGTAACTTGTGACTGCTGGCAAATCACTGCTCATAGCCCTTGGGGAGAAAGAACAGCATGGGGGCTGGCTTGTGGGCAGACTGGTTTGCTGGGGGTATCACAGTGGAAGGCAGGGGGCTGTGCAGTATTAAAAAACCCTGGCCACAAGGAGGTGGGACAGGGGGTTCCCACCCAGAGACAAGTGATGGATGGATACCGGAGTAGGAACTCCTGGAATGGATTACTGGAGGGTGGGGGGGATACAGATGCAGCTTCTCTGAAACTGTGACGCTCCCTAGCTAGTATCATCACCAGATTTCATGGCTGGGCTGTTCAATTGCCAAACAGTTAATAAAATAGTAAATGAGAGAGGAGTTACCAGACACCCCCGACCACCCCATGCAGCCCGGTATCACCCCTCACCCTGATACCCTGCAGCCCCCCTGCTATTGCAGAGGCATTTCACACAGTGACACCAATAAGGACCCACCTCTGCGCTGTGCCCTGGCACTTCGCACCTGCACCCCGAGGATGATTAAGACCAGGCAGAGCAGGGCCCCCAGGATAATGCAGATGACCACAGGCACCGTGACTCTCCCACTGTCGGTCGAAGGGCGGCGCGGAGGAGCTGGATGGAAATGAACAGGCAAAAGGGAGAGATTATCCTGTGAGAGTTGGGGGGCGGGGCAGGGAGCTCCCCAGTTACTCATTGTAGGAAACAGGACAGCAGGGGCTGGGACACAGTCTCTGCTCCATGGGGGCAGCTCACAGGCTGCTGTTTAAATCATGGGCCCTGCCCTGTCAGCTGGAGCCAGAAGACAGGAATCCTCTGGCTCAGCAGGGCCTACAGCTCCCACCTGGGTGTCATTCGCCCTCAGATGTCACAGGCCATGGAAAGGAGCTCCTTCCCTCAGGCTGCAGCTTGCAGCTCCTCCTCTGTGACCCAGCACCAGGGAAATTTAACCCTTGATGGGACGAGGGGGATGCTTTACCTGGGGTATTTGGAGAATCTGTCCTCTCTGTCACACCTGCAAAGGGAAAGGGAGAGAGTTGGAGTCTGGAGCGAGGTTGAGGTGATGTGTTTGTTCCTGGGGGGAACCTCACCTCTGAGAGTCCCTGGTTGTCTCCAGCTGTCACCTCCACAAACTCCCTCACAGCAGCACAGGGCCTGTTTGTTAGTGATTTAGGGCCCAAGTCCCTTGTGCTCTGTGCGGTGATGAGCACACGAGTAACAAACCAGCACACTGGGTCTGTGATGGATGCAGGGTTATGTGGGCTGATGTCTGAGCCAATCTGACTCCACAAAGGTTCCACCCCACAGCATCCATGATGCTCCTAGGGTGACCAGATCGCAAGAGTGAAATATCAGAACACATTGGGCGAGCGGGGCGGGGCGGGGGGAGGAGGGAGAGGACGACAACGACAGACACAGGTGCACAGAGCCATGAGAGGGGGCCCTAGGAAGCTGCGAGAGGGGTTGTATGGCCCCTGCTGCAGCCCGCACCACAAGCCACAGGGCAAGGACACCTATTGAATTCAATGAGAATTTTGCGTGTGAATTGATGTACCTAGTTCTGAGATTATAAAGCCAGAAGGGATCCGGTGATCACCTGGTCTGGTATAGCACAGACATAGAACTTTCCCAAAATAATTCCTAGAGGATAGTTTTTAGAAAAAGCTTTTCGAAAAACACCATGACCCTTAGTATATTGTTAATCCTTAATTACTCTCACCATTGAAAAGGTATGGCTTATATCCAGTCTGAATTTGTCTAGCTGCAACTTCCAACCGTTGGATCATGCTCTACCTTTCTCTGCTAGACTGAAGTGCCCATTATTAACTATTTGTTCCCCATGTAGATACTTACAGTCTATAACCAAGTCACTTCTTAACCTTCTTTTTGTTAAGCTAAATAGATTGAGGTCCTTGAGTCGATCACTATAAGACATGTTTTATAATCCTTTAATCAGTCTTGTGACTCTTCTCTGAACACTCTCCAATTTATCAATATCCGTCTTAAATTGTGCACCCCAGAACTGGACACAGTATTCCAGCAGTGGTTGCACCAGTGCCAAATACAGAGATAAAATAACCTCTCTACTCCTGCTTGAGAGTCCCCTATTTAGGCAGCTGGTCACCCTATTTCTGTATGCATTTCCCCAGGTTTTGTTGTAAAAATCAAAACTGAACTGCCCCAGAAATTCTGGCATGTGGAATCATCATGAAACTCGCATGGCTCCAACCCTGCCGATGAACCTTTAGATCCACTGCACAGACTTCTGCCACTTGAGTTAATGGAGTAAGTGATGGCAGAGGCAGTAGGTTGTCATCCTATATGTGATAGATCAGTTCTATAGGGGGATGAGACACTTTTTGCCACTGGGTTTCACAGATATCTGCTGACAGAAGAAGAACTGTGAAACTCAGGAATCCTGGGTCTATTCCAGGCTCCTGAACGGAGTGGTCTCTAGTAGTCAAAGACCCTTCTTCCCCGTCCCCTCAAGTCTATGTCTATCCTATTGCTGTCTAACCAGCCCCAGCTCCTCATCTGATTTCAACTGCCCCCCACTACCACTCTGGATTCCTTGTCCCAGTTTCCTGGTCCTGTCTCACTCTCTTCTCTCCCCGCCCCCATCCCTCAGATGGGATGTCCGTTCCAGACTGGCAAAATTATAAGGCTTCCCAACATTTCAACACTTCCCATTCTAAATTTTCGGTTGCTTAACTATAGGCTAGCTCTGCCTACAACAAAGCATATTCAGAACCTCTGATTAAAGGGATTATAAGTGTAGCATCCTCCATCATAGCTAGTCACCAAAGATTGAACCTGAGCCATCCAGACTTAAAAGCATGAGCTTCTACTACTTGAGTTCAAGATATAACTCCCTTAGCTGGTAGCTATACAGTTATCCTCTAAAAATCCACCAGAGGAGGGCACAAAACACATGTTGGAGAGTGAATTACAAAAGTGCCAAATATTATTATTAGACCTGCAATACTTTTCACAATGAACATCAGCGGGGGATAAACTGGGAGTTTAAGAATATTTGGAAAACAATTTTAGAATAACATTCAGTGCTGTGGTTTAAAAGAAAAAAAAACTGTTAAAACTCATAACTTAGCAGTATTCAATATTTGAAAAAAAAAAAAAAACTTCTAGGAGCTATGGGATACAAGTTAAGAATGTTGAAACAGGAAGATGTTATGCTTAGTTACCACTTGGGCAAGGCGGCCTGCTATGTAATACTTGCAAGATTTCACTGTAATGTTTTACAATATATAGCAGCGCAATGCTGATTCCATTGATATTGTTGAGCAATTCATGCTGATTTTATTTCAGCCCACATCTTAATAGTTTTGAATACTATAGATCACTATTTTCAGCTCAGTTGGTCTGAACATGCAGAGCTTTAAAACTGTTATGCTCTAAACTGTATATTAACTACAGTTTTATAAACCTGCATGTCAGAGAACTGTGTGCCACTACTACTAGACAGTGCCACAAGGCAATTCAGTGTGAATCACAGAAATGTAAGACTGGAAGGGACATCAACAGGTCATCTAGTCAAACCCCTGCACTGAGGCAGGACTGAGTAATAACAACACTAGACCATCCTTGACAGGTGTTTGTCTAACCTCTTAAAAAACTCCAATGACTGCTATTCCATAACCTCTCTAGGTAATTTGCCCAGTGCTTAACTACCTTTACAGTTAGGAAGTTTTTCCTAATGTCTAACCTAAATCTCCCTTGCTACAATTTAAGCCCATTGCTTCTTTTTCCTACATGTCCTGAGTGGGACGGGTGTGGGTCCAGGCAGTGGGATTCGGGGGAGGGAGGTCGAGGAAGTCAGTGGGTGTGTGGGGATGGACCAGGGGAAGCAGGGTGGAGGAACTGAGGGGGACTGGGACTGGGGGAGTCGGGGGTGCTGAGGGGGATGGGACAGGACTGGGATGGGGGGAGAAGGGTAGGGGCTGAGGGGAGCATGAATGGGACAGGGTAGAGAGAGCTGTGTAGAGTGGGGCGGGGCGGAGGAGACAATGGGGCGGGGCTGGGCTGGGGAGGATCAGGGGGTTGGGGAGCGGGACAGGGTCTGGAGGGGATGAGACAGAGGGGAGCAGGACTGGAATGGGGGGAAGGTGAGGGGGTGGGACAGCAGGGGGAGCGATGGGGGTGGGATGACGGGAGAGGCTGAAGAAGAGATTTGAGGTAGGGCAAGGCTGAGGGCAGTGGGTTGGGGGGAGCAGGGGGACTGTGGGGGAGGCTGTTGGAACGGGGGCAGGGACTGAGGGCAGTGGGTTCGGGGTGGGAGGTACAGGGGGGACTGCGGGGGAGGCTGAGGGAACAGGGTTAGGGTGGGGGCTGAGGGCAGTGGGTCGGGTCTACACTGGCACCTCTCAGCATTGCTGTGCCGGGTGGCAGACCTGCGCCAGCGCTACCCTGGTGTTGGAAGAGTCCTCAGTGCAGATTTCATGACACAGACCCTCCTCATCACTTCAAACCTGGCGCTGCTCTGGTCAGTCGCTAGGCTCTTGTCACTTTCAAACCCATGCAGGGTATCTGGCTCTTTTTCAGTTCTCAGGTTAAGAAAAGCCTCTGCATTTTGTGAGGGCTTCAGCATTCACTTTCCTACTTGACAAACTGTCTGCCTGACACATTGCTCCCAGGGCATTCATCTTTATTCATTATCTGCAGGTCCATCAGATTAACGAGCAACACAGGGGGAAGCAACACAATGGTGTCAAGGAGTGGGTGGGCTGATCCATCCTCCTCCCTGAAAATTACAGCATGTAGCAGAAACATCTCCTGTCACTCACCTGAACAATTCACGGCAGCATCTTCCTTATGATCACAGTTGCTCTCACCCCAGGGCTTGGCAGGACAGTCCCAGAGAGATGACTCTGTCCCTCTGCAGTTCAACGTCTCCACCCAGATGGAACCAGTCCCCTCACCGAATGCAGCCTCGCCCGGGGCAGATACAGCAGATCCACAGCCCAGTTGTTTACACACAACGTTAGCATCCGCCATGTCCCAGGAATCATCACAAACTGTTCCCCAGGAGCCACGGTACCAAACCTCCACTCTCCCCGAGCATCTGTCCTTTCCTCTCACGATGCGTAACTTCTCCCGGTCTGGAAATGCAGAAACCTCACATGTTACTGAGACAAATGGGAAAGTCCTCAGGCACTAAGAGGGAGACAGTGAGAAGCAGAGATACCTGTGCAGCTCGTAGAGTTCGGGCATTCAGGGTTCTGAGTTGGTTTTGCTTTTTTTCCTATGGAGAGAAAAAGCTGAAGTGAATGCACTGGGTTGTGTGTGTGATGTGGGAGTAGAATTTATCTGTATTTTCAATCCCTAATTTCAGCACTGTATGAACTGAAATGTGAACTCTGGGTCATTTCATACCAAATTAATTTGCTATTCAGCTATTACTGAGACACACAGGCCAACATACACACAGACTTGTGGGGGATTCCAGTCTTGAAGCGAACTGCACAGCCTGGGCCCATCTCTGATTGTTCATCCCAAAAGGATTAATAACCACAGAGCTGCCTAATGATGGTCTATAGGGAGAGGCTTTTCTTCGCTCTCACACTACCTTAGCGCACTGTGTAACACGGGTCTCTTTTATAATTAATTGATTAACTTCCATGTTTGTTGTTAATCCGAGAAATGCTTATTTATATAAAAGACTGTGAAAATATGTTTGCATCTTGTGTTAAGAATTTACACCTGCCTACACTGAGATGTGAACAACAACAAGTTCTATCCTAACCCTTCATTTAATTGAACACATCACATACATGCATGTGTGCACGTGCACATGCTGGTAGTTTCAGAATTACCAGTGCAAGAAATATGGGTCTCTTCTGCTCGGTTATCACATGACTTTGGATTCCATTGGTCTGATGGGCACTGCCAGAGGGAGCTGTGCTGCTCACTGCATGCAACGTGGTCCAGCCATGTGGGACCCTTTCCATATTCAGATCCTCCTGAAATATATCCTCCGTCTCCACAGTTCAGCTGTTTGCATACAATTGCTGCAGTGACTCCAGACATCTGATTGGAGCAAACACTGCCCCACGTCCCATTGTAGAAAACCTCCAGCCGCCCAGCACAGTCACTGTCGCTCACCAGCCTCAGATCTGTGAATTCTAGAAGCAAATGCACAAAAAGGGAATTTAAATCATTTGATTCTGAAATGAACTGGGGTGTGAAGAGTGAAATCCCAGCGATTGCTAACAATCCTGTGCATCATTCTGCAGAAGCAACTGCTAGAGAACCACTCCAAGAATGAGATACTCTTTTAGACACCACAGACCCCTTAGAAATACAATGGGCATCTCTGGAAGGCCACCATTTACCAGCAGCTACATACAGATTGTAATAGATAAAGGTCAGGAAGGATTGTGACATTGGCAGGCCAGATGCCAGCTCTTGCCCAGGCTGCAGGCCTTAGCTGAGAACTGACAATCTCATAGCTGGAGACCAGACCAGGTCACTTTTGCTCAGAACAGATATTGGTGTTTTAAGAATGTATTTTGTGCTTAAACTCTACAAAATGGTGGTTAGTTGCTGCAGGCATTAATCTCACTTGTAATGTCTGTTGTCCATGATACAAGAAAATATGTAAGTTTTGCTTTATAACTGAAAATGCTGGCTCTGAACTTGTGAACTCAGGCACAGGAATCATCCCCCGCCCCCCATCCGTCCCCAAGGACTATCAAAACCAGATGGGCCATCAAGGATCATCACAATATAAAGGATTGGTTAATGGCCTTATCGCACCCATGGAGCAGTACATGCAGATGGCCTCGTCCCATCGCTTTGAAGGCTGGAAGAGGAAAATAAAAATAGTATATATGAAGATGTTTCATCTTTTTGGCTGTTTGAACTATGACAGGGCTAGAGACACCAAACTGAAGCCAGAGACCCCAAGGGGTTACCCCTGGGTCAGCGCTGAAGGACATTTGGAATTGACAGATCACTACAACTCTGTCACTCCTAGGATGTAAATGGTAACTCATTTGTGTGTAGATGTTTGCTTGCTTTAACCTGTAAATAACCCTTTTATTTCTTTTTTTCCTAGTTAATAAACCTGTATATAGTTTATTACAGGATTGGCTACAGGCATTGTCTTTAATGTAAGATCCAGGGTACCAACTGGTCTGGGGTAAGTGACTGGTCTCTTGGGACTGGAGCAACCTGAATGTGATGTGATTTGTGGAGTAAATGATCAATTATAACTAAGTCCAGTTTGTCCGGGTGACAAGATTGACTGGAGAGTCTAAGGGGACTGTCTGTGACTCCATGGTAAGATAGATATAGTGATCCAGGACTAAGTTTCCTCTAAGCTGCACGGCCATGTGTCTGCACAGCAGACTATCAAGGGCCGCATAGGCACTCAGCCACAGGGGCCTGGGCTGGAGAGGCACCTCTTTCCCAGCCCCGGAGTTGCTGTGGCCGGGGACTGGCGCCTCTCCCCTGGCCCCAGCCCTAGATCTGCCATGGCTGGGGAGAGGCACCTCTCTCTTGGCCCCGGAGCTGCCGCATCGGGGAAAGAGGTACCTCTAGGGGCTGCTAACAGGAAGTTTCGCAAGGGAGTTCGGAACGGGAGTGGGAAGGAGGCAAGGTTCACTTGCTGTTCTTTAAAACCTGTAAACTAAACTACATTCAAAACTTCTTGATTTAAACAAAACCCTTTCATTATCTAGATAGCTGCAGGAGACAATGCAGGCAGAAGCCCAGCAGCAGAGTGCGGGCTACCCAGTTTATTGCACTGAGTGTAGCATGTATGATTACCTGCCCCGTGGGCGGGTGGCATATGTGCATTCAATGCAAGGAGCTCCTGGCCCTCAGAGACCACGTACGGACTATGGAGGCCAGGGTGGCAGAACTGGAGGAGCTAAGGGAGGCAGAGGGGTGTTGATGAGGCTTTCCGGGACACTGTAGAATAGTCCCACCTCCGGTCAGACAGCCCCTGC